>NC_081842.1:137390513-137692237 GCF_963259705.1 Myotis daubentonii
CAGATCTGTTTTATGCCACTAATGGGCTACATAATCTATATATATAAAAGCCCAGTGACCATTATGGCTGAACAACCAGAATGACCAGAATGACCCATAGAACAGTTGCTATGATGCGCACTGGCCACCAGGGGGCAGACACTCAGTGCAGGAGCTGACCCCTGGTGGTCAGTGTGCTCCCACAAGGGGAGCGCTGCTCATGGCTGGCAACCTGTGGCAGCACTACCAAGTGGCAGCAGGAGCAGCGGCTGGGATGAGTGTGAGCCTCGTCGCACCTGGCACCGGTTCAAACTCCTCCCTAGCCGCCTGCTCCTTGGCACACTGCTACATCCCCCGAGGGGTCCCGGATTGTGAGAGGGCACAGGCCAGGCTGATGCAGGAGGAGGGGGAGAGGGACACAGTGAGACCTGGAGGTGCATGCTATGGCCCAGGGATCTCAGGAACCGCAAGCCCAGAGCCTGCTTTCCAATAATAATAAAAAAAAAAATTGGGGGGAAAAATAGTGGCTGGATGCTGCCACCCTGGGAAGAGTGGCTCCAGGAGGGAAAAGCCTCCCCAGGACCATGCACTGACCATGGCGGCACCCCCAACCCTGCTGCCCCTTGGTCACATGGCTCACGGTGATGTGCAAAAAGCGCAGCCCCTCCGACTCCAAACGCAGCTCTGCGGGGCTGCACTGTGTCAGCTCTGGCTTCCAGCTTCCTGCCCTCCCCTTTGTATACTACATGTGCTCGGGGGCATGGCTTCGGCCTCCCCTGCCAATAGCGGGGCAGCACAGCCAGAGTGGCTGGACATAACCACCATGGCTGGCTGGGCATTGACTTGGCCATGGGACTGACATCTATGTCCAGTTACCCTGTTTACATTTGTAGGGAAGCAGGGCAGCCCACTCCTGCTGCCTGCCCTGCTAAGAAAGGCTCACTGATCTCCATGTTTCTCCTCCTGCCTGGAATCAAAACCTCTTGGGGATGAATGATTGCAGCGGTGGCCCCAACACATGCTCAGTGTCACAGACATTCCCAGTCATTACAGCCCATCCCTCAGCCCGCAGTGCCCTGCTTCACCCACTGCCACTCCTCACCTGTCACCCAATGAAGACCACCTTATGTTATCCTATTTTAAATGGGAGAAAGACCTCAAATGCCCCCCATCCTTTTTTTTTTCCAATAGCTCCCTTACTCTACCTTTCTTCCTCTAAAAACCTTGCATTTTAAAAATATATATTTGATTGATTTTGGAGAGGGAAATAGACTTAGAAACATCAATGATGATAGAGAATCATTGATCAGCTGCCTCCTGCATGCTCCAAACTGGGGATCAAAACCTCCTGTGGCCCTTCCCCCTGGCCAGCAGGCCCTAAATGGAAGCAAGGGAAGGAGAGGGGGGGAAGCAGGGAGACGGGGAACCTGATAGACCCTGATTGCCGGCCAGGCCTAGGGACCCTATCTGTGCATGAATTTTGTGCACCAGGCCTCTAGTATTCTATATAAGCATTGTTATTCCTCTGGTGAAAGCCACTTGAATGGTGCCTTATTTTTTTAAAATATATTTTTATTGATTTCACAGAGGGAGAGGGAGAGAGAGAGAGAGAGAAACATCAATGATGAGAGAGAATCATTGATCAGCTGTGTCCTGCATGCCCCACCCTGGGAAATGAGCCTGCAACCTGGCATGTGCCCTGACCAGGAATCAAAACATGACCTCCTGGTTTATAGGTTGATGCTCAACCACTGAGTCACACCGGCTGCGCTATTTTTTTTTTATACTACATGTAGTGCTTCAGTGAACATTCTTGCACATATATCTTTGAGTGTGCATATGAATATTTCTGTAGGAAAGTTTTTAGAAGAACTTCTGAGTCCAAAATTTTGTATACTTTTATTTTTGATGGGTATTTTCAAATTAACTTCCTATCACTGACAGTATATGTGTGTCCATTTCCTCACAGCTTTACCAACACTGAATGTTATTATCCTTTTTATTTTTTGCCTCTCTAATAGGTAAAAATGAGATATTTTAATTTGCATTTACCTGATATTACTAGTTGAAAGTATTTTTATTAGTATTGAATTTTTTCTTCTCTTTTGTACCTGTTGGTTTTATCCAATACCTGATAACCCTCATTGATCAGTCCTCTTTATGAATGAATTAATAAGTACAGCAGTGCCAGCAGCTGGGTTGCATCTCTTCTGCAGCCATAAGCTTCCTTTTCTCAATAAGCCTTTCCCTTGTGGAAGGCTCTGGTGGGGGTGAGCAGTTCATAGTGGGAAGCTGGCCCAAAGGCTACAGGCTGCACCTTTTCCAAGGAAAGATGGTTTTGTGCTGGGGTCTTCATTTTCCTCTTAGACAGAGCTATCTTTCTGGCTTTTTTCCTCCCATGCTGTTATTAGCATTTCAGTCTCTGCTTCTCTCTCCATTCTCAGTATCTAAACTGGAAGCTCTTCCTTCCAGATACTCTGTTTATTTCAAAGGTAGCTCTATGAGCCTTGGTTTGGAAGCAAATCTCTTACAGCTAGTCAGTCTCTGTGGGCCAGGAGGGAGAAGGCTGTGACTGTCCCAGCTGTTCTGCAGACAAGTCTTCTTCCATTACTAACTTTTCACGTCACCTCCACAGTCCACTCCTGCTCCATCTGTACCTGACTGTGAGATTTCTCTTACTCCCAATTCCCCTAATCCACCAAAGCAAGTGGTTCTCCACTGGGGGCCATTTGCTCCCAATGGGGCATTTGGAAATGTTTGGAGATATTTAGTTGTCATGACGAGGGGGCTTTCACTGGTACCTAGTAAGTAAAGCTCATGCTAATAAACATCCTACAATGTACAGGACGGTCGCCACAACAAAGAAAGATCTAATCCAAATTGTCAGTAGTGCTGAGTTGAAGAAACTCAGATCTAATCCTACCTACTTTCTATTTGAGTGTTCCTTTTTCTGTTTCCCAATGCTTCTTCTTTTAAAACTTTTTGTTTGTAATTTTAATGAGGGAGGACAAGTATATGCATGGGTTTAATCTGCTATCATTAACAAAAAAATATGTTCTATGATTTTGTTACTACACTTAGGTGCTGGGTGATGTGCAAGCATTTCCTAAACACAGAGGTTCCACTTTTATTCTTTAAATCTTGTCTTGCTGATGGTTTTACACTAGTGTCATCTAACTAAAATGAATGCATTGTGTAATAAAAAATGATAATATGTATGAAAGGCTGAGTGTCACAGGGGGAAAAATCATGCCTATATTGTCATCCTGGTGATAGGAGGGAATTTGTATGTTGCTTGTGCTATAGGAATGTGTTCCATTCCTGTGAATTAATCCTAATGAAAATTTCAAACTAGTGTTTGAGATAGATAGATAGATAGATAGATAGATAGATAGATAGATAGATACAAAGAGAAAGTCAGAGACAGAGAGGTCATAAAAACACTTTTATAATAGCAAAAAAAGATGAATAAGCTATATATCTACTGAAAAGACACTGGTTAAATAAATAAGAATAGGAGACCTTTATATTATACAATTATTTAAAATGATGTTACATGTTTTAACTGCTGGGATGAAAAGATATCCTATGGGGTGTGATCATAAACAATCTATATTACTCTCTTGTACTCTTTCTAAAGCTTAGATTTTTTTTATAATCATCACATATTATGTTTACAAGTATATAAAACAATGAACCTACACAAATTGTACTACAAAACAAAAATTCAACTCATGGTTTCAGTGCAGTACTTCTTCAATGCTCACAGTTCACTGACCTGCCTTCCCAGGAGACCTAGTGACAGGAAAATACAGTGAGGGTGATGTCAGGTGTGACAAGTTCACAGAAGTAAGGCAGAGGGCAGATTAGATGGGGAAGGTAGAACGTGGGTTATTTGGAGCTAACTACCCACCCAGACCACGTACTTCTCATCTCTGCAGCCAAGTGCTGGGCTCCATTCTGCTCTAGAAGGAAGAAGACCCACACCTGTGCTGAGACTTGAACTCGAAGTGAATGTTCTGAGTCCATGAGCCATCCTCTCTGGCCAACTGTTAAAACAGAGTTAGGATCTAAATAGAACAGAACATGCCACACACACGGTTTTGGCTTATAGCTTTCAGGAGCTGCAAGGCATCTAAGATTTAACTCTCCCTGCAAGCTAGCCAGGTAGTCTGCAACTGCTCCCTGGATGCTGGGAGAAGACATGAGACCCTCAGGTCAGATAAAGAACAGTTTTTTTTCCATCATGGCACTACCAGTACTCAGAGGATCATCATTATCGTGCTCCGGTTTCCTGAGCCCCAATTCCCACAGGATAGTGTGCAAAAGGCCAGGGGATGCTTGCACACACAGTGGTTGTACTAAGAGGAACTTCAACCTAGGAAATCTGAATCTTTCATAATAGGCTGCCAACAACCTGCCCTCTGCCCTGGAAAAAGACATTGTCTTTATTATACTGGACAGCTCTGCCCTTTGCTTTGGAATAAGACACCATCTCTCTATCTTCTAAGGCTGTCCGCTACGCACATATCTTTGAAATGACAAGAGGACCATGGAGAATTGGCTCCCAGTAGCAGTCTGTTAACTTTTCACCTTTTTCACATAGAGAGAAGCTCAAAGGCCAGCATTCAGCAGTGACCAAATGTGTTTATTTGACTCTTTAAGAGTCCAGCTGAGGGATTATTGCTGAATGAACCCAGGAAGAGAAAAGTGGTGTCCTCCTAAGTTCCTAATAGGTCAATTTTATGAGTTGCTTCCTGAGAGGAAAGGTCTAGCAACACTTGGTGAGACTCTCATTCAGAATGTCTAACTATGATCAAACAAACAAAAACACACTACCTTAGGGCCACGTTAAGTGTCCGGGATATTTCTTAATTAATATATGAAGGCACTTTAGAAATCTTAAAAATAAACATGGGGTGGGTGTTGATTGAGAAGGGGCACACAAAAATTTCTGGGGTGACAGAAGTGTTCTATAGCTTGACAGGGCTGTGGATTACATGGGTGTGTCATTTGTCAGAGCTCACATCATTCTACCCTTAAGATCTGTACATTTCACTATATGTAAATTATGCATCAATTAAAAGAAAAAACATAGTCAACTCTCACTCTCACTTACTCAGAGGCCCATGAACTTATCACAGGTAATCCAGGTTGTTGTGTTTTTTTTACATGACTATTTTTTCTCTACATTTTATAAACTAATACCTAGCTCTCTGTCATGTTGCACACATTAATGCCTCTGCTGCATAGAATGAAGCAAATGATGGAAAAACTCAGCTTAGTTAAATAAATTGCTTGTTAAAAAACCCAGCTTATTATAGTTCCTAGCATCCAGCAGGTGCTCACTGTGTGTTTCCTGAAATGAATGACTTAAAAGTTAAGAGTAGAATTGGTGTGGATGGAGGTTGAATATAAGATTACAAAACCATAGGTCAAGCACGTTTTGGATATATTAGTATATTTTTATTACCTACAGCATTTTAAAGCCATTTTGTAGGTAACTCGAAATGCTGGAAGTAAATGAATAGGAGCTCTGTGTCTCGTTTTGATCAGGTAAAAAGCTGGTCCAAAATGGTGGTGAGAGTCTCTCCTCTTTACCTTTGATATGTCCTTTTTTCTAATTATGGGGCGGGGTGGGGGGGGAGATTAGAAAGAACAGAACAATGGACGCTGAAGGTCAGGGTCACAGAGACACAGATGAAGAAGCACTTGTGAATCTCATTCTTGGGGTAATGAACTAAGCAGCTAGCCCACCATTCCTCTTTTCTTCATATTTGAGATTCAGTCATAGCAGGCACTCTATCCTGGATATATTTCTAATGTGGGTTTGGAGGGAGAAGATTATGCCATCAGAAATACATGTAGCCCTAACCAGTTTGGCTCAGTGGCTAGAGCATTGGCCTGAGGACTTAAGAGTCCCAGGTTCGATTCTGGCCAAGGGCATGTACCTTGGTTGCGGGCACATCCCCAGTGGGAGGTGTGCAGGAGGCAGCTGATCGATGTTTCTCTCTCATCAATGTTTCTAACTCTCTATCCTTCTCCCTTCTTCTCTGTGAAAAATCAATAAAATACATTTTTTTAAAAAAGAAAGAAATACATGTAATTCAAGTATCTTTAGGGTTCCATAGCTTCTAAGTTCAAATATGTCATGTTAAGTTTTGCTAACCAAAATCTCCAACCTCCTTAGTCAGGAATGCCAGACCTGCAGGGTTTTATCAAAAATTCCTTCTTGCTCTCCATATATCACTAGGAGCCCCTTACAAACCTGCCTGTCTGCTCTGCTCACCTCCTAGGCTCTCCACAACTGTGCCTCACAAAGTGTCCTGAGGGACAGTCCCTACCCTCACTACACTGTGGCCATCATCAGATGATCACTGTTCTTGTCGAGGCTTCAATCTCCTCACATTCTCTCAGCTGGTCATCTTTGAGCAGCCATTGCAATAGGTGGTCTATGCAAAAGCATTGAGAATGGTTTCCTTCCCAACTGCTGGCTGTTTCTCAGCCCAAAGTATAAAGTCTTGCATGAAAACAGTTCCTTCAGCTTCTATCCCCTCTCCTGATCACATCCCCCAATCAGTCAATACACTGTAGTAAGGGACAGATGCCATGCTTCTCCTCAGTGGTCCTGCCTACAAATCACACAGCCACACAACTCTTCCTTCCTCCGTCCATCCCTCCCACTCCCACCAAATGCCACTGGGTAGATCAGTCATGCAAACAAATCCCCAGAGGATTCCTGACTGACCCCTTCAGCAAATAACCCAACTCAGTCTCAGGGGAGTGCAGCTATGCCCCTCAGTACCTGGGCTCCCAGTGTGTTCTGAATACAGAGTTGGTCTGATATCGCGGGAGAAAAGGGATGCCTAATTTGCTTTTATTGAAGGCAAATGCATAGAACATGACATTAGAGAACTTTGAATGCTGCTCTTTTTCTGGCATTATCCCCAAACATTCCAATTATGATTTGTCTTAAAGTCCTTGAGATCCAGGAGTTCCTGATGCTCTTTTACCTTTAACAGCAATAAGAACACATAGAATACATGCTTGATTTCAGGTCCTAGTCAAGGTCCTTACATGGAGTTGACTCTCATTATCTAGGGAATGAGTAAAGTCATATAATAAAAAAGTGCAGAATCAGGTGAACCTACCCAATATAAAAGAGAGCCTAAGTATTTAGCCATTCTGCTGCCCTGACTCACAGAAAGAGCCATGCTCCAGGGAGCCTGGGGCCCAGGGTGTGGAAAGAGGAGAGTGAGCAAGATGCCGAAACTCATGGTCATCAGAGGCCTGTCGGCATAAGCTTCTCACCCAAAACGGAGTAGGTTGCATGTGAAAAGCATGGGCCAGGCATTCCCTGGGACACCAGGCCACTGACAATCTTAGAAGAATGAAAGGGTTTAAATCTGTCTGATCCAACATCTAATTGAAAGTATAGCAGACAACTAGACAAGTGTGCTAGATTGGATTTAAGGCTTGTGTGGTTTTGGCTTTTAAAAGAAATCGGGAGCTGAAGAGTTTTACTCAGTCTCCCAAGAGGAGCTATGCCCGGGGACATTGCCTAAGAACGCACACAACACTATACATGCACTATAGCATGGTAATGAATCTTTATGTCTTTCCGCTCACCAGTGTGTCATTTCTTACTAGGAGCAGGGAGGAGGGAATAGAGACAGGGGAAGACACCTGAGTTTGCAGCACCCAATGACTTGTGTACCAGCACCATTTCTCCAGTAGGGAATTCAAAGAATGTTTTTAAAACTACTTGGTTCTCTCTTTTCCTTCCATGATACTCTGCAGTTTAAGAAGGCACAGGACATTTCAAGAAGAGGGAACAATCTGTGCAGAGAAATGTCAAAGGAGACCACATTGGAAGAATGATGGCGGTCTGGCGAGGTTGGTGGGGCTGAGAGACATGGAAAGGGAGGTGAGGCCGCTGGCTTGATTTGTACAAATTGTGGGATGCGTTAACCATCTCAGGGTAAAAAAATAGATTTTCCATAACCAATGGACATAAGACACTGGGGGGATGGGGTGAGGGCATGTGCTTGGGGTAGGGGAGGCCGGGGGAAGGTCAATGGGGAAAAAAAGGAGACATATGTACTACTATCTGTAATACTTTAAACAATAAAATAAAATTTAAAAAAATAGATTTTCCAGACCCCATCTTAATCAAATTAATGATGTTTGTGTAATAGAATCTCTCCAACCCAATATTATATATAGTTATAGGTTCTAAAACTCCAGACTTTAAAATATATAAAATATATTTTATATTGAATAAAGTAGGAATATACTAGTACCACCTATTGAAGGCCTTTCTTGAGAAGGTTCTGGTTCTTTGTATAGTTGATATCTCCTCAAAGTGCTATAAGTCCTGATGTCAAACAAATAAACTGGCCAATAACAAGTCCACTTTTAGGCAGAACTACCAAGGCATTCTGTTATGGGCTGAACTGTGCTCCACCCCACCCTACTCTCCAATTCTTATTTTGGAAACCTAATTCCTAGTATATCAGAATGTGACCAGATTTAGAGATAGGGTGTTTGAAAACAATTAATCCACTCATCTGCTGATGGGCACTTAGGTTGTTTCCAAATCTTAGCTATTGTAAATTGCTCTTCTAACATGCATATAAGCAAAACCAATGGACACAGACAGTAGAGGGGCGAGGGCATGTGCTGGGGGGTGGGAGTGGCCAGGGAGAGATCAGTGGGGGAAAAGGAGACATATGTAATACTTTCAATAATAAATAATTTAAATAAAAATTAATTAATAAAATAAATAAATACATTAAAAACATAATTAAGTAAAATAAAATCAGTAGGATGGGCCCTAATCTCATATGAGTGGTATTCTTATATGAGGATCAGATTAGGACATATATACATACACTCAGAGGAAAGGCCATGTGAAGCCATAGGGAGAAGACAGCTGTCTACAAGCCAAGATAGAGGCCTTGGAAGAAATCAAACCACCAGCACCTTGATCTCAGACTTCCAACCTGAAGAACTGTGAGAAAACACCTTGTTGTTGTTTAAGCCCTCAGTCTATGGCAGCCCTCGGACTAGATGCCATTTCTCAGCCACATATTAGAATTCTAAGCACTCAGCCTCATCCAGAGTCTGCATCAATATCAAAATGATGCTACTTCCTCTCACTTGAGTTGATAGAGAAAGGCAGTGAGCTATCCTCTTTCCTATATTCTCTAATCAAAAATAATCACAAGGTTGCAGAAAGGTGCTGGACAGAAATCTGAGAAGACCATGGGGTAAACAAGGAGTCCTTTTAGGGGACAATAGGACACTGTTGGATGCAGGACTGAGTGGCCTCTGTGAGGTCTCTGCCCAGTCTTGCCCCACAGACACTGTCAGGAGTATTTTGAAGGGAATGTGGGGTGAAGAAAGAGGCAGTAGTCCCTGGAAGGACCATCCTTCATGTTCAGATGGCCCCAGCGAATCCTGGCAGAGCAATCCACCTGCCCCTTGGCCACCAAGCCCATGGTCCCAGCAGCCAGCAGTGTGACCCACTCCCAGTTTCTGAAAGAAATACTAATGCCAGGAGGTAGCCCCATGTGTGAGAAGCCTCATTGTGGAGGTCACTCCATTTAACCCTTCTCTTCTGCCTTTCTCTTTGCTTCTAGCCCAGAAAGGTCGCCTGGTCATTATTTTTATTTTTTTTAAAATCACATCCTGCCTTTTGGTTTGGAGGAGCCTGCAGAAATCATGTCTAGCAGCAGGGTGGCCTTAAGCGAGCTGATGCAATGGGATTAATTGGGCCAGAGCCTTGCAATCCCTAATCTCTGTGGGCTTTTTTTGTGGGTTTTCTTGCTCTCTCCCAGCAAGGCCAGTGTCTGTGGGATGTACCAAGTCTTTACTGAGCATGCATCTGAAAGGAGCGGATGAAAGCTGCTTCTCTGAGCCCGCCTAATTGGGGAGAATTGCAGTTATGAGGTAAGGGCTGGGCCTAATAAGCGAGAGGGGGAGCAGTACAGGCAGGAGGGGAGCTGACTAGTAGGACAGGGGATCTTTTTGATAAAAACACGGGCCTCCCCACAGTCATTCCTCTTCAGCTGCTGCCTCGCAGATGGACCCTTTAATTGAATTTTCCTACAGGCCTGGGGGAGGGAGCCATTTCAGGCCAGGAGAGCAATTGAAGTGAATCCAATGGCTTTGGTTTCTTTTCACTGGGAGCTGAAGGAGCAGGTGGGGTGGTTGTCAGTCTTGGTGTTTTCATCTGATGCTGGCCATCCTCTTCTACTTTTCAATTCACCTGCATTTTTTTACCTTTTAAAAAATCCCCACTCAGGACTATTTGCTACACTCTGGCCTTAGTCATCAGGCTAAGCTCAAAGGAAGATGGGTTAGAAAGATAGGGGTTTGTTTAACTCCACTGGATTCAGCAACGCTTGATGGACACCTGCTGTTTGCCTGGGCCTGTGTTCTACTCTAAAGAAGACAGACCATCCAGTGAATACCTCCTGAGAATGTATCCTCAATCAGGAAGAATGCTCTTAAGAAGAAAAGCAAAAAATAAAATGAAACAGAGAACAAATAAACAAAACCAGTTGAGGAATAATTGAAGTCAGCATGCAGCTCTCAACTGAATAGGCGAGGGGCTGAAATGCATGGGCAAGGTAACTGTAACGAGTCCTTGGAGTTGGAGGCATTGTGGGACATTTCATTAAGATGACAGCCAGTAGATTGGCTAGGGAAGAAAAATACATCTATTTAAGGCAGAATACCTGTCTGCCTAGGGAATACTCAGGAGAACAGAAGAAAAATAAGGCCCAGTGCCCTACCCCCTGTGAAAATAGTGAGGTGTGCCTGTGATCAGCATGCTGTTGAGTGGACTATAGGTGCCAGAGGTTCCCAGAAATGCCATGAGGAAGCCTAAATGTCCTCTTGTTCACATCTCCTGTCATCTTCATAAAACTTACAAGTTGGAGAATTTCATGGGGGAGAGCAGAGGAAAGTTTATCACAAAAACTACACATGGGCTACATGTTTATCCATGCTTGCTAAGTTTGCCTGCTCTATTTCTGACTCTTTGTCAAAGTCTGGAGATTCAAAGCCCAATATCACATGGCCCCTGAGGCTTAGAGGAGGGAAGAGCTATGTAGGCACACTTCATTCTGTTAAATAAATAGTCCATTTGACTCCTGAACAACACAGGGTTAGAGGCCTGCAGAGTTTGAAAATCTATGTATCACTTTGAACTCCCCCAAAACATAGCTGTCCTCAGTATCCACAGGGGATTAGTTACAGGACACTACGTGGAAAAAAAACCTGCAGATGCTCAAGTTCCCTATATAAAATGGCATGGATCAATGCATACATTCACCTTCTACGTCCACACCGCAGACTTGCAACCACTGTTGAAAACAGTACAGGTACTTAGTGAGAAACATTCATAAATAAGTGAACTTGCATAGTTCTAACTTATGTTGTTCAAGTGTCAACGTATTTTATAGCAAGAAAACTTATGTGTTGAAATTTGGGCAAGGAATACTTAAAGGATATCCTAGGTGAACTGTCTTTGCTTAATAGATATCCCTAGATACAAACATTCTAAACTAAGCAGGAAGTCCATAAATTCTACATCTTGGCCCTTCATGGAAGCCACACAGGCATATTGGTTCTACTTGGCAAAGAGGTCATTCTGTGGTCCTCAGGCGAACCTGATGGAGGCTGTTAGGGAAGATGGAATGACCAGGAAAGATGAGACCAGAGCTGTCGTTCAAGAGAGGGAGAGAATTTGGATGGAAAGAGAAAGAAGTCTACTCACTCTGAGTATCCCACTAGTGGCAAAGGTGTACAGGTGGCAATGAGAATGGATGTAGAAAGAGAAAGGGAGGTGGCTAGCCTATTTGGGCAGAAGGATCATGACTATGAGTAAGGGGGGTGCGGGGAGTATCTTTAGTCTGGTTAAGTACAACCAGATCCTCAATTGCATAAAGAATTTATTTGTTCCTTAAAGAAAAGTAAAACAAAAACAAATATATTAACTTTTATCAAGTTTCCACTATAGCCAGTTACATTCATATTAATTATGTGTCATCATCATCATCATCATCATCACCATCTACCAATAACAGAAATAGCATGAAGTTATATGATCCATTTTAGAGGGAAGGAAATTGACGTTCAAACCATATAACAGACTCACCCAGGGACATGCAGCTGGTGTGTAGGTGGAACTGAGAGTCACACACCATCTTCTGCACCATAGCTGCCTCCCTGGCCAGGTGGCAGGAGAATTGGGTCATGGTCAGCATTCTCCCATATGCTCCCTCAGGCCCTCAAGGTGTTTAACAATCCTCAAGACGTGCTTCAGTAAGGGCTGGCTAAAGTCTACTGCTGAGAACTCTCAGGCAGCCCTGGAGTGGCCATCTCAACTCATGGCATCAATCAAACTGCGTAGGCATGTGCCTGGATGTGTGGGGACCAGCGGAAAGGTGGGTGAAGCTCTCCAATCAGCATTCAGCTCACTGAATAACAAATAGGCCACACTTCAGACAATCCTCCAAGGCCAGCCTGTCCTAATCTTGTCCTAAGCATAGAACCATTTAAGTGTCTATTATGCCCCCTGCTGTGTTAGGCACTTTACATTTATTATTTCAATTAATTCTCACACCAACCCTTGAATGTAAGAATTAGTACTCTAATTTTAGTGGTCTAGTTTTACACTTTAGGAAATGGTAACTCTGAGGAGGGGTTGAACCGTGATTCAAAAACCAGTTCTGACCCCCACAATTGTGCTCTTTCCCCCTTGGCAATACAGCCATTAGCGCCTCCTACCCCTATGCCCACCCAAGTCTTGGAGTTCAGACTCAATTCATGTCACCCACTGCTAGTCACATCCCTTGTCTCCTCTAAAAAGCAAGAATAAAACCGCATCACGGAATGTATCAATTTATAAGGAGTTACACAGGCTAATGAGAGAACTAGTGCTAGAGGTGCAGCTGGGCGGCCAGATTCCAGTGTGTGCTGGCTCTAGTGGCTTATGCAGTCACTGAGAGGGGACAGCAACCAGTTCTTCCTCGTTCACCCCTGAGAGGGCCCTGGGGGTTGCCTATCAAGGATCGCCGACATGGTGATGCTGATGATAAATAAGCTAACATTTGTTGTTGGCTGTGTGCCAGCCATTGTGCTAAGAACTTCACATCCATGGCAGGATATGATTTCAAAGCAGAATTACCCTAACTCTGCTGACATTTTGTTCCAGCTCTTCCTTTCTGTGGGGCTGTTTGGCACATTCTATGATGCTCAGCAGCACGCCTGGGTCCTACCCACTAGGTGCCAGCAGCATACCCACTCCCAGTTATTATAGCCAAAAATCTTTCCAGATGTCCAGATTGCCAAGTGTCTCCTGGGTGACAAAACTGCCCCAGGTGAGGACCACTGTTTTAAAGTATAAACTGATGTGTCTCTAAATTGATGCAATGGTACTACTTGCCTATAGTTCCAGCTAAGCACACGGTCTGAAGGCAACTCTGTCAGTGTCTACTCAGGTTCCCTGAGGCCATCTGCACATCTGCCTGGTGTTCTGGGTAACAGGATCATGCCTGCAGGTTGTCTCTCCATGGAGTCAATGCATAACAACATGAGCCCGCTAATGAAGGACCCAACACAGAATGGATTGCCCCAAACACCTGGGCCGTGGGTTTCCAGAGTTGCTGTGCTTAGGAATAGCCGCTAGTGGAATAAAACCTTTGGAGAACTCTTTCAAATTCTTTCTGGCCACTAATTAGTTGTAGTCTTGCAAAGTGACTTTCACTCTCTTCTCTGTAGAATCCGATGACAGTAACCACTCTTTCATCACATGGACTTTGGGGAGGATTAAACAGGATGTTAAATTGAATGCTCCTGCTCCTATGAGGGCACACAGTAGGTTTAATAAAGCTAAATTGTCTTTGCCCTCACCCTTATCTCACTGAGACAAAGAGGATTTGATTTGGAACAAAACCAGTGAAGGGTGTACAACAAATTCCAACGATCAAAGCCTGTGCTATGAATGGGCTACTGTGTTTCCTTCCAAGCATGACGTTCAGGCTTGGCATAAGCCAACTCCTTTGTGCATCTCCAGGTAATCTCCCTTTGACTGTGCGCACAGACCTGTTGGATCAAGACTGCCAGTGAGGCCTTCATGAAAAAGGTGTGGGCCCTCTGCAGGTGTCTGCTGTCCGATAAGCTTGTCAGCAGAGGCTTTTCTGCGCCTGGCTCGTCTGTCAGATGTCCAGGTGCGCCTGGGCTCAGCTTACACTCTGAATCAGGGTCATGGTTACCGGGACGGAGGAGTTTTCCCTCAGGAATGGAAGCTTTTATCAACTTGAATAACAACGTGCAGCAGCTTGGAACCCACAGAAGTTGATGAATAGGTTTCTCTTTGCCCTGCGTCTGAAAACCAAGAGCCAGCACTCCTGCATGGATTGTATTGCTGCACATTCTCTGGGGAAGCAGGTCAGGGAGGCTCTGGGTACAGCTGCAGGTCACAGGTAAAAAGAACCAGGGAGGTAGATTGTGGCTGCCCAGTAAACTTCTGTGTCTTTTAAGATATGGCTAACTACACAAGCCTTGGCTAGAAAATCCAGTCTTGGGTTGCCTCTGCTCATCTAGTCTTCTTTCTCAGGAATTTATTTCTCGGCAGAGAGAGAGAGGAGGGGGAGAGAGAATGGAATAAATTAAAAAGTAATCTGAAAATCTTTCTGTTTGCAATTAGAAAAATCATTTCAATGGAAGAGGAAGGTAAAGCTCTTGGGCAAAATTTGGAGGTAATTCATATTTCTTATTTGCTTCCTTCTTCTCTCTTTAAGTCAGTGGGGTCCTCTAAGTGCGGCTATGAAATAAACCGCATCTAGCAGTTTGCTTCTGCTGTGGTCTGAGAGGCATACGCTGTTTGAACAATCTCCCCAAGGGTCATGGAGGAAGGATGTCAGTACCAGCCTGCTGTACCCAGCTGAGCTTGGGGGCCTTGCTATGTGAAGCTTGTAAAAATTGCATGATTTGAACATAGACTCAGCTGGGGTAAGGAGAACAAAACTTCAGATAACCATCCGAACAAATAATGCTTCTTAGGAATGGAGTACGGTACAGTATAACAGAATGTAGAAGTTGAAAATAAAAACATTTGTGCTCACCCCCCAAAAACAATGAAGTTACCCAGAACCCAGCTGAATAGCATCTAATAATCAAGAGCACAGACACTGAGTCAGCCCTGGTGTCAAAGCTCCAGAGCTCTCCACAGGCTAAGCAGGGTCAGAAGGCAACCCTGTCTGTGCCGACTCAGGCCACTGAGGCCGTCTGCATAGCTGTGTCTTCATCTGTCGAAATGATACCTATGTCAGTTTCCTAAGGCTGCCTTAACAAGTCACCACAAATTTTGTGATTTAAAATTTGGTGACTTAAAACAATAGACATTTATTCTCTCACAGTTCTGTAGGCTAGAAGAACACGATCCAGCTGTCAGCAGGGCCATCACTCCACACTCCTTCTAGAGCAGCGGTTCTCAACCTGTGGGTCGCGACCCCTTTGGGGGTCAAACGACCCTTTCTCAGGGTTCGCCTAAGACCATCGGAAAAACACATATATAATTACATATTGTTTTGTGATTAATCACTATGCTTTAATTATGTTCAATTTGTAACAATGAAAATACATCCTGCATATCAGATATTTACATTATGATTCATAACAGTAGCAAAATTACAGTGATGAAGTAGCAATGAAAATAATTTTATGGTTGGGGGTCACCACAACATGAGGAACTGTATTAAAGGGTCGCGGCATTAGGAAGGTTGAGAACCACTGTTCTAGAGTGACTTGGCTTTCTATCATAATCTATTCCTGTTTATTTTCCTTGTAAGACTCACTTCCCAACTCCCTTCCTGTCTCATCCAGCTTCCGGTGTTTACCATCAATCCTTGGTGTTTCTTGGCTTAGAGATGCTTCACTCAATCCTCTCTATCATAACATGGCATTCTCTTTGTGTCTAAATCTTAATCTCCTCTTCTTATAAAGACATCAGTTGGCCCAGCTTGTGTGGCTCAGTGGTTGAGCATCAACCTATGAACCAGGAGATCACATTTCAATTCCCAGTCAGGGCACATGCCCAGGTTGCCGGCTCAATCCCCAGTAAGGGGCTTGCAGGAGGCAGCCAATCAATGATTCTCTCTCATCATTGATATTTCTATCTCTCTCTCCCTCTCCCTTCCTCTCTGAAATTAATTATATATATATTAAAAACACCAGTTGCATTAGATTAAGGGCCCACCCTGCTCCAGTCTGATCTCATCTAAACTTAATTACATCTGCAATGACCTTGTTTCCAAAAATGGTCAAATTCACAGGTACCTGGGGTTAGGACTTCATCATATCTTTTTGGAAGACATAATTCAACCCACAGCTGTACCCCCATGGGTTTGTTGTAAGAATCAAATGAAATAATGTGAAAAGAGATTAGACCAGTGCCTGGCACATTGCAACATAATATTACTATTATTTGTAAATTCCTATAAGGGTGAGTATTACTGTCCTTTGACAGAGAAGGAAACCTGGATTGGAGGTTAGGGAAATCGGTGTAAGACACTGAGCTAATGAGTGGTGGAGTGGGAGATGGTGACTCCAGAACGCACATACTTCTTTTAGTCCATCACTCCACACTCCTTCTAGTGTGACTTTGCTTTCTATCATAATCTATTTCTGTTTATTTTCCTTGTAAGACTCACTCCCCAACTCCCAAGTTCTTCTACTTGCCCTCTCAAAACGTATTCACTACTTTAGAATCCAAAATTAAAAAGCACTCAGCTAGAACAGTATTGATTCTAACATTCAACACACATGTCGTAAGCCCTTCATTGTGCTAAGTACCATGCTAGGTTTAAATACTAAGTACCATTCACAGGTTTAGGACACCAAAGGGTACTGTGACATTCTTTTACTTCAAGAGTTTGCAGATGAGATATGTCCAGAATTAGCCATTTGTAAACCAATGTACAGTGTGCCAGATACTAAGTACTTTAACAAATATTAACATATTTCTAGCAACTCTGTAAAGGAGGTACTAGTTTATTCTTATTTCACAGATTCGAATAAGGAGACACAGAAAGGCTAAGATCACAGAGGTGGAATGTTCCAGAATGTTCCAGAATGGTGACTTGATCTGGGTAGTCTGTCTTTTGGCTCCAGAGTCTTCACTTTAATGTGCTGTGTCCCAGGCAAAATAGATCTATTTAAACTTTCCTTGTGCAAGGTTATTTTAAATATTTTAACATTAGAGACAGTGCTATAGTAAACATTCTTAAGCTAAATCTTTGTGCACATTCTGGATTATTTTTCTTGTAAAAGAATTGCTGTGTCAAAGAATAGGCTTATTATGAAAGCTTTGGTACATAACGTCAAATTGCAAGAATGAGTGAAGGAGTCCTCAAGAAGTAAAAATGTAATTGGCTAAAGCATGAAATGGAAAGCATGGGGGTATACCTGGAAAATGGCAAACACTCCAGTCTGAATGGAATGTAAAGTGCTTGGAGACGAGAGATTGAAGAGCTGCCTCTAAAGTGGTCTGGAGCCAGCTTGTGGAGAGCTTTGAATGCCGTACTGTAGAATTCAGACTTCGTCAAGCAGCACTCAAAAACCAGCATATATTTTTGAACTGAGAAATGAAATGATCAGATTCTGTCTAAAATAATTTCAAGAAAACTTCTTCTGTCTCCTGAAAGAGGTGTCTTTCATCTCAATTAATTTCATGCAGATGGGCTTGGGAGGAGGGGGTTAGTATATATTTTACTTATATTTTTAACATGGTACATTCTTAAAATCATCTACTTACATACATTAAAAATATAGGAAATAATACAAAGAATAATATATTGATAACATATATTTATATATCATATTTTATATTATGACTAGAGGCCTGGTGCACGAATTTGTGCATGGGTGGGGTCTAGCCAACCTGTCCTGATCAGGGTGTGGGGGGCCAATTGGGTATAGGGCTAGCCAGGGGGAGGGGCCCCGGGCAGTTGGTGGGCCGCCTTGCCCTCTGGTTGAACTCTGGTTGAACTCCTGGTAGAGGGGAAAATTTGCATATTACCCTTTTATTATATAGGGTGTATTTTGTATGTTATATCGTATGTAAAATATATACTAGAGGCCCGGTGCATGAAATTCGTGCACTGGGGGTTGGGGTTCCCTCAGCCCAGCCTGCCCTCTCACAGTCCGGGAGCCCTCAGTGGATGTCCTACTGATGGCCATAGTCTGGCAGCAGAGGTTCGGAGCAGGCGTCCTGTGTGTGTGTGTGTGTGTGTGTGTGTATGTGTCCGCTGGGGGCCTGCCCCCAGCCACATTGGAGGCTCAGAGCAGGCGCTGTGTGTGTGTGTGTGTGTGTGTGTGTGTATGTGTGTGAGTGTGTGTGTGAGACTGCGTGTGTCTGCTGGGGGCCTGCCCCCAACCACACTGTGGAGGCTTGGAGCAGGTGCCCCTCTGTGTTGATCTCTCAGGCTCCTGGCCTCCACTGTGTGTTTTTCTCTCCCTTAAGCTGTGGCCAGGGTGGGGTGCTGCCTGCAGGCTGCGCTTTCCTGCTCATGGATCACAAGATCACTGCAGAGATAGGGGGCAGGCCCTGCTGGGTGCTGCCTGTGGGGAACTTTCCTGCTCTGGGATCGCCATGGCAATTGCAGGAGCAGGCCCACATGGGGGCTGCCTGCCCTCCGAACTTGCCTGCTCTGGGATCGCCATGGCGATCCCAGGAGCAGACCCATCTGGGGGCGGGCCGCCCTCTGCACTTGCCTACACTGGGATCACCATGGGGCCCAAGCTGGCAGCGGGACTTAGGCGGCACACGGGGGTCCCAGCTAGGGGTGGGGCTTAAGTGGCGGGGGCTTAGGCGGCACACAGGGGTCCCGGCTGTGGTGGGGCTTAGGTGACATGATCACACTGCCTAAGCCTGGCTGCCCAGGGCCGCACATGGGGCCTGGATGGCATCTGGCGCTGGCCAGCCCTGCCTGCAGTCTGAAAATTAGCTGCCATCTTTGATGGCGATTAATTTGCATATGGCACTGATTAGCCAATGGGAAGCATAGCAAAGGTACAGTCAATTTCCCTTTTTGTCTTTTATTAGATAGGATTTAATATATGATTATATATTATTACATAATAATATCCTATCTAATAAAAGAGAAACATGGTAATTAGCCATACATCCGCTACCCTTCCCATTGGCTAATCAGGGTGATATGCAAATTAACTGCCAGCCAAGATGGCGGCCAGCAGCCAGGCAGCTTGAAACTAACATGAGGCTTGCTCGCTTCAGTGACAGAGGACTCCAACGTTCCCCGCCTGCCTTGCTGGCCTCTGAGCCTGCAGTTTGAAACATAGTTACAAATATAGAAGCTAAACAAAACCTGCTTTCAGCGAGCTGGGATCTCAGAGCTGGAGTTGATACAGTGTTTCGATTATAGAACCCAAACAAACCAGATACCTGCTTTCAGCAGCAGAATCCTCAGAGCTGGAGCCAGAGCTAAAGCTGGCCCAGAATAAAAAGAAAAAGAAAAAAAGGAGCAGTTGGGAGCTTCAGTCACCCACCAGCCTGAAAACAGCCCTCAGCCCCTCACCCAGACTGGCCAGGCACCCCAGTGGGGACCCCCACCCTGATCCAGGACACCCTTCAGGGCAAACCAGCCAGCCCCCAACCATGCACCAGGCCTCTATCCTATATAGTAAAAGGGTAATATGCCTCCCAGCACAGGGATCAGCATGACAGGGGGCAGCGCCCAAACCCCCTGATCGCCCTGTGGCTCTGTGTGTGACAGGGGGCAGGGCCACAACCACCCTATCCACCCTGCTCTGTTCGTGAAAGGGGAAGGTGCCCCAACCCCCTGATCAGCCCTGCTCTGTGCCTGATAAGGGGGAGCTCCCCAACCCCCTGATCTCCCTGCGGCTCTGTGTGTGACAGTGTGCGGCACCCCAATCCCCCCCCCACGGGCCCTGCTCTGTGTGTGATGGGGTAGAGCCATAACCTCCCCATCGGCCCTTCCCTGAGTGTGAGAGTGGCGGCGCCCCAACCCCCTGATTGGCCCTGCTCTGTGGGTGATAGAGGGCAGCACCCCAAACTCCCCACCCCACGGGCCCTGCTCTGTGTGTGATGAGGTAGAGCCATAACCTCCCCATTGGCCCTGCCCTGAGTGTGACAGTGGTGGCACCCCAACCCCCTGATCCACCCTGCTCTGTGTGTGACAGGGGGCAGGGCCCAACTCCCCTATCGGCCCTACTCTGTGAGTGACAGGGGGGAGCTCCTCAATCCCCTGATTGGCCCTGCTCTGTGTGTGACAGGGGGTGGCGCCGCAACCTCCCCATAGACCCTGCCTGGAGTGTGACAGGGGGCGGTGCCCCAACCCCCCAATCCGCCCTACCCTGAGCGTGACTGAGGGTGGCATCACAACCTCCCAATCTGCCCTGCTCTGTGCATGACAGGGGGCAGCGCCCCAACTCTCCAATCGGCCCTGCTCTGAGCCCGACCAGGGGCTGCACCTAGGGATTGGGCCTGCCCTCTGCCACCTGGGAGCTGGCCTAAGCCAGCAGGTCATTATCTCCCGAGGGGTCCCAGACTGCGAGAGGGCACAGGCCAGGCTGAGGGACCCCCCCCCCTGAGTGCACAAATTTTTGTGCACCAGGCCTCTAGTATTATACTATAAAGAACAATATAAATGGTAACCGTTCTTCTGACTCGTGAGTTTATTATTCCCATACATTTTTTTTAAAACTTCTACTATGTATGTAAGTATATAGGAGCAAGATATAATGATATATTGCCTATTTTAAAATTTCATTTAAGTACAATCATAGGATATATATTTTATTGCAATTTGATTTTACATTTACCATGAGACATTTTTAATATTTGCCCTTGTTAATATACATGATTCTAGGTCATCTATTTGTTTGATGTTGTTTTAATAATATAGCTTTCCATTGTAGGAATATGCCATGATATTTTTCTCATTTTGATGGACATTTAGGTTGTTTTGAAAAAAATTTTTTGACAAATAATGTTCTTATGACATTCTTCATGTCTTCTTGTGCACTTGCCAAGTGGACAGCCTTTCTCAAGCAGGGTTCCTTCTCTGAGCCACAGAACAAAGAGGGTAATTGGAATAACTACTTTCTCACATTCCTATGGAAGGTGTATGAGAAGCACCATTCTAGATGCATAAATGAAAAGTTAATTCATTTCATTCAATGATGCCTCAGGATATTAGGGCTTAATTCTCTTCATAAACAGTTGAGGAAACTGCTGGGATATAGCTTAGGAGCAAGACTGCTGTGGGTTTGTACAATTTCAATTTTCCTTGATACTGACGGTACTAGACGTGCTCTTCCAAGTGGTTATACCAATTACACTCACACCAACAATGTAAGCGGTCCACTGTTCCATGGTGTTGCCAACAAACGCAACAGTCATATTTTTAAAGTGCTCATTACTCTGAAGGGAGTAAAATAGAATATGGGTGTTTTGAACTTGCATTTCCACAATCACTTGTAAGAAAACCTTTCTTTTTGTATTTTTATGGACTGTATGCATTTCCCTCTGTGAATTTTCTGTCCAATTGTTAATCCATCAATTTCTCAATTGAATTATTTGTCTTTTTTTCTGTCAATTTGTAAACTTTCTTTACATATTATGATAGTAATTCTTTACTGGTGATATGCATCATGCAAGTATTAAATAAAGTAATCCTTTGTGGTGAATTTTAGGAGGTTTTGAGTCTAGCTCTAATGCTAATGCCTGGCAAAAGAGAGGTTTCCCAGATGGACAGCCAACATGTGGATTACAATTTATTTGATCAATATTGACAAATGTTGCATTTCTTGTATGGATTAGACTCCATGGGGAAAGGTCTAGGGCAGTGATGACGAACCTTTTGAGCTCGGCGTGTCAGCATTTTGAAAAACCCTAACTTAACTCTGGTGCCGTGTCACATATAGAAATTTTTTGATATTTTCAACCATAGTAAAACAAAGACTTATATTTTTGATATTTATTTTATATATTTAAATGCCATTTAACAAAGAAAAATCAACCAAAAAAATGAGTTTGCGTGTCACCTCTGACACACGTGTCATAGGTTCGCCATCACTGGTCTAGGGATACAGAAATAAACCACACAGGATCCCTGCCCTTAAGAGATTTTCAATATAGAGGAAGAAACACAAATAACCATTTAAATTCTATTACAACCATCAACACCATCATGGTTAGCAAAACAGTATCGGTGTCTTACCACAGTGATGCCACTTTATGGTAAAAGGATAAAAAGTTTCTGTTGGTCGTTATCACATGCTTGAGAGAAGAGGAGCAATGGGAAAAGCTTCTCTCCTCGGTAAGTCCTACCTCCTGGTGGGGCACAAGGTGGCCAGCTCAGGGGTGTGGCTGCACTGCCATCCTCTAGTTCTGGCACACCAGGCTGGACTAAAGGCCTCCTTAAAAGACATTTTTAAGTACAGGTGTTCTTTGTTCCCTTGCACCTCTGCAAACAAGGCTTTTTGCTCCTGTTCCCATCAAGCTGTTCCCTGCAACCATGTAGGACTGTCACAACAGCATGTGTCAGGAACTGCAGCAGAGCGAGCCACGACAGCTGGTGGCACGAGGAGCCCACGCATCTGCTTTCCTCTCCCTGCCAGGCCTCCCTGGATAATGGCAGGTCTTGTGTACACAAGAATGGTGCTATTGATCTGCCAACAGTGGGCTCCAAGCTCTGTGTTGTTTTCAAAGAGCTGGGGGTTGCCTTTACACTGGCCCCCTCACACACTGTCACCTAATTCTCCCTGGGACCCAGGGAGCACATTTGCACTTAGTTATAAGTGCAAAGAGTCCTGGAGTTCTTGTCAGGAGAACGTGGTTTTGCCCGTGGACCTGTCACCTCCTAGCCGGGTGGCCACGGGGGAAGTCCGTGGGCCTTTCTGAATCTCTTTTCTCACATGTAAAATAGGAAACTATTACTTATCTTGTACTTACATATGAAATTACTTTTTATATTGATTTGTGAACTCTACAGTGTGAGGCAATAAAGGGATTAAGATGATTTGTAAAGATAGAGCAGTGCCATGCTTAACCGTGCAAGGCACAGCTCTGAGGGGCCCATTAACTGCATCGTGTGCCTTCAGAGCCAGCACATTTGCTGCCCAACACAAGTGGGCACAAACGTTTTTCCTTGGACAGCTGATGCACTCAGCTTTACTGGGGAATCTGAGGAAAACAACTGAGGATGCTTCTCAAACACAGAGACTCATGGACTATCAAATCCAAAGGGACCTTCCGGCGATCAGTGGAATGACCAGGATAGGTTAAATCAATGGTCTCCAAACATACTGTCCACATGTTTCCATCAGTAAAACATTTTCAGCACAACCTTACACCATATGCATATTTATTCATTTATAAGCAACAGACATGCACTACTACACTAATGTATCATGTGCATTATAAAAACATTTGCAATTAGAAATTATTAAAGTTCAAAGAAAGTTCTATTATGTACCTCCTGCACCACACAGTGAATCATTTTGACAATCCCATGAGAATGTGTACCCATAAATTGGAGTCCACTGGACAAATGAAGAAACTGAGACCCAGAGAGATGAAGTGATTTGCTCAAAGCCATGCAGCTAGTTGGTGATGGGGCTACACATGGGTCTGAAATTGCTGTTTACTGACAATGTGTATAATTCTGGAGTTTACCTTATATTGCAAATTACCTCAATGGAATAATTCCACATGATATTTCATTCTTAGTTTATTTCTGATGCATTGAGAGCATTTTTTCTTAAAGCTCTTTTTTATTTTTTTATAAAATTTTAATTTCTGAGAATAGACCTGAAAGAGTGGGTATAGATTTCCTTCATCTAACAATGTAAGAAATAAAAGAGCGGGATTGTATGTCACAGATGAAAATGCTATATTTATGCCTCATTGTAATCCATTCATTGCTTTATGGATCCAACGTCCCCTTGGGAGAGTCACAAATCCACATAATGTTCCCGAGCACCGGATTTGGCATTTGGATCTCTGATTTAGCTGTCAGATATGTAAAATCACATGTAACCAGACAACTCCCTGGGGACTCCACAGCTGCGAACGCTGAAGAGTGGGAGTTATTCCAACAAGGTCGGCATTAATTTTCACACAGATGCTGGTCCCCTCGAACTGCCCTTTTCTACCCCATGTAATTTTCAGCATGGCTCAGAGAGCCTGAGTGGAGTGACTCCAGTAGAATCCTCTTCTCAGGGACTATTTCAAGCTCAACTGAGGTGACTTTCAAAGGTTGCCCTTAACAGAGACAACAGTTATCAAAGGACATCTGACCTTCTGAGGCCATTGCTAGCACTGCTCAGTACCAGCACCCTCCTTTCCCTTCTTTTCAGCTTCCCAGGCTCCTTCTCCACGGAGTGGATTCATTGTAAGGACCCTACACATGCCATGTAAATGAAGGATGGATGGTTCTCCCTCTGGACCTCATATCTTCTCTCATGTCCAGCTTAGTTCTAATCAGTGGTTGATAAAGAATGTAAATGGACACTAAAAACATTTTAAAGAAAAAACAAGCTGGCAGGTGAGTTTTCATTCCCTTCAACACCAGGGGTGCCCCAAGAGAAATTATTCTACTGGGTGAAAGGTTGAAGTGAATAGTCTATTCATTTCTTTCTAAATCTATAGTAGAGAGAGCAAGGAGTATAAATCGAAATGCTTGGATTTAAAATCTTCCTTTGCCACTTAGTAGCTACAGGGCCTAGCACATAAGGAGTCAAGAAATGCCTGTTAAATAGAGCAAGTTCTTTCACTTTTCTGTGCTCCCGCTTTATCGGTAAGATGGGGGGTGATGATAGCTGTTGAACAGGATTGTTGTAGTGATTAATGCTTAATAGATATTTATGTAAAGAACAAAACAATAAAATTTAAAAAGATACAGGAAATGTCTAAATATTTTAAGCAACTAGTGCTTTGTGACCCTTAAAAGTGGAGAACTCTATAGCTGAGATTTCCATGTGGTGTCAAAGTGTGGTACCATTTCCAGGTGTGACAAGTCTGGACATCCTTGAAGTCCTCTTAGGTTCCCTCCTAAGAATAATAAACTAAAATACTAATAATTAACTAAAATAAGTAAAAGAATTAAAATTCAGGATAACTGAATGGTCACTGAATCAAACCCTACTTGTCTACTGCTTCATATCCTTTTGGCCTCAGCATTTAATCCCAGTCACCTCCTCAATAATGACCCATACATGCCTCATGCTTCTTATCCCTGGCCATTTCTAACCCCAGGACATCTGCACAAAGTTCACTCTACATCCACAAGTAACCCCAGAAGTGCAGGAGAGTTCAAAACTCCTGGAGCAAACCTTGGCCAGTGGGGAATGTGAGCTGTCCAATAAATGAACATCTCTTGAGTGAGTAGTTGTTTTTTAATAGTGAATAGTTTTGTTATTTTTTATTATTATTAATATTATTATTATTATTATTATTATTATTATTATTATTATTATATAATCCTCACCAGAAGATATGTTTTTATTGATTTTTTTTTAGAGAGAGAAATATCCATCAGTTTCCTCCTGGCCTGATGGATGCCCGGACTGGGGATTGAATCCACAACCTTTTGGTGTATGGGACAGCACTCTAACCAATTGAGCCCCCCAGCCATGGTGAGTAAGTAGTTTTGAGATACATTCCATCAGGCTTCTCAGATAGTCCTGGGAAGTAAGCCTCTAATTGCCCTAGTGGTGGCCAAATCAATGATGTACTTTGTATGGAATCTCTTTCTCCCTGTAGTGCCCTGTCCCAGCCCTGTTTCCCGGGACCCATTGCTGAATAAACCACTCACCCGGCATGGCAGTCTGTCTCAGGCCCTCCTCCTGGGGGAGCTAAGGCACCACCATGTGCCAGCGCTGCCATAAGCTATCTTATTCTATCCTCTAGCAGTGTCCACACACTACAACCCAAGAGCCAAATGTTGCCCTCCTGCCTCCTACTGTGTAAATAAAGTGCTATTGAAACCCAACCAGGCTCATTTATGTACCATCTACAGTGGCTCTCTAACTACAGTGGCAGAGGTGCGTGGTTGTAACAAAGAGCACATGGTCCACAAAACCTCAAATATCTACACTCTGGCCCTTTATAGAAACCCTGATCAAGTGTGATATCTGGGCCACCTGCATGAGAATCACAGTGTTAAAATGCAGATTTACATCTCTAGCTCCATCCAACCTCAGCCACAGAGGGGGCATCAAAAGAACTGTCTGGAACTTAGTCTATGCTGGGTCACAAACTCAGCACCCACAGACACCAGGCAGGGAACAGGTGAATAAGTAGGACAAGTCTGTTGTTTTGGCACAGACACAATTTGTAGTATTAAAAATGTATAGGAAGTGTTTTCTATTCTATAAAGAAATATGCTTTCCCTATATTTCCTGAGATAGCCTGCTCTTGTCTCTCTTTTGCCTTCCGCTTTGAAATAGACATAGACATGGAGAAATTGTTCCTGACAATGAGATGGTCGTGCAGGCTGAAATGCCACCCACGCTTGGCCACGCGATCACCCTGGGAAGCCAGCCCTGTACACAGAAGGCAGCTGCTACTCAGCTCCAGTCAACTATTGCCAGGTGGGAATTGTGGGCCCTGGGGTGTCCCGATGCCAGGCTGTGTGAAAATAGACTTTCTCCCCCATTTTGAAGGTTGGTCTGTATTTCTTTTTATTACCCTATGGCAGTGGTTCTCAACCTTCCTAATGCCACGACCTTTAATACAGTTCCTCATGTTGTGGTGGCCTCCAACCATAAAATTATTTTCGTTGCTACTTCATAACTGTAATTTTGCTACTGTTATGAATCGTAATGTAAATATCTGTTATGCAGGATGTATTTTCATTGTTACAAATTGAACATAATTAAAGCATAGTGATTAATCACAAAAACAATATGTAATTATATAAGTGCTTTCTGATAGTCTTAGGTGACCCCTGTGAAAGGGTGATTTGACCCCCAAA
Organism: Myotis daubentonii; assembly: GCF_963259705.1. Taxonomy (NCBI): domain Eukaryota; kingdom Metazoa; phylum Chordata; class Mammalia; order Chiroptera; family Vespertilionidae; genus Myotis; species Myotis daubentonii. The sequence continues at coordinate 137,417,531 of NC_081842.1, forward strand.
GGGGTCGCGACCCACCGGTTGAGAACCACTGCCCTATGGGGTAAACAAGACAAGATTTCAGGCCAGATTCCACCCAAGAAACATTGATATATTTGTTGGCTTCCATGCTTTTATTCTTTACCTCTGGCTAAGCTGTCATTAAAATAGTACTAACAGGTGGGCCTGGGTACAGTTGTCAAAATGTTGACATGTACTTGAGCCATGTGGTAAATGGATACTATCCCTGTCCCACCACGATCTCCAGTGCCTCCCCTCTCTCAGGTCACAGCTCCAGGTGCCTGCCCTTCCTCAGGACCTGAGAACTTCACCTGGTTCAGCAACCAAAGTCCCCCCAAGGCAGGTGGGGCCTACTCTGCCCCTGGGCTGCCGTCTCTTCTGATTAGTTGGTGTTTGTGTCCTACCTGTGAGTAAATATATTTACTCTCACCCCACTGCAGTGTTCTACTGATGGCAACACTTTTAGCTTTTTCATTTTGCCCTCAGACAGGCAGTTAGATAGGGTAGAACTGACCCTACTGGGCAATTCATAACTTAAAGTAATCAAGTCCCAATTCTGTATCCTTTCCCTTCCCCCACTTCTTTGGGAACTCTGTTCTCTTCTCCCACCCTCAGGCATCCTTGTCCTCCCTAATGCACTGAAAGAATCTCCCATTAACTAGGGATCCCATTGCTATAGGGTGCTGGGCTTAAACACTGGCTTTTATTCACAAGAGATGTGGCCGTGGGCAAGTCACTCCTTTCTGACTCAGGTTTTCATTTGTCAGTGAGGAATAATGGGCTCCATCCCACAGGGCTTTCTGAGACTCAAGTGAACAAGGTGCGTGAAATTTCTGGCATAGGGTGAACTCCCAGTAAATCACAGACTTGTCTCCCTCATTCCTGAGTGCCACACAGCCAGGCCTTATTGATTTCAATTGGAATCAACTCCTTGAACTAAGGGAGCAAGCACTAATGACAGCCCTTCCTCCAACTCCTATGGGAAAGTCCATACCCTCGTTGTATAACCCATGGTACTTTGGACCTCTCCACTGTGCAGTTACAGTATTTTAACATTATATATCTACTAGAGGTCCGGTGCAGGAAATTCGTGCATGTGTAGGGTCCCTAGGCCTGGCTGGTGATCAGGGCTGATAGGGCCTTCCTTCCCCCTGGCTGCCGGCTGCTGGCCGAGGCCTTCCTTCATCCCGCATCTCCCCCTGGTGGTCACCACACATCATAGTGAGTGTTCAAACTTCTGGTCAGTTGAAATCCCGAGTGGACAATTTGCATATTAGCCTTTTATTATATAAGATTGCTGCAATCCTCTGGTTAATATCTTCTTCTTATGGTGCTGGTATACAAACAGACACATAGACCAATGGAGCAGAACTGAGAGCTAAAAACAAACCTAAGCATATACTGTCTACTAATATTTGACCAGGGAGCCAAGAATACTCAATGGAGAAAATACAGTCTCTTCAATAAATGGTGATGGTAAAATTGAATATTCACATGAACGAAACTAGACCCTTATCTTACTCCACTAGCAAAAATTAACTTAAAATGGATTATAGACTTAAATGTAAAACCTGAAACTGTAAAATTCCTAGAAGAAAACATAGTAAAAAAGCTCCTTGACATGACTCATAGCAATGCTTTTGTGATAGACACCTAAAGCACAAGTGGCCAGATAAAAAGTAATCAATCGAACTACATCAAACTACAACATTTCTGCACAGAAAAAAGGAATACCATTTATGATGCCAGGGGCTACATGGCTGGAGATTTGGCAGAAACAGACCTGATCCTAGTCCTCATGCTTAGAAATAATCAGCAGGGATATTTGTAAACACAATGGCTATAATTTCCCAAAGCCGAGGCTAGTGGAGAGTAGAAGCAAAAAAGGTGCAAAACTGGCTGGAGCCCTACTCTGCCCGTGCTCTTGGGAGTGGGAGTCAAAGGCATAGACTTTGGTCTACAAGGGTCTGTACAAACTCAGAGCTCTTTCCAGATTTTTCTTCAAACTCTGGATATTGCACACAGATAGGCCCAACTTGCACGGACCCTCCAGAACCGGGAAAAGCAATGTTCTGTTTGGGTCTCCCACATTCCTCCAGAAGCCCAGACATGATATTTAGGTTCTAACCCATCCCAACCTGTCAAGCCTGGAGCCTGGTCCCACTCCGAAAGCTCAGAGATGACCCGTCAGCTCCTCAGCACGTTTGTGTTAGCAAAGGCCATTGCTGAACCTTCCTGAACTCCCTTTAACTTAGGCTTCCCAAGGCCAAACCCAGGCAGAAGAAAATACATTATCAGTGGGGCCCAATGCCTGTACCAGTGCACCAAGAATAGTTTATTTAGTCATAAGTGCTTTATGGAGACATGTTTTTAAAAGTGGAAGAGAGTGGAAAGTTGTCCTAATAAATGATTCACCAATATTATAAAAGTAAAAAATTGCCTGTATTTCCAAGCCAAGGTTTATGGGAGTATAAGAACTGTCCCTTCTCATCCTTCTCTCCCAACCCAACTCATTTTTATAGAATTCAAGCAATTTCTTGAATCTGAGTGACCACCAATATCTAGAAGCTGAATTCCTCACAGATCACAGTACATAGGGACACCTTGCTAACTTTTATTTTATATTTACAATTTGTGACAGGATTTTTGTTTGGGGGTTTTCTATTTCAAAAGTCAGTGTTCTTGCTATCATTGGTGTTCAGCACGAGCATGATATATTAATGAGAACACAGGGATATGAAAGCAGGGCTTGGTTCCATGTCAGCATACATTACTCTTGGGGAGACATAGCATTGCCCAGAGATGAATAGCAAGTTGGGAGCAGGGGTCCTGTTCAGGTGGGCAGAGAAAGCAGTGACTTTGGAGAGGGGTCAGAGGTGGGAGTGGCCACTGTTGGGGAGAACTACAGTTCTATGATTGTTAATTACTGGACTGAGACCAAGCTACAAATGATTGTTGACACTCTATCAAATCTCCTGAGTCCCTCCCCATATCAGGCACAGAAACCAAAATTGAACATAATCTGTCATTGTGTGAATTCTGATAATTGTAACCCAGAGTTCCCCTTTAATGTATAGCTTTTTACTACTATAATTAGTAATTAGAATGTGTTACAGATATTTAATGAAAGCCTTATCACCAGCTCTCTAAATCACAATTTCCTCATCTATAAAGTAAGGAGGTCCAGCTGGATGAATTCTACCACTTCTCAGAGCTGGAAACTAGGTTTTCTTGTTGTGTCTGATCATAAAAGTAATGTAGATTCTCACTGTAAAATAATTAAGACAATACAGAAAAGTATAAAGAAAAAATTATTTCAAATAGTCATTAACTTTTAAATAGATATTCTTTGAGATACCTTTATAGTTTTCCTCCTTTTTTATAAAAACGTGATTGGACTATACATAATCTGTTAACCTTTAAAATATATATCCTATATAATAAAGAGGTAATATGCAAATTAAACATCACTCCAACACACAAGATGGCCGCCCCCATGTGGACACAAGATGGCCGGCAGGGGAGAGCATTTGGGAGGGACCAGGCCTGAATGGGAGGGCAGTTGGGGATGATCAGGTCTGCAGGGGAGGACAATTGGGGGAGAGGGGCCCAGGCCTGTAGGGGAGGGCAGTTGGGAGGACCAGGTCTGCAGGGGAGAGCAGTTAGGGGTGACCAGGCCTGAATGGGAGGGCAGTTGGGAGGGACCAGGCCTGTAGGGGAGGGCAGTTGGAAGCAATCCGGCCAGCAGAGAAGCAGTTAGGCATTGATCAGGCTGTCAGGGGAGTGGTTAGGGGGTGATCAGACTGGCAGGCTGAAGCGGTTAGGGGCAATCAGGCAGGCAGGCAGACAGGGGAGCAGTTGTGAGCCAATAGTTCTGGATTGTGAGAGGGGTCCCAGATTGGAGAGGGTGCAGGCTGGGCTGAGGAACACCCCCCGCCCCCACGTGCACAGATTTGATTTGGATTATAATGAATGTTTGTTCAGATCAGTGTAAGTATAGCTACATTTTATTTTTAGTTATTGCATAGTTGTCTGCTTGCACAACCACTTAGATTCTTTTCAATTTTTACTATTAACAGCAAGACACCAATAATTATTATTTGACATATGTCTTTGTATACTTGTACACTATTTCCTTAGGACCCACTTTTAGAAATGCACTTCCTAGGCCAAAGGTGTGTGCATTTTTGATGCAGGGCTGGAGTACTTCCAGGTCCTAATAGCTGAGCCTGATTGGGACCATTCCCACACCTCACTCCAGGTGTTACCATTCTTCTCTAGTGGTTCCGATCAGATGGTGGAAAAATAGAAAGCTTCGTTTTTGTAATTGACTCATAACTCAAATGTCATTCACTGCCTAACACGATGCCTAGCAAACACTTGGTATGCAATAATCAATGAAGTATCTACAGGAAAGCTTAGAAAGAAATTTGTGGTTTAATTATAAGCAAAAATATAGGCTATTGTTCTATGTATTTTTTCTTAGCCTTCAACCTGTTTGGATTATAGTCCCCATATTTTCCTGTAGCCACTTTTAATTTTTCTTTTCTTATTATATACATTATATATGTTGCCTTAAATTATAAGACAGAGAATGAATGGGTGGATGAATGAAATAGTAAGATAAGCCTGCTGGTGGTTGCTGGTGATGTGGTACAATGATGGCATCATGTCATAGAGCCCCATGACCCCCTTCTTTCACCTGAAGATAGTGCAATCCTTGGGCTTCCCTCTATCACAGGAAGATTTGAAGTGTAGAGAGCATTTGGTGATACTGAACAGGCCCTCAGGGAGTCCAGATGGTTCTGGGAAACAGGAAAAAGGTCCTAGGAAGCATTGAGATGGAGCAGAGGCCATGGGGCAGTAGGAGGAGCACTCCAAAGCAAAATTGTGGATCCAGAAGGCAATGCCCCAGATAGGTGTGAAGTTGCAGTTTCTGGACTTTGTTCTAGGACACTAAGCTGTAGGGAACACCTTTTTTAAATGAAATAACATTTGTGTCCATTAAATGTCTCCATACCAAGTCCAAGGCAACTTGACCTACATGAATTATTAATAAATGGACCCAGTAAAGTGTCGTAGAGCTTTTCCATCCCTGGAAGTATTCAAATAGCCTGTAGACAAGGCGGGATAATAAAGAATCTGTCAGGACTCCTGGGGAATAGCTCCCTGCATTATGTGAGTAGATGCCAAAGGTATTTTTCATTACTTTAGAATCTGTCACTATTTGATCAGTCAATTCAGTTCAACAATTAAGTGAGAAGAAAAAGAGTCAAACTGATTGTTTTACCTTTTTCTAAGAATTGATTGTTCAACTCAGACAAAAATGTTGATCCCATTTTGCATGTGCAGATAGTCAATTTAGAGGAATTGTTCTTGCTGGCCTGAGCCCAGGGAGACAGAGATTAAATCTGACACTGTAGCAGAGGCAGCATGTGGGAGAAGGGGAATGAATCACTAAAATCCTCAGAGATTTTCCCTCTGGATCCTCAGCATTTTGCAATCTGGTGGCTGTAGCAGAGTGGTATTAATTATTGACAATTCAATAAACATTAAGCAAACACTTATAATTGGTGGTAATTCGATGATGCAGAATCACCAAGTGATTCTCTCTGACCAGCGCAGTCATGAGAGGTATTGGATAATGGGGTGGCTGTAAAAAGTAGCACTGAGAGCAAGGTCTTCCAGAGTCTGAGACCTTCCCTTTGGAGTCTCAATCCTAACCAGGCAGAGTGAAACCAGCAGGCAGTCTCCCTGTGACCCGTGCTGTGTGGAAGATGTTTGCAAGAGAAAGCAGCATTCATTGCAAATGCAAACCACTGTTCACAATGGAGACTCATGGAAAGGGTGCAAGAACTGTCTCTTTGTATGTTACATATTAGGGGTACTCTTAGGGAAAATGCAAGGGATAGTGAAAAACAAAACCAGAAAGCTTAAAATGTGCTGGAGTCAAGAGAAAGAGATTAGGAAAATGTGACATTGAGGGAAAATGCCTGAGGGAAGACATTTTTCACTCTTAGAGTTTTGCAGGTGATATGAGACTTGTCCAATGAAGGTAAGACCCAAACTTCTGGGGCAAAAAAGTGGAATGGTGAAAAGTCTAACCAATCCTTGATAATGTAAGTGAATTCCCTTATAGCTTAAGATAAAAGGGGCATGCTATGGTACTGAAACTCTACTGAGGAATGAAGGAACTTTCCTGTAGAATGGCCATGAGTGAATTTCTTGGATCAAGTATGTGGGGTGACAAAAAGCCTTCCAAGATTTATTAAATTCACAAACCACATCCATTTCTATTAATCCTAGGGTATATATAATGTCATTTGAAGTGACAAGGAATATATTTTTAAAGGTTATGAAATTTGAAGCAACAACTGAAGGATTTTAAACCAGGTGGTGTTTTCATTGCTCCTTCACATCAGTAGCTGGGGCTCAAGATGAGAGAGGGAAGCGGAGGAGCTGATCAGTTGGCTCTGCAGATGGTATTGTGGGCTAGATCAAGATTGCTGGACCATAGTTTAAGATGCCCAAAGAATGTCATCTTGCCTGAGGATAGAATGCATGTCATGAGGATGAGAAAGAACTTTCCCTGAGCCTCACTGACCTGATCAAAAGTGTTTTAATAATTTAAGAATGGAAAAACGATGATAATATTTTTGGGCAGACACAGAGATAGGCTGACTGTTGCTAAGAAAGGATGCTTGGACTAGCTGCAAAGAGGGTGGTTAGACACAGTCTTCAGATGTTAACTACTTTTGTTCCAACTCAGCTTTTGAGCCAATGCCACACTCTTTTCAGGGTGGTCCCAGCCAATGCTGAGCAAGACTATGGCCCAAGGATTTATCTATTTAAACATAACTCGAGACTCCTATAATGGTCTATCTTTGCTCCAGACCTCTCCACTGGGCTGGCAGAGAGTCTATCAGATGGGCGTGCAAGTCTGACAGCTTTTCTCTACCTTTTCCTGCTTTTACTATTTTTTCTTTCATGGGTGTGTTGCATTCCTAACTCCACCTCAGCATCTCAAAGATGGTACCAGAAGAGATCCAAAAAAGCAGGCAGTATTATGCAGTTTAGGCTATGTGTTCATCAGGGATGAATGCATAAACAAATGTGGTATATCTGTATAATGGAATATTATCCAGCCTTAAAAAGGAAGGAAATTCTCATACATGCTGAAATATGAATGAACCTTCAAGACATTATACTAAATAAAAGCAAGCCAGTCACGAAAGGACACATCCTGTATGATTTCACTCTGTAATGTACCTAGAGTTTCCAAATTCACAGAGGCGTAAAGTAGAAAGGTGTTTGCTACAGGTTGGGAGGACTGTGGTAAACCCCCAGGAGAAGGTGTAAACTATGTACTGGATGACTACTAAAAACCTGGGGAAAGCTGTGATCCCTGCTGAACAAAGTTGCCATGCCTGAATTGTCATAGCAGATTGTGGAGAAAAGGATATACAGGCTTAGAGAAGTGGGTGTGCTCAAGTATTACAAAAGGTCAGAAGACTCACCTGAGCTTTATGTGCACCAAGAAGGACCTGACAGCAGACTATTCAGGAAGGCCACCAGGAAAGCGCTGGTGAGGAGCACCAGCATCACTAAGAAGTTCAGTATTGGCTCTTCTCTGCAGGTCATGGTTGACCCACTGGAAGGAAAGGCTGTCACAGAACTTGACTCATTGATAGCAATGGAAACAATGGAACTTTCATGAAACAGAGTCTAGGGGGCGGCGGTCTTGAATGTCAGAAGGCAGGAGTTGAAGTTATTGAAATAACCAGCAATATGGGAATGGCAGCAGCAGAGTTGGAGAATTGTGAAGATGATTAAAAAAGCATAGCAATCCACAGGGCAAAATAGATGGGCAGTCAGAAAGGACACTGCTTAACATATATAATCAAAGTAAAGAGAATGAGTGAGTTGGAGTCTGGGGAAGTTCACTCCAATAAAAGTCATGATCCCTTGCCCAGTTCCCAGACCTGAGCCAGTTTTCAGAGCCAGAATTTGTTAACTGCAAAGGTGGCTGGGACCTAAGGAAGAGGGACCCTGGAACACCATGGCAAGTATATAGTATAACAAGTTCCCTCACTGCACACTAGGGAAAGGAAAGTACTTAGATATTTTGAGAACAATTGAACACAAAATCTGAGTTGACATTTATATTCAGAGACCTGCCCCCCTGTTACAGTAAGCAGGGTGAGGTAATAAACAGAGTCTTGGCCAAAGTGCAATTTATATTATGTCTACTAGATCTAAGAACACACCCAGTAGCCTGTTCTCCAGTCCTCAAATGTACAAATGGGATTGACATACACCGCAATTGGGACAATCCCCAATTTAGATGCTTGGTCTGAAGAAACATCTAGCATAGTGGGCAAAATGTAGAAGCCTCTGTAACTGTCCTCCCTACTTCCTCTGGGCAAAATAGTGAGACCAAAAATAATCATCAGCACTGTTGGGGAGAGACGATGACAGGTTAGTGCCCTTGTTAAATATCTAAAGGTGCAGTGGTAGTAACATAGCTCTACTTACTTCATCAGTCTGACCCCTGTGGAAACTGTTTGGAATGGCCTGCTGAAGAAGCATTTAAGTGCCATTTGCAAAGACAAGAAGCAAAGATCCTCTAGGATGCTGTTGATGTAGTGAATCAGATACTTCTGTAGGACTCTGTGTCCCCAATTAAAAAAAAAAGTGGATCTGGAAAACAAGGAATGTAACCAGGAGTTGCCCACTCATCATTATCCTCAATGACCCCTGGGAATCTTTATGCCTCCTGTCCATGGAATTCTGGGCTTTTCAGGGTTAAAAGTCATGGTTCCCACAGGTTCCCATTAAGCTACAAGTTAGGGCTACTGCCTGGGCACTTTGAACTCCTGTGTCCAGGGACCAGCAGACAAGAAGAGCAGTTACCACCTTGGCATTGGTAATTGGCATTAATCAACAGGATGAAATAAAGCTGCCATTACATAGTGGAAGCCGAGAGGAACACATGTGACCCAGGTGCTCCACCTGAGTACCTCTTGGTCCATTCTTGCTCAACTGTGATTGTGAATGAAAACGTGCAGCACATTTGACTGAAGAAAGATATGTCTACCAAGGAACACTTTGCCCAGCTTGTAGGAGTGTGGTCAGCTGACATCTTCTAGCTATTAATTCCTTCAGGCACATCAGACATCACAGTCTTATGAGGGTGGCCACAGCCAATGATTAAGTAAGACTGTGGTCCAACGGCCCAGGCTCCTGCTAAGACAGTCTTAGTCCTATACCTCCTCATTGGACTGTGACAAACTTTGTCAGATCTGATGGCACCTTCTGCGCAATCCTGCTTCTCCCCATTTTCTTCCATGGGTATAACTTCTCAATGAGACTTTTGCTTTCCTAACTTCATCTCAATATTTGTTTCCCAAAGGAAATAACTGACATCCAGCTAGAGCCAAGTGATATATGTGACGTTTCATTGTATTAGTCTCTCTACTTTGTAATTTTTTTTAGCATTTTTACAATGGAAAGATTTTAAAAGAAAAGATAATTGAAATGGGAAAAGGAATGTCTTAAACTTTAACTGTAGGTGAGAAAAAAGAAAAATTCCCAGATAAATCTATAAAACTAATTGCTGTGAAAATTAGAAGATATAGCACAGAAAAATAAATAAAAATTAGTGAAGTGTCTGGTTATTTTTTTTTAACTAGAAAGCAATTGAGTCAGGGTGGGGAAACAGAAAAAATTGTTCTATCTTAGAAGTTTTACTTTATGCCAGTCAGCAGAGCATAACAAAATGAATTGGAGATAATTTAAAAGAAATTCTTATAGCATGGTGCAATAAACATGAACTTGTTTCACAAAGCTTGGGAAAGAAGAGACACAAAATTGAAATATGTTGATGGAAGCATATGCTTTATTCAAGACAAATGGCCTGCTCAAAGAAGAGATTGACTAGAATGCGATGTCAAGAAGACAGACATCTTTGTGCAAATCCATGAACCTGTAGATGGATGCATGCTGATGAGCAGAGATAAAGGGACCGGAATAGAAAGGATATTATTGTGGTACAGATCAGTGTGTCTTAAATTTATCCAATCATCAAAATTGTTTAGGGAACCTTCAAGATGCAATTTCTTGATCCCCAACTACATCATAAATTCAGGGGTTGGATCTTAAAATTTGTATTTTTACAACTCTCCAAGTAGTTGTGAGAATCAATTATGTGTGTGACTCTATAATATACTGACTGGGCTCCTGGGCCAGGTGAATAAAAAGGATGATATATTCCTAACACAGTTTTTTAAAATGCCATGTAGGCATATTTGGTAATGATGTGGGGGTTTCAACTATACAATCATCTACTAGAAACCCCATTTAGCTGCATAAAACTAGGGTTGCTAAGTTTCTAAAGAGATCAAGCACACAAATGCAAAAACTACTCTCCTAGATTTAATTCTGACCTACTAGAATAATATTCATCAAAGAGGAGAAGGGGGCCTTAGGGAAGCAGTCACTGAGTTCACATCGTGTGAGCCAGAAGACACAGAGATAGCATAATCCAGAGATAAAACTCAAAGGTAAAGAAAAGCATAATTCCTCCAACATGTCAATCTCACAATGCAGATACAGGTGATGCAAATGATAAAAAGAAAGAAAATTTAAAACAAATAACAAAACCCAGCAAGTAAATACAGAAACAAACAAAACTAATATGTCACTCCATTTTTGTTCCAACATTGGCTGACCATTAGGGGACTTCGAAAAAAAATACAAATGCCTCCATCACTCCCCGAAGTTTTTATTCAATTTGCCCAGGGGAATCAGCATGAGTCATTTTAAAAATCTCTTCAAGTGATTCTAATATTCAATTATGGTTGCAAACTACTGCTCTGGAAGCTCAGCTCTTGAAGGACACAAACCAAAGAAGTGTGTAAGAAAGTGACACTGATAGAATTTTATCAAAATGACCTAAAGCTGACGAACAAAAACACAAAAACAGAATATTTTCAGCTGTATTTGGGACTAGTTGCAGAGCAGAGACAGGCTAGGCCTGCTGCCTGGGAAGGAGCCAGGAGACCTTCGAAGGCTGGAAATGGAAAGTATCTTTAGAATTTTCTAAAATGGATAGAAAATGGATTCTGTAAACTATGGATGATTGAGCTTGATATGGATCTCAGACAAGGTTACAGAATGATTACTAAAAGGATGCTATAATAGGCACCCAAATGACAAAAAAGTGATTATAGGACCCAGCATGGGTTCACAGAAACAAGCCCCTTGCATTTCCATTCCTCAGTGGGGGGCTGGCAGATAAAGACAATGTGCGCACATTTCCATTCAGGCAGCTGGACTTCAGCAAAACATTTAGCAGTGTCTCTCATAATATACTTGGGGTTAGGATAGAGAAAAAAGGGTTGGACGCTAGAATAGTTTAGTGTGTTATTAACCATTCAGAAGTCATATCCAAAGAATGGATTGATGTCATACCTGGTGAGGGCTTCCTAGAATCCTGGTGATCTGACAAAGAAACAGTTCATAGTTCTGTGCATGCTCAATGTTTATGCCAGTGACCTAGATGAACATTCAAAGACTATCTCATCGCTTCTACAGGAGACATAGATTGGCATGAGAATGTAGATATTTTATGGTAGAGCCGGAGTCTAAAAGGAATTTTGATGGACTGGAATGATAAGCAAAATCTAAGAATAATTAGATTTAATAAGGTTAATTTTCTAGCACTTGAGTCCTAAACTCTTACAGTACACAGAGGCAAAATTCGACATTGAAGGCAGATGACATTTTTAAGGGCCTTGAGAGTCTTCATAAATAATTAAGTTAATATCAGTTAAAAGCAATATGGTTGCCAAAAATCCTGAAAGTGACCTACTACAATTCTAATAAAAATAAAAAACCTATAGTTAAGGAGGGCATGAACACCCTGCACACTGTGCTGCTCAGGCCTTACCTGAAAGTTTGCATTCATTTCTGGTCTCCACGTATTAAAGTGAGGTATGAAATCTGGAATATATTTCAGGAATAATCACCAGTAAGGTGAAAGAAACACACATCCCGGAAATGAAAGAGGAGGAGGAGGGGGGGGAGGAGGAGGAAGGAGAAGAAGAAGAAGAAGAAGAAGAAGAAGAAGAAGAAGAAGAAGAAGAAGAAGAAGAAGAAGAAGGAGGAGGAGGAGGAGGAGGAGGAGGAGGAGGAGGAGGAGGAGGAGGAGGAGGAGGAGGAGGAGGAGGAGGAGGAGGAGAAGGAGAAGGAGAAGGAGAAGGAGAAGGAGAAGGAGAAGGAGAAGGAGAAGGAGAAGGAGAAGGAGAAGGAGAAGGAGAAGGAGAAGGAGAAGGAGAAGGAGAAGGAGAAGGAGAAGGAGAAGGAGAAGGAGAAGGAGAAGGAGAAGGAGAAGGAGAAGGAGAAGGAGAAGAATCAGCAGCAGAAGAAGGAATCATCTTGCTTGTTGAAAGGAGACATAGAGGGATAAGAAGCCTGTCTTCAAATAATTAAAAGGCAGTCTATGGAAAGAAATTAAACTTATCTTGTATGCTCCAAAGTGATAAAACAAGAACAAGTACCAGGAATCTTTGGGAAGGCTGAAAGACTTTCCACTTGTAGAATCAAATATTAGCAATAAGCTACTTGAAATGAGAACCAGATTCCTCTGGAAGCTGAGTTCTCCATCATTGGCTATATTAGGGTGGAAGCTGGGTACTCACTCACTACAAGGGATGTTATGCAGAAAAATCAGGCAACAAATAAAACTGGATGACCTCAGAGGACATTTAGATGCTGTTACATTATAACTCTAAGAATATAGAATAGACTTGGATAGCACATTAGGCACACTTCTGTCGTGGTGGAAGGTGTGAAATATCTCTAGCTAAAATGAGGTTGTTTGCTTCATCTAATCTGGAAAAATGGCACTTGCTCTTTCTGATAGCCCCAGGTCTCTGGGTGTCATAAACACCCTGGCTCATTTGAACAGGATCCAGCTATATTTTTCACTTACATGAGAGCATTCTCCAGGTATCTTGGTAATGAAACAGGGTTTTCGTCAGATGTAAACTAACCTTCCATTGCCCAATGGCTCTTTGTCCCAGGTGGGAAATCTCCCAGCTGCCTGCTGCTTGTCAGAGCAGCCCCAAAACACACAGCAGTGGAGGGAGGGGAGGAGCCTACAAAGTCAGTCATTACACCATCTGTCTGGAGTTCTGGGTTACGAAATCATAAAGCCTAGCAGGAGGAAGATAGTGAAGTACTGGCCAAATAAGGCCTAGGGATTATTGGTATATTTAATTTATCCAGATTATCCCCGAGACCCCACTAACGCGAGGAATGGGCAAGTCTGCACATTTATTAAATGATGCTGAACTTAATGCTCTGTGCTAAAATGTTAATCACTCATTCACCGCCCAAATGTTCGTATCAAATGGATAGAACATCGGGCTATGATGGCCAATTCTGAGCCTCAGAAAGAAGAAGTTATATTTAAGGAATATTCAACTTGAGAAGTTATTTTAAACTAGGGGTATTTTTAAGGCAGGCAAACATGACAATAAACTGTAACTTATGCAAGCTAATTATAGCTTCCATTTAAAAGAAGAAATCCAGCAAATGAGAGTAATAATTACAAATAATGATGATGAGGCACCATTCTAAGGGCCTTACAGGTAGTAATTTAACCCTCACAACAGCCCTGTGACATAAGCACTTTCCCCCCATTTTATAGATAAGAACATTGAGGCAAAGAGTGGTTTAAGTCACTCTGAAAGAGGCCACATGAAAAAATCAGTGGTAGACCTTTTACTTAGACCCAGGAAGTCTCCACCAGGACGGTGTTCTTCATCACCATGGTGTACTGTTTCTTCCAATTCCTGGAAGCACATCCGTAAGCTCTGGAATAAAACACCAGATTTGGCACAGATGCACACTGGGAATTGAACTGCGACCTCCTGGTTCATAGGTCAATGCTCAATTACTGAGCCACACCAGCCAGGCTCAACTCCTATTTCTTCAGCATCTCGTGCAGGCTGTAGAAGATGGGCCTTCTTGTGATCCAGGAGAGCAGGTCTCTTACACCATTGCTCTTTTTTTTTTTTTTTTTTTTTTTTTTTTTGCAGTATTACATCTTCTTTTATATCCCCAGTAAATCCTTCCACAAAAGATAAGAAGATGTAGGGGTGAAGAGCAATACACAGTATAGCCCACTCTTCCACCACCTCACCCCAGACCTAGCTCCATTCCTATGGCATATCCCCAGGGTATGCTAAGACCTGCTTGTAGAGGCTCTTGGGTGACCATGCACCTGTCTTCCCAACTCCATGTTCAGTAACATCATGCTGGCTATGAAATCAGCTATGGGAGAAAATTTACACCATGAAGTCAGCAGATGTTACAAAAGGAGTGTGTGTGTGTGTGTGTGTGTGTGTGTGTGTGTGTGTGTGTGTGATCTTTCAGAGAGTGGCTTACCAGCCCACCACTGCACATACCACAGGCTGCCTCCCTGAGAGGCAGACTGACAAGCCTTGCACCATTCCTCTCTCTCCAGTAACTGCATTTAGAATAATGCAGAGTACATACTTGCCTTCCCTTGTGGTTCCCTCCAGAGCCATTATCATCTGTCAAGCAGAACTTTCATTATGAACATTTTCACTCCAAAAAGGCACTAAACCACCAAAGTCAGCTGACTCATGCCTTTGCTGGTCACATCCTGCACAGATCCAGCATTTCTTCACATCTGCTGACACCCTCCCCAAATTCCTAGCTCCCACTTTAGGCTCTTTCATCCCTCTCAACTCTGTCATCTCTACCCCTGGTGTCAGTTATACATACTTAGACCTACATTTGAATCCCAGCTTCATCACTTTAGAGATCCCTTTAGGCCTCAGTCTTATCTATAACTAAAGGGCTAGTGCATAAAATTTGTGCATGGGGGGGGTCACCTCAGCTCAACCTGCACCCTCTCCAATCCGGGACCCCTCAGGGGATGTCCAGGGATCGGGACTAAACTGGCAGTCGGACATCCCTCTCACAATCTGGGACTGCTGGCTCCTAACTGCTCACATGCCACTGCTTGATTACCCACAACTGCCCCCCACCCCCCGCCAGCCTGGTCACCCCCAACTGTCCCCCTGCCAGCCTGGCTGCCCAAAGCTGCCACCCCTGCCAGCCTGGTTGCCCCCAACTGCCCCCCTCTGCCAGCCTGGTCACCCCCAACTGCCCACCCCCTGCCAGTATGGTCACC
The DNA here is from genome assembly GCF_963259705.1 of Myotis daubentonii. Classification (NCBI taxonomy): domain Eukaryota; kingdom Metazoa; phylum Chordata; class Mammalia; order Chiroptera; family Vespertilionidae; genus Myotis; species Myotis daubentonii. The sequence continues at coordinate 137,432,757 of NC_081842.1, forward strand.
CCTCACTGTCCCCTCTGCCAGCATGGTTGCCTCCAACTGCTCCCCTTCACCAGCCTGGTTGCCCCCAACTTCCCCCCCGCTGGCCTGGTTGCCCCATGCAGCCTGCTGTTCAGTCATTTGGTTGTCCCTCACTAACCCCCCTGCCAGCCTGGTTGCCCCACAAAGCCTGCTGTTCAGTCGTCCGTCTGGTTGTTTCAGTCATGATGGCCCTTGGCCTTTTATATATTAGGATAATAAAAGTGTAATATGCTAATCAGACTGGATGTCCTTCTGGAAATCCTTCCTTCTGGACAAAGCCATAGCGGGCGAGGGCTGGGGCCAAAGCCCTTGCATGAATTGTGTGCACTAGGCCTCTAGTCATTTATAAAATGGGATGGTCATAGTTCCCAACCTCATAGAATTGGTTTAGGATTAAACTTTTAAATGTATGTAAATCACACAGAAGTCCCTGGAATGAAAATAAGTGTTGCTATTATCATACACTCCCTACAAGCAAATCTCAAGTCTAACACTTGCCTGCTTCCTGCCCTGTCCAGGGATAGTATACACAGGGCACATGTGCCACCCTCTTCCCTACCTCCTAATGTTGCTCACATTGCTCCCTATTCTGGAAGGCCTTTCCCTGTCTATCAAAGTCCTACGTGTCCTTCAAAACCATACTCAAATGACACTGCTATATGAAATATTTGCTGATTTTTTCTGCAATTAAACTTGGCTTCTTTTCTCTGGGGATGCCATTGGGTTACTCAAATGGCAGTATCTCCTTTTCCCTCCCTGTCTTCTTCACTTTGCCTGTAAGGCTGACAGGATTCCATTTCTCTGGGCTAAGGTATAGAAATATGTTGTTAAAAATGCAAATATGCATTGGAAGGGACATTTTCCCACATTGCTTCATTTTCAGGTTTTCCTTAGCATCAGTTAAGTTTCCAGCATTGTGGGCTCACAGCACTGGAAGGACTCCCAGAGGTCATGTACTGACCCACTTATTTGATAGATGTGGGAACAGAGGCCTAGCAAGCCACTTAGCCCATGTCACGCAGCTGGACTTAGAACAAGATGCTGTGACTACCGTCTGATGTTCTGTCCATTCCATGATGCTCCTAGAGGACAAGACAGAGCCTGACAGAGATAGGTGGAGGGACAACAGTAAGAGCATGAAGGGCTTCCAAGAAGGCTGGTGGGGTAGCCAAGAGGTCAGGGCAGCTAAGGGCAGGGTCTAGAGCAGGACATGGGTCTAGAGCAGGGAAAGAGTCCAGAAACTCAGGAGCCAAAGTCTTGGAGAGCAATTATCTGCTGTCCCATACTGTTGTCCATATTGGCACTTCCCTACCCATAGCCCTAGCCCAGCCACAAATTGTCAAATGCAGAGTCATCAGGCTGGGAGCCAATCATTATTCTATTATTTAGTATGTGGACTTTTTCCATTTCCTAATGGCTATATGAGTTCCCGTCCTTGGAAGAAATCCTGAAGTCTAAAATAGCCACCACCAACTTCCCACCTCTAACTTGCCCTCTATTCTTTTACTCTGCTGTATGTTCTTCAGCTTTGATGTGCTTCTCACTACTTGAAATTATGCTATTTGTTCATGCATTCATTTATTCATTTTTTAAATGTCCTGTCTGTGCTCCCATCAGAAGAGAAGCTTGAGGGTTAAGGGACTTTATGTTTTTTCTAGTATATGCCAAATGCTCAATAAATATTGGTTGAATGAGTAAGGATCAAAATCATCCCATGTTATATTAATAGATATATGTTCTTTTCTCCGTACTGTTTCAGGATTTTTGTTATCTATTCCTTTACTTCTTTAAAAAAAATATTTTATTGATTTTTTACAGAGAGGAAGGGAGAGGGATAGAGAGGTAGAAACATCAATGAGAGAGAAACATTGATCAGCTGCCTCCTGCACACTTCCTACTGGGGATGTGCCCGCAACCAAGGCACATGCCCTTGACTGGAATTGAACCTGGGACCTTTCAGTCCTCAGGCTGACACTCTATCCCCTGAGCCAAACTGGTTAGGGCTATTCTTTTACTTCTTACGTTTGATGTTTAGCTCAATAATTTTCATCCTTCCTGCTTTTCTAATGTAAACACTAACTTTCTAAGTACTGGTTTAATTGCATTCCCAAGTTTTGATTTATAATATATTAAAGAGTCAGTCCTAGATATTTTAAATTTTTCATTAGTATTTCTTTCTTGACCCATAAGTTTTTTGGGATATATATATATATATATATATATATATATATATATATATATTATTAAACATATATATTAGATATATATGTTTAATTTCCAAATGAATGGATTTTTTCTAGATTTTATAATTAGTATATTATTTCTATATTTATTTGTGTCTGAGACCACAATATGGGTGAATACAATCTTTTGAAATCCAGTCATGGGGCCTAGCACTTAAGCAATCAGCTGTAATATTCCATGTATTTGGAAACAAGGTGTTTTCTTCTACAGCTGGGTGCCATGTTTTAAGTATGTCTATTTGATCAAGGTCGCTAATTGTCCTGTCCTAATCCTCTGTATCCCTTCTTCTGGATAAGTCATTTTTTCTATTCTACTTTTACCCTCTAAATGTCTGAAAGTTAAAGAAGGTGGTCTGTTCTTCAATGCAAATAAGATAAAGGCCTTATATCCCTAGCTTTCTCTGGTCAAGCCTCTCCCACCTTATATGCTGTTTTTCTTTAATATTTTAATTTCATTCACCTCATTTTCCACACAAACTAGACATCACTTTTATGGTTTTAGAATCTTCATTTAGACTAACCAGCATCTTTGCTCATCATTCCTATTTATTACCTCAGACCTCTAACCAGGAATAATTTTCTTTCTGCCTAAAATAATCTTTCAGAATTTCCTTTGGTGGAGATCTTTCCAAGGTAAACTCTTGTCGGATATGGTTTGTCTGTAAGTGTCTTATTTCGCCCTCATTCTTAAAAGGTGGTTTCACAGGAGAAAGTGCTGTAAATTGACAGGTGTTCCCTGAACACACTGAGGATGCTATTACTTTATCCAGCAATTTCCACCAGTGCTGACAAGGAGCAGCTATGTGGGTGGCCTGGCTTCTCTCACTGGCTACTTCCTCTGTCCAAACCTTTTTTTTTCTTTTGCTGTCCTGCAGTTGGCCTACGGTGGACCATGTATATATTCCTTTTTATTTGTCTTGCTTAAATGGGGGGCATTTCTAAAATAAATATTGGAGTTTTTCAATAATGGAAATATCAGCCATTATCTCTTTGATTACATCTCTTTCCCATTCAAACTTTCTTCTGGCATACCGACCACACAAAGGTTAAACCTGTGATGTCCACTTATAATAGCCACTTGCCACATTGGCTCTTTAGGATATTTCCATTATTGGCGAAGATTCTTAGACAGTACTGGCCAACTTCCTCATTTTGTTCTTATTTTCTCTTAACCTTTCTCTCCTATTTTCTAAATCTTTGTCTCACAGGACCACAGACTGGATGATTTCTTGAGATTAATCTTCTGATTTAAATTTCTCAATTTCTTCAGTCTGTTTAATCATTGTTTTTTAAAAATTCCACTTATTATATTTTGTTAAACTATTTATTCTATATAAATAATATACTATATATTATATAAATATCCTATACGAGGGGCCCAGTGCACAAATTTGTGCCCCTTGAAAGGAACTGTGGGTCGTGAGGCTGTGGTGGGCACAGGGGCAGGTCTTGGTCCATCCTCTGTGCCCCTACCCAGCCCCTCCCACCACAGACCCAGGTCCCCTGTCTGTCGGTAACCCCGCTTCTGCCACTGCTGCTCCCAAGTGCTGATGGTGCTGGCCCTGCTCAAAACCACTGCCCTGATCACCCCTCAATAGCAGGGGGAGCTGGAGAAGCCCTCAGGGGTGACTGGGGCTAGCAATCGCTGCTCGCAGCTGCTGACAGTGCCAAGCAATCGGGACTGGGGCCAGCACTGGGCTCTGGCAGTGGGTGCGAGCTGTGGCTCTGGCGCTGGCAGTGGGTGTGAGTGGGGCCATTGCCAGAGGCAGGTGCAAGTGCCGGGCAGGGCCGCGGCATGTGGGAGCAAAGAATTTTCAGTAACCACCAGAGGCTTGCCCTGATGACAGTGACTGGTGCCCCCACCTTGGGCTGATGCCCCTGCTCACCTGCTCCACCATCCCACTGCGGCCAACGCCCACCATGTTCCACGCTCTGCCACCTGCCGCTGATTCCAGCCATGTTCCCCTGGTGGTCAGCGCACATCATAGTGACCAGTTGTTTGGTTGTTCAGTTGTTCAGTTGTTCTGCTGTTCAGTATATTTGGATATTAGGGTTTTATATACTAGTATATCCTATATAATAAAGAGCTAATATGCAAATGGTCATCATGCCCTCATGTCATCATGCCTTCATGCCATCATGCCTTAACTGCTAAGACACTCAACACCGGGGAGAGAAGAATGGGGACCAGCCAGGCACAAATGAGCTCGCAAGAGAGGAATGCGGACCAGCCAGGCACACATGAGATCTTAGGAGAGGAATTGGGACCAGCCAGGCTGCAGCCTGGGAGATGGACAAGCCACCCACCCCTCGATCCCAGGTACCAGTGGCTGCGCCTGCACCTGCGGCCCAGGGGAGGGACAAGCTGCACACCCCGCAGTCCCGGGCATGAGTGGCTGGAGCTGCAGCCTGGGAGTGGGACAAGCCAGCCACCCTGCGGTCCTGGGCACTGTGGCTGTGGCCTGGGCGAAGCCGGCCCGGGTCCTGGGTGCCTGCAGCCGGCCAGAGGGAGGGAATCCTGGGTCCCCAATGCCTGTAAATAGCCAGAGGAGGGTCCTGGATGTGGGAAGAGGCAGAGGCAGTTAGGGGCAATCAGGCCAGCTGGGGAGCAGTTAGGGGCGATCAGGCTGGTAGGGGAGCAGTTAGGGGATATCAAGCAGGCAGGCAAGTGGTTAGGAGCTGGCAGTCCAGGATTGCAAGAGGCAATCAGACATCCCCCAAGGGGTCCCAGATTGGAGAGGATGCAGGCTGGGCTGAGGGACCCCCCCCCTCCGTGCATGAATTTTGTGCACTGGGCCTCTAGTCCTAGCTAATAATAGACAAACATGGTAATTAACCGTACCTCCGACACGCTTCCCATTGGCTAATCAGGGCGATATGCAAATTAACTGCCAACCAAGATGGCGGTTAACTGTCAACAAAGATGGTGGCTAATTTGCATACTACAGGCAGGGCAGGACAGCGCCATCCCGCCTGCCCCTCTGCCATCTGGGCCTGCTATCTGCAACTCGGGCAGGGATCCCTGGCTGGCTGGTGTTAATGCACCTATTCGCCAATGGCCACGCCCACGACCGGCCCTCATGTGGGGATCCCGTGTTGGCAGGTGCTAATGCACCGATCAGCCACAGGCTGCACCCACAAACGGCCTTCCCGTGGGGATCCCCAGTTGGCGGGTGCTAATGCACCGATCCGCCAATGGCCACCCCACGAACGGTCCTCCCACAGGGACCCCGGGTTGGCGGGTGCTAATGCATGGATCTGCCAACATGCACACCCTGGTCGCCTTTGCCCTGGGCAAACTATGCAGCTGGGAGAGTGGAGTGGGGCCCCTGGGAGCTGGGCGGGAACTGCTCAGGGTTTGCCTCAGACAGCCCAGAGCAGAGTGCGAACTATCCCGACTGGTAGCTGCTTGCTCATTCACTTATTTGCTCATTCATTCACTCACTCACTCATTCATTCACTCGCTCATTCATTCACTCAGCAAACCCTCTCAGGTCCATGGCACCAGGCCAGGCACTGAAGTTGAAGCAGGTTAAGACAGAGCTATGTTCTCAAGATGTTAGAAATTCAGTATGCAGCCAGGAGAGGGGCGCCAGGCGCTGGGAGCAGGCGGGAACTTTCCCGCGTGGGCTTCAGGAAGCCTGAGCAGAACTTCTGCCATGTTGCCATGGCAATGGGGCAGAAGTTCCGGTCCCTTAGCTGCTTGCTAATTCACTTACTCCCTCATTCATTCGCTCATTCACTCACTCATTATTCACTCACTCAGCAAACCTCTCAGGTCCCTGGCACCAGGCCAGGCACTGAAGTTGGAGCAGGATAAGACAGAGCTATGTCCTCAAGATGTTAGTAATTCAGTAGGGCGAAGCAGGCACATGAATGAGGCAGTTGTATGCACAGATGCAGTGTACTGGGTTCAGTGAGGGTTGTAACTAATACCAACTTTGTTCTCTTGATAAAATGGGGCCTCGGGAGCCAGGCCACCCCAAGTCTGTAGGCCTGTGCCTAGGCCAGGAGTGGCTGGGGACCTGGAACATGACAGAGGGTGCAGGTCGGGCTGAAGGGTCTGGCCCCAACCTTTACCCTCAACCCTGAGTGCACAAATTTTTGTGCACCGGACTACTAGTAGGTAATAAAAGGCTAATATGCAAATTAACATAACAGCAGAATGACCGTGCACTGACCACCAAGTAGCAGACACTCAATGCAGGAGCTGCTCCCTGGTGGTCAGTGTGATCCCACAGGGGGAGCTCCGCTCAGCCAGAAGCTGGGCTCATGGCTGATGAGTGCAGCAGTGGTGGTGGAGCCTCTCCTGCCTACACAGCAGTGCTAAGGATGTCTGACTGATGGCTTAGGTCCGCTTAGGGGAACAGGCCTAAGCCATTAGTTGAACATCCCCCATGGGCTCCCAGACTGCAAGAGGGCGCAGGTCGGACTGAAGGACCACCCCACCTGCCCCCACCCCGCGTGCACAAATTTTGTGCACCAGGCCTCTAGTTAAATATAATACTGAATAAATACTAATAACTACTAAATATAATACAGAATATACCTAGTGGTGATTTTATCCCAGGACTCCTTTAAATTACATTTTGGTGTGTGTGAAATTTCTTCAGCCCCCCACAGATAGTGTGAATTCAGACTGAAAACTCTCATAAAGGTTGGCTTCTACTTACACATCTTGTGGAAAACTTTCTTTTCCTCCACCCAGCACCTAAGATTGTGACAGACACATTTTCTAGTTGCCCCTTTCTGTGTGGTAAAGATTATTTTGCATTAATCTAATGGAACCTATAGTTCCTTGGGCTCCCAGTTGAACATGTGGGGGGTAGAGACAGGGAGTGAATGGTGTTTTCCCATTGTATTTCTCATCATGGGGAAGCCCTAGATTCTATGTTCTGCTCTCCAAACCCTGTGAGGGCATCAAAAATAAGAGCTCAGGTTTTCCAGGTTTAGCAGTAAGTTCTGGGGAGATTTAGTATTCACTTATTTTCTAGTGCCCCTTATTTACTTTGTTTAATTCACTACAACCCTAGGAAAAACATCAGACAAACCCAAATTGAAGTACATTCTACAAACTACCTGACCAGTCCTCTTCAAAACTGCCAAGGTCATGAAAGACAAGAGTAGACTACTAACGTGACATGACAACTCAATGCATTGTGGTCCCTGGACTGGATTCTGGGATGGGCAAAAGTGGTGCATGCTTTACAAAGCCTGAAATTTAGCCGATAGTAATATACCAGTGTCATCATATTAGTTTTGACAAATGAACCACAGGAATGTAAGATGATACCCTAGGGAAAACTGAAACTGGAACTCTTTACTATTTTTTGCAAATTTCTATAAACCTGAATTTATTATAAATTTTAAAAGTTTATTTAAAAAAAAAAATCTTCTGATTATATCTTTCTTTTATTCCAGATCAGTAGTACATTTAAAAAGATGTTTCATTTTTTTAAAATCAATATTTTAGTTGTTTCATTAAGGAGAGCCTTGTAAGGAATCTACCATACCTACCATACCACCAAAATAAAGTCCAAATGAGGCCATTTTAATAAGTAAAATGTTAGGGGATCAGAGTAAAATGTGCTTAGGGAAGCAGATTCCAGAATAGAAGGGACATTTGAGAGAACACAAATGGTAGCAGTGATAGAAAAGTAAGGTCAGCTCACACTTATCCTTCAACAAAGGGAAGTTAATCAAATCCACTATCTGTAATAAAAATTACATAAGACCAAAAAAAAAAAAAGTTCACTACTTGCCTTGAATAGAGTTTATTTTGGGTTGCATATTGTCCCCTGAAAATTCCTATGTTGAAGCCTTAAATCCCATACCTCAGAATGTGACGTTATTTAGAGACTAGAGGCAGGGTGCACAAAAATTTGTGCACTCAGGGTGGGGGGCAGGGTCTCTCAGCCTGGCCTGTGCCCTCTTGCAGTCTGGGACCCTTTGGGGGATGTCCACCTGTGTGCTTAGGCCTGCTCCTCAGGGGATTGGGCCTAAGCTGGCAGTCAGACATCCCTCTGGCAGCCCGGAAGCCCTCGGGGGATGTCCACTTGCCAGTGGGGAGCAGGCCTAAGCTGCAGTCGGACATCCTTAGCACTGCTGAGGATGCGGGAGAGGCTCCCGCCACCACCGCTGTGCTGGCAGCCATCAGCCTGGCTTGTGGCTGAGCAGAGTTCCCCGTATTGGAGTGCACTGATCACCAGGGGCAGCTCCTGCATTGAGCTTCTGCCCCCTGGTGGTCAGTGTGTGTCATACTGACCAGTCATTCCCAGTCGTTCTGCTGTTAGGGTCAGTTTGCATATTACCCTTTTATTATATAGGATAGAGGCCTGGTACACGGGTGCGGGCCAGCTGGTTTGCCTTGAAGGGTGTCCCGGATCAGGGTGGGGGTCCCGCTGGAGTGCCTGGCCAGCCTGGGTGAGGGGTTGAAGGCTGTTTTCAGGCTGGCCACACCCCCTTCAGGGTGGAGGTTCCCACTGGGGTGCCTGGCCAGCCTGGGTGAAGGGCTGATGACTGTTTGTAGGCTGGCCAAGCCCCCAGCGAGGACCCTCACCTCATGGGGGTGTGGCCAGCCTGGGTGAGGAACTGAGGGCCATTTTCAGGCTGGCCACACCCCCTGGCGACCCAAGCTCCTAGCCTCTCCTTTTTTTCTTTTCTGGGATTTATTTATCTTCTATAATTGAAAGTTTGTAGCCTTGAGCGTAGGCCAGGTCCGGCCAGGGCAGGCAGGAAGCTTGTCTTCCTCCATCCCCAGGGCAACCCAAGCCTCCTGTTCGCTCCAGCTCGGTGGCCATCACCATCTTGGTTGGGTTAATTTGCATACTTGTTCCTGATTGGTTGGTGGGCATGGCTTGTGGGCGTGGCTTGAGCATAGTGGAGGAACAGTTAATTTGCATGTTTCCCTTTTATTATATAGGATAGGTAATCCTTATAAGGTAATGAAGTCAAAATTAGATCATTAGGGTAGGCTGAAATCCAATCTGATTGGATTCCATAAAAAGGAAAAATTTGGACACAGACACATGCACAAAGGGAGAACCTCATGTGAAGATGAAGGCAGAGATCTGTGGAATGCATCTACAAGCCAAGGAATGTCAAACCACTAGAAGCTGGGAGAGCGGCATGGCACAGATTGTCCTCATAGCCCTCAGGGGACCAGCCCTGCCCACACCTTGATCTCAGATTTCTAGCCTCCGGAACTGTGCGACAATGCATTTCTATTGTTTAAGTCCCTCAACAAGTGATGCTTTGCTATGGCAGCCTTAACTACCTAATGCAGTTCCACTCTTCACAGTAGTAGAGAGAGCCCCCTGGATGTGCTGTGTGGAGCTAGGTCAGACCACATATTCTTGAACTGTTTTTGAATAACCTGGAGCAGGGGAGAGGGATCCTATGACTTGGAATTTATTTCTACCTCTTGTAACATTCCCAGAACTGAGCAATGTCCTCTTCTATTATTATTTCAGTTTCACAGAGAGGTTCTAGAATACCATTGATTATTCTCCTTCAAAGTGCTCTCTACCTGAGAAACCTTAATGTTCCCATTGACACTGCACATTTAAAAAGTTCTGAAGTCAATCTGCAGAGCTCTGGCTTTTAAGATCCAAAGACTGGTTAACCGATAAGGACATAAAGACACAGAGAGACGCTTCAGCCAGGTCCCACAGCCAACTGTGCCAGAGACCAGAATAGAATCAAGGCTCCACAGCAGAGCATGGTCCAGGGCTCAGGTGACCTCCAACAGTTCACTCTGAGGTAAGGGCCAGTGGGTAGCGTTTTCCAGCCCAGGAAGCCTCTACTGTCTCTGACAGCCCAGTGAAGCCCAATTCTAGTCTCTCACAAGTTAAAAATTTAAGCAAGGTATGGGTTAACCCAGAACTTACCTAGAAAGGGTCTGAAATCACAGAGTGATAAAGACTTGCTAGACTCTCAGAACCTCCAGAAGAGCAAATGTAGTATGTCCAGAAACAGACCCAACTCCTCTAAAGACGACAGACCTCTTCCCTATTGTCAGGTGTGTATCCCTCCACACTTCCCCTCCCATCCATGTTATAGTATTAGAAGCTAAAGAGAAGCAGACATGGCAGAGATTTCTGAACTAAAAAGCTTTAGAAGGGGGGGAGGGTATGATTAAAGCATTATCACATACTATTCTTTAAAAATGCATGTCAACATCACATGTCACAGGGCTGCTCAGCCCACACAAAACGCTCCTTTGGATTTTGAACCTTGGCACCAACTTGTCTCCAGCTAAGCTTTCCCCAGGCCTCACACTAGACCTCCTCAGCACAGAATGGGTGTGGGGGAAAGCACATTGACTGTGGTCCTCTCAGCATCTCTTGACCCATTCCTTCTTTCTCATCCACATTGCTGATGCCAGCATCCTCCAAACCAGTGCTGTCCAAGAGGGAGATGGTGGGAGCCACAAAAACAGACCATACAGAGAAATTTATACTTAGCACCCCCTTCTAAGAATGTGAAAAGAGACACATAAAGTGAAGTTTAATGATGTGCTCTATTTATCTCAACTTATCAAAAACTCATTTCAACATGCAATCAATGTAAAAAGTTATTAATGGGATAGTTTAGTCTTTTAGGTTAAGCCTTCAAGTTTGAGTGTGTATTTTATACTTACACCACATTCGATTAGGACTAGCCACATTTCAAGAAGAGAATAGCAAACCTGTATCTCATGGCTACCATACTGAACAGTATCAATCGAAGACTTTCTAGTGATCTCATGGCTTTAAGTCTTGGCGAGTTGCATGAATTCAGAGGACAGCCATTTTCTTTCTCACATATTTTATTTTTTTCCGTGGGGTTCATGAAAGAAAGTTTCAATAAAAATTTCCCCCAATTAATACTTATTGAACTCAATTCCCTGCCTTTTCATATCCAGGCCTCTGCCTGAGAAACAGCGCCCCCCTTCCATTTCTCCATTTGCCTCAAGAACACCCATGTTCTTCTCCCGTTCAGCAGGCAGTTCTTCAGTGAAGCAAAGCGGAAATGTGGCTTCCCTGAGACTCGTGGGAAGTTTGCCCATTCCATGGCACTGTGCTTACTTGAGAACATGTGGCCTCTCCTGTGAGATTGAATGATTTTATAAAAAGAAGGCATGTGTCTTCCTTCTGTGTACCTCATAGTCAGCACAGCTCTGACACAGACTACTCATGACATGGCAGCCTGGTTCCCCTGGATTGGATGACCAGAAAGAGGAAAAAATGATGAAGAGAGCAAGCAAGACAAAAGCCACAGTGTCTTGTAGACCCTAATCTTGGAAGTGATGCACTTATCACTTTTGCCATATTCTCTCTTTTTTTAAAAAAAAAAATATATATATATATATATATATATTTTATTGATTTGTTTTACAGAGAGGAAGGGAGAGGGATAGAGAGATAGAAACATCGATCAGCTGCCTCCTGCACACTCCCCACTGGGGATGTGCCCGCAACCAAGGTACATGGCCTTGACCAGAATCGAACCCGGGACCCTTGAGTCTGCAGGCTGATGCTCTATCCACTGAGCCAAACCGATTAGGGCACCATATGCTCTCTTGCTTGCACAGATCACACCTGGTCCAGTGTGGGAGGGGACAACACAAGGTGTGAGTCTCAGGAGGTGGGGATTCTTGGGCGCTGTCTTGGAAGCTGGTAAGGAATGGAATACAATACCTCTAGGCAGAGGAAACAATCATGTAGTCCTTGATGGCACATAAGTCATTGACTTTAAGATATTATGCAACTAACAAAGTCAAGCCCTTCCCATTCTTGGAAAATACATTTTCCTGTCCCACTGACTCTGTGTCTCAGTGTTCATGCTATTTAATTATTTCTTGCATGCTTCAGGGCCACTTCACAAGAGTCATCTCGGTAAGTGAGCCCCAACGTCTGATAAGTCAGCAACCTCCACCGACAGTGCATAAGTGAGCCTTGATATGTAAAAATAGAGTTCAGTTTGTCAAGTTTTTCTCAGTTTTCTGAAGCTCTAATTCAAAGAGGAAGTTATATACATCTAGGCTTTTGGAAATGGAAAAGTATTAACCAAGCAGAAATTGTAAAGAAACATAAAGGAAACAATTGTTTCACAAGTTGAAAGAATACTGAAAATTTATCTCAAGGTAGGCAGTAAGATTTTGGTATTAACAGTAATACTAACATAAATTCAATGTTGTATGTTTTAAGTTGTAATGTTATTGTATGGATCTAAAAGTCTTGGTAAGCAAACATTGTGTCCATTTTCTGAAAGTTGAAAGCAAAATAGTTTTGCCACCCTATTGATAAATAAAAAAGGGCAAACAGGCATAATATCCACATAAAAACTGTACCACAGAGAACCTTCAAATGTAAATTATTAAGTACACTAACATAATGAGGTGTCTGGGGCCTCTGAGGCCCACAACTCCATATTGTGAACACTACTGATTTGCCTACTTTAATAAAACCGTGTCCTATTAGGAAAAATGTTTGACTATAAATTGTAACATTTGTATATGTTTTATATACATGCATGTAGAAAATTTAAAAACATAAGATTAAAAATAAATATAAATTCTATTTTTTTATTCCCGTATCATCTTATAAAGCTCACTTTGGAGACCATTGCCTTAGACAAAATTACCCGCCACTTATTCAGTTGGACTTGCCATTGGGACATGTCTAGCAGGTGGAATTAGGATAAGGGGTTGGAGGAGGGGGATTCTACCTTAGATCTGTTCATACTTAAATATCCATATGTATAGGAACATTGAAGGAGCTCCATTATGGACAAAGTGGGTTGAGCTCTAATATCTGTGGATTTGTGGAATATAACAGAATGTCTGATGATCAGTAGCAATTCCAGATGGAAGCTGGGTAGAAAGAGAGAGCAGTGAGTCTCAGAGAGGGAACTTAGAGTAAAGGGTGAGAAAAGGGTAAATCCTGGGGTGGAGGCATAAGTATGAGTTGATAGAGCCAGACTACATTCAGTCCAGACAGTTTTACTGCAAAATTCCTGCCAATTTAATGTAGAACTGGGGGAGGGAGTATTCTACCTCACTGTGGAGACATTATCTAGACAGATCGACAAAGATCTACTGAGAGCATGTAGGGGTCATTGCTTGATGGGAGCCCATCCCTACAGATCTGTTAGGGCTTGATCTGGGAAGTCAAAGCTCAGCCCCAGCAGGGCACCAGGTAAGTCTTTACACAGAAAGATCCAAGAACTCCCGGTCCTAAGTGCTCCAACCTAGGACTGTCTCTTACCTCCCAAGGGTGACTGGTGTTGGGGCTGAGGGAGATGCTTGCTCCAGTTTCTCTGCCTTTGGGAGAGGGTGAACCTGTTTTCACCAACAATGTCACCTCTACCTGCAACAGCGGTGTGAGAAAGGTTCTAATTGCAGGTGACACCCTAGCGGAAGTTTCCCACTCAGAGCCATTGTGTGGTCCTGGCCTGGCCAGAGATAACTTCTTAAATGACCAGAACTGATTTCTGGACACATGTGAAAACCCTTAAGGATTCTCAGGGTTGGGTGTGTGTGTGTGTGTGTGTGTGTGTGTGTGTGTGTGTGCAGGATTTGAGAAAAGAATCTTGGAAGCAATTCAGTTTTCTGCAGTTAGGGGACTACTTTTACAACCATGGTTTCACTTGTATGAGCATGCAAGTGAGACTGAGACATTTCTGTTAAACAAACAGCATAGACCTTTTTGCTAGAGCCACGAGATGAAGTCTGAGGATAAAATAAAAAAGTAGAGCTATAAATTCTGGCTACCTCACCAGATATCTCACAACTTGCTAAAATAAATAATGTAACGGCAACTAGTGCAATAGCTCCGTTTCAGAACATCACAAAAACATCTGTAGGAAAATAAACAACCCCATGCCTTTGGCAGAGAAGTTGGACCAAGTAATCAGCCGCCAGTATGGAGGCGTTGACACACCCATTCTTCTCACCCTGTCGAAACCTCACTAAAATGCAGGCAAGAAATAAAATGTGGCTCAAACCCATATGGCCAAAGAGACATGAAGAGGAGACAACAAAACTGAGAGCTGGAAGGTAGAATTCAGCTGACTCTGCAGACCAGGGAAAGCAGACACTTCAGTCTGCAGCAGAGTAAGTCATCAAAACTAGCTATTTTCCCAGGAAGAATCCTGGAGAAACCTATGTGTTTCATTACTGGACCCACAGAAGGCCAGGAAAATAGGAAGCCTGGTTGGAAAACTTAGTAAAGAGCATCTGCTCCCCCAGACTCTGTCCCCCACTTTCTACAATCAGATGAGGATCCCTCTCCCATTGCCTCAAAAGACTGGAAGGTTAGAGAGGTTAAACAAGATAGATTTTGGACTCCAAATAGCTGAGTGCAGAATGAGATCTTGATTGCAAAAAGGACACTTAGATGAAAGTCTGCACTCTGCACAGGTTTTCCTCCACCTTGACTAGTATAAGATTGGCAGCAAGGTAAAAGGTTAGTGTGAAGCTATTTGATGTGGTAGCCACTAGCCACAAATGGCTATTTATGTTTAAAATAAATAACATTAAATAAAATTTGAAACTTACTTTTTTCAGTCATAGTAGCCACATGTGACTACTGGCTACCATTTTGTACAGCACTGATATTGAACATTTCCATCACCACACAGTTTCTGTTGGACAATAGTAAATTAAATAACCCACTCTGAGGAAACTGACCAGGCTGAGAAAAGACCTACAGGGACTAACATTCGTTTATCATCCGGAGTGAAACCTAACAGTTAACAAGACCCACTCATGCCAACAGAGCTGCCAATCTGAAATGCAGTGTCTAATTTTTAAAGATAAATTGGCAAGTTTGAATGAGGAAATTCCCAACCAGGAAAAGACATAAGGAGGTAATATGTTTTATCCATGAAAGAAAAATAAGAGAGTATAAAAATATGATAGGCAAATAATAAATGGAATGGATTAGATGGTAAAGTCTCTTGAGACATCAAACAAAATATGAGTTGAAAATAGAAGAGGAAACTAAAGTAATATACCTGTCCATGAGATTTGTCTTTCAACTAAAAAGAGTTGAGAGAGAGAGAGAGAGAGAGAGAGAGAGAGAGAGAGAGAGAGAGAGAACAAAGCGGAGGAAGAAAATTGCCAAAGAAATAACAAAATGAGATTCTCCAGAACTTTTTTGAGTCCTGGGGATAAAGAGAAGACTCTCAAGTGTTTTGAGAGCAAAAACAAGTCACATACAAAGGAACAGGCATTAAGATCACACTCGTTGACACTCGTGTCATCGAAAGGGACTCTGAAAGGTAGAAGACAGAACAACATCTCCAAAGTGCTAAGGAAAAATGACCTTCAACCTAAAATTCTATACCCCAACGTGGAGGTAGAATAAAGACATTGTCAAACAAGCAATGGGGAGGCACAGGGGGAGGAACTACTCCTGAACCTGGAGAGACAGCTGCAGCCAGGAGACAGCCACGTGACAAGCATCACCAACTCACAGCTCTTCAAGGATGAGCTGGGGAATAAACACCCCTACTTCCTTTTCCTTTTCCTCCCACTCTACTTTTGTAATTTCCATGGACCAAAGTCAACTGGAAGGTAGAAGGCAAGGAACCTATTGATGAAGTCTCCAAGGCATAGAGCTCTGGAATGGCAACTGGAGAACCCCTGTATGTACTCTTGCTAAGGAGGCCAATGAAAGATACGATTCAGTACAATGGGAGAATAAACCAAAGAAGAAAAGACACAGGATCCTGGAAACAAAACAGAAAAAATAAAAGAAAAAAACCTCAGAATAATAGTGAAGGGAATTTCCTAGAAAATAGCTATGCTGTGTCCCAAAAGAGCAAGATTCCAAATGGGAGAAGAGAGAGTGCTCTTGAAGAGTGGTGCCAAGAAAAGAAAGATAAAGTTGAAAGAAGAGTTGGCATGTTTAGGAATTAAGAGATTATTAGCTTTATCTGACAGTTTAGGGGTAAATGAATGATGGATGCAGTTTTAAAAATAATCAAATGAGAGGAAAGTGGCAGTTATTCACTCCAAAGAAAATTAAAAGCTGTATATAAAGGAACTATAATTATGATTTATTATAACATACATTATAGTACAACAGGAAAAGCAATATTTACATAGGAGCATATTGGCCACCAAAGATGTTCATGTTCTAGTTCTCGGAACCTGTGAATGCTATCTGCATGGCAAAGGGGTTTGCATGTGTGATTAAATTAATATTGAGATGAGGGGATTGTCTTGGAGGATATGGCTGGTCCCACGTGATCACAAGTGAGAGAGGGAGGCAGAAGGTGAGAGTCAGAGAAGGAGATATGATGAGTGATACAAGGATTCCACGCACCATTGCAGGCTTTGAAGATGAAAAGAGGCTAGAAGGTGAGGACTGCAGGAGCTTCTAAGAGCTTGGAAAGGCAAGAAACATACTCTTCCCTAGAGCTTCTGGGAGGAATGCAGCCCTGCCAACACCTTGGTTTTAGTCCAGGAGGACCCATGTCAGACTTTCAAACGTCTAGAACTATAAGAAAATAAATCTGTATTGTTTTGAGCCAGTACTTTTGTGGTAATTTGTCACAGCAACAATACAAAACTAATACACTAGGCATAGTAATATAATTCAATAATACAGGGTTGAACAAAAGTAGGTTTACAGTTGTTCATATGGAAAATAATACAATAATTAATAAATAAGAACGAAAGAATAAAATCTGTGTTTTGTGGCCCAAACCGGTTTGGCTCAGTGGATAGAGCGTCGGCCTGCGGACTGAAAGGTCCCAGGTTCGATTCCGGTCAAGGGCATGTACCTTGGTTGTGGGCACATCCCCAGTATGAGGTGTGCAGGAGGCAGCTGATAGATGTTTCTCTGTCATTGATGTTTCTAACTCTCTATCCCTCTCCCTTCCTCTCTGTAAAAAATCAATAAAATATACATTTTTTAAAAATCTGTGTTTTGTGTACTCACAACTGTAAACCTGCTTTTGCCTACCACTATATTATTTAATCAAACATTTTTGAAGAATTTATGGTGATTTTAAAGTATGTCCACAAATTCTTTGACATTCTTTTTTTCTCAAAAAGTCCTAATTGTCTTCCCTTTGGTGATTCACTTTTAATGAATAGGAGATATCAGAAGTGATGGTGTGTGACCTCTGGGGCTTTGGCTCACACTTCTTAGAGCACTCATTCTGAGGAAGCTACTTGTCATGTCATGAGGACACTCAAGCAGCCTGTAGAGAGGCACAAGGGCTCTGGCCAACAATGAACACCAAGTGGCCATCCATGCGAGTGACCTTGAAATCAGATGCTTTAGCTCCAGAACCCCCAAATGCCCGACCCATGAAAACTGTGGGATAGCAGATGTTTATTATATGATGGCACTAACTTCTACAGTGATTTGTTATACAGTAGCAGATATCTGATACATAATTAAATTGGGAAAATTAGAGGAGGGAGAGAATGTGTTGTGTGTGTGTTGTGTGTGTGCGTGTGCGTGCGTGCACGCGCGCATGCGCTTTGTAAGTGCAAAAAGCTAAATAATTATTTTTCATGAAAGAAAGTAAAAAAAAGTAGTATAGAAAACTGAGTATCAGGTTACAGAGGCATAAATATATTACTTGAAATACAGAAGAAGAAACATCTGAAAGAGTGGAAAATGTTTTGTTTCAAGGTAGCAAAAATTAAGAGTGGAGGGTGGGGTTGAATCTTATTAGCAACTGTAAGAGTTATATTTGAATTTTAAACTATATACATACCACAATTTTATGAAATAAAAATTTTAAAAAGCAACTTTCATGGACCTTCCTACATAATCCAATGTCAGAGACCATCTTGCTCAGAAAGAAGTAAGTCCCTGACTCTTTGATTTGGCAAGAAGAATATTAAAAGGGAGTCTAAGATGACAGTGCAGCGATTCTAGGTGGAGATACTCAGGGAAGAGAGTCTGATATCCAGTCAGAGCTGAGCCATACATCCAAAACAGGTAATGAGGGCCAAACACCCATGGCAACATGAAGACTAATTTAAAGCATGAAATAAGAAATGAGTCTCCAGGTTGAAAAGAAGGAGACTGGCTAAGGAGAGGCCCAGAAGATGTTAGACCATGCTTCATAATCCCTCCAGGAAGGATTCTAGGGAAGATGTTGATCCTAATGAGGCAGAACTGGACCAACTTAAAATATGGACTATTTTAAGGAAAAAAGGCAGTGAACAAACACTTAACTGGTTTTACATATACTTAATGGACATCTAATGATACTAATGAGAAATCTACAAAGTGGCTCCTGTCACATTGCATTACTACTTTATCATCTGCACAACAGATTATGTTAATGCACTTTGTGGACTAAAACCCTGTGCTAAGCAGATAAGAAATTCACATTCCAATCACATTATTATTATTATTATTATTATTATTATTATTATTGCATTTACTATAGTCTTAACATATTCTTTAGTGGGTACATATTTTAAATTGTTGAAATAACAGTCTTAGAATTGCCTGCAAAATGCCTAGAATCATTAACTTCTGAGTCAATGCCAGATTCCCATAAAATAAATCAGCAACACCATAAGATTTTTAGTGTCATATATATGCAATCCTCCATGATTGCCAAAATGATGATGATGATTATCATAATCTGCTGTAAATCTTGTATCTTTTCAGAGCAGCTTCTCCCAGGAGAAGCTCATGGTGGTCTGCTGGGAACAGCTCCCACAACCCTCTGCCCCACACCACGAAGGAATCTCTTAGCTGGAAAAGGGTGTAACAATGCCGAGGTTTGGGGGACTTACTGCCTCTGTTGGGTGGCCTCGTCATTCACAACTGCCTGAGGAAGTGCAGACAAGAGAACAGGAAAGGCCACCCATACTGAGGGGAGAGCTAATCTTGGGGTTGATATTCCTTATTTGCTTCACACGGCTCTGGGCTTTCACTTGATGTGCTTTCAGTCTCGGGTCACATTTCAATCATTTCCCCCTTTCTGTTGCCTTATTAAATGTTCTTTCCCAACCCATGTGTAATGCTTGGGCCTTAACCATGCCTCTCCAATCTGGATGCAACTTCCCTCAATCTTCTGACCCTCTTTTTTCTTTCTTTCCTCTTCCCAGCTCTCTCTCTCTCTCTCTCTCTCTCTCTCTCTCTCTCTCTCTCTCTCTCTCTCTCTCTCCTTTTCTGGCACCAAATCATCAAAGTAAGTGGAACTATGTAAATACAATAAGAACATTTCAATGTCCTCTTCCTGCACTTCCTCACCTATCTTTGGGTTTCCTTTGACTCCAAGGAATTCCCTATTTCATTACTCAACTCAAGACAGGGTATCCTCGTGAGCCACTTCCAAGCAGACATTCACCACAGCCAACCAACTCGCCTATCCCTGGATTTTGCTAACATCTATCTACTAGATGGTTTTTAAATAAAAATTAAAAAAATACATCTCCCTAAAAGCCCTTTGTTCATGATAAGGATAACAGTGTAAATTTGTCACCAGAGAATTAGGTGCCTTTCAGTGGTAAACCCCTAAGTCAAACTACTTCTACATTGCTTGTTTGATAACAAGCACAGGATCCAGGCAATAAACCCATCAACAATAAGGGAGATGGAAGAGCAGAAAGATGGTTCCTGTCCATAGTGGCCTCATGTGAGTTCAGGAAAGACCCAGAGAGTCAACAGTCAATTAAACCAGTCATTGCAACTCACTGTAGAGGTCTCAGAAAAGTCAAACCCCTACTGGAAACCAAGTGATAGGCTGCATGTTCAGGCTGGGAATGGATCACATGAAGGAAATGGTCCCTATAATGTGACTAATTGAGAAGTCAGAAGACAACGAGAAGGTTCAGAGACCTCAGCTTTCAGAAGAGGGCCAAGTACTTTGGAAGCTCCATTCATGATCTTGATGGAGCTTAAAACTGTGTCCAAGGGATCAATACAGTGAAGACTATGTGAGGTGCTGAACTAGTTACTGCTTCTCCATCTTCATTATTTTTTTGATGTTCTGTTTTCCCTTGATAATTGGCAGTAAAATCCTTAAAAACAAAAAGGTCTTTTGTGTTTGTCTTGGGAAGGTATTAAGGAAAATCTCTAAAGGATGGTGGCAGCTTCTGAAGGCAAGGGAAGTAGATTGATTTCCTGGACCATGCTGCAGAGAGAGAGGGGTGTGGGGGAAAGGGAGCGTGAGAAACTGAATAGAATTTTAGGGAAAAAAACCCAGGGCTGCAACAGAAAAAACCCAGGGCTGCAACAGAAAATACCTCCTGGAGTTGCACCAAAATTGGTAGCAGAGCATGTGGTGCCGTGGCATCTCCTACATCTCAGCACAAACAATCATCATTTCCCCTTGGGCTTTGCTGCTCCTCTGCCAAGAACTACTTCGGCTGGTAGATTGTCCGTAGCCTGCTGATGGCATCAAATGCTACCAGGCCCATCGTCCTCCACCCTCCCAGTTGTTGACTGAATTCTTCTAGTAATGTTATAAAACCGCCCACATCACCTTAAACCTAGGCCTGAGCAAACTCCTCATCTTCATGGAAATCCACTGAGTGCATTGAATGTCTGGCTCCACAGCAGGCTTCAAGGCTACCCCGGGGGCGAGAGCTGGTTTTTCAGATATAAAAGTGAGACTATTCTCATTGAGCAGCTGCATGGTGTAATGGTTAGGAAAATTAGTTTTTTGGACACAGTCTGCCAGTATTCAGACTGCAGCTCTGTCACTTTCTGGTTCTATGCTCTTTGATCAGTTATGTAACCTCTCTGTGACTCAGTTCCTCATCCACATAATGGGGATAGGACTAGTCCCTGCCTCGTGGGGTAGTTTTTCCAGAAAAAGATATACCTTGATCTGCGTTTGAAGAAAGCATAGAGCACATATAAATAAAGAGAAGAACAGGAGCACTCCATGCAAAGGGGTCAGGCAAAGGCACAGTCAAATCCAAGGTAGGAGATCCAGAGACTCCATTTGGCACCTCGTGACTTTGTGGTCCCCAGTGCTGACCACAGGAGGCACTGGTTGTGGGAACTGTATACATAAGGCCTCTAGTGCTGGCCTTATAGATGTCTTCTCCTTGGGACCTGATGCAGGTCATACACAAAGAGGAAATCTCTCATGCAGAAGATGGTGGACAGATGAACATCTTTTAGGAAAAAAACCCTAAACCTTTGGATTCCATCTGCCTTCACTAAGTACCTACTTAGCATTCTTGGGATATGGCAGAGCACAGGAAAGTTCAAAGGGACAATCCAAATGGATACGTCTGTTCAGATCCATCTTGGCACAGATTTAACTTCACCCCTCCAAGCCTCAGTTTCCTTAGAGGCCTACGTGAATCTGCCACAATAACACGCAGATTGTTATTTGCAGCTCCTCAAGAATATTCAGTTATTTGCAGCTCCTCAAACTCCACTGCCTCCCGCTGATTTGCCTTGGTGAATGCTGCAGTGGAGTTGAGATTTTAATTCAGGTCCATTTGATGGCACAATCTGAGCTTTTATTATGTCACAGTGTTGGGCATATCACAGACAGCCAACACATACATAACGACCCATCAGAGCTACCTCTCTGGAACCAGGGCAAGCACCTCGTACATGCACAGACCTCAAGTCTGTACCAATACGTTGCAGGCTAGTTTCCAAAGGACCAGAAGCTGCTCCCAACATCTTGAGGAGGGGCCAATAATTGTGCATGGAGCTCCTGCTCACACACAATTACTCAGTTTTCACATGCAAATATCCATCTGCACATGGTTTCTTTCGTAAATGCCAACTTCATAGGTGCAATCTAGGTGCCCAAATTTGAGAACCTGCCACTCCAGCTCTGAGTCAGTTATGGACTCAGATCATTATTATAATTAGTACCAATGGATACATCTGCCATTTGGTAACAATGGTGGGTGATTCTGTCTCATCTCTTACCCTCCTCCCCCACTCACCCCCTTAGTAAGAAAAGCCAGTCACATCTTGCTTTACTTTCCTTCCCACCCTCACACCCGCCTTTAAAATGAAAAGCCCAGATGTGGGTGACCCATCTGTAGTGTGTGTCACGTTTTTAGCATCTTTTTTTAGAGCTGGGAGAAAGGGACTCATTAGAGAGAAAGTCCACATAAAAATTAGGAAACATTTGATCAGACCATTGTCCCCACACAATACATGCAATGAGGAAGACGCAGGAATTGGCTGCAAACCCAAAGTGTGTTTCAGCCTCCATGGCTTGCTCATCACTGACTTCTTCCCAAAGCATGACCAGAAAAGGGAGCCCAAGAGCTCTTAGGTACAATCTGAGCTTCTGGAAGTGGGGATACCATAAGACAGGCAAATTCTCATTTTCTCTCTCTCTCTCTCTCTTTTATATTTTTAGAGAAATTTTAGGCTCATGGCAAAATTAAGAGGAAGGTACAGATGCATCCCATCAATCCCCTGCTCCCGCACATGCATAGTCTCCCCCATTCTCAATATCCCCCACTAGACTGGTGCATTTGTTAAAACTGATGGACCAACATTGACACATCAGTATCACCACAATTTGGATGTCTATAGTTTACAACACAGTTCACTCTTGGTGTTGTACCTTGTATGGGTTTGGACAAAGTATGATGGCATGCATCCATCATACTGAGTATTTTCACTGCCCTAAAAATCCTCCATGCTTCACCTATTCATCCCTCCACCTCCAAGCCCCGGCAACTACTCATCTTTTTACTGGCTCCAAAGTTTTGCCCTTCGGAACGTCATAAAGTTGGAATCCTGAAGTGTGTAGCCTTTTCAGATCGGCTCCTTTCACTTTAGAAATAAGCAAGTTTCCTCCATGTCTTTTCATGTCTTGATAGCTTGTTTCTTTTTAGCCCTGAATAATGTTCCATTGTCTGGATGGACCAGAGTTTATTTGGCAAATTTTCTTTTCCCAATATCTTTGCTCTGCTGTGGAAGCCAGGACTTCTGGAGCTGGGGAGTTGTGAGACCCAGCCTTCACCGGGCTCAGCCATTCCCTGTTGCCTTAGAAGAGGCATCTACAGGATCCAATGGTGAGGAATAACTCTTCCCAAAGCATGGAGCCTTCGGCAGCAGGCCTTTCCCTCAGCTTCCAGGCATGTAAAGGGCAGGGGTATCTTTCATGAAGCAGTGACGAAGGTCAGAAATACATCAGCTCCAAAACAGAGGCACCTATGATAGACTTCAAGCACCAGGGAAGCCACTGGCCCTAAAGATGTTCAGTCACATCTCCAAATATTTAGCCCACGTGGCCTCAAAATCAGCCCAATACTATAGTAAGCAGAAATTAAGGCACAAAGAAGTGGTGCTTAGAGCCCTGATTGGAGAGAGAAAAGACTGGATTTGAGAGCATAAAGATGGGCTCTAGCCCTGACTGGGCCACTAGCTTTCAGCCATTAGGTTCCTTAGCCTCACTTGTAACAGAGCTCAGAGTAGTTATCGTCCCTCACTCAGAAGGAACTTGTAGAAGTACAATATGAACATAATTATTAAAGCAATGGGGAAAATGAAAACCTTATATTAAAGTAAATTGTTTAGTTTTATTACTAACAGGCCACCCAGTAAATTCTCTGCCCTTTGTGGGATTAGAATTCATTCTCCATCTGGTACTTAACCCACTGCTTCTTCATCTGTTTAGGTGGCACATGAGACTTTCTGTTCTCAAAAGACATGGGAGAGCCATTTCTTGGTCCAAGTTACAAGACACAATGTTTATAACTGAGCACAGGATCTTGAATAGCCGTTGACTAAATAGCTCAATTCATGCCTGCATTCATTGATCTACATTCAGCATCTGGCGCATTGTAGGCACGCAATACACACTTGATGCATCAATTAATACAAAACATGTAGGGAAAACCCCATTAATAATAAAGGCTAGTTTATTCAACAAATACTTAATATCAGTGTCTACCTAATGTGTATCTGCTTCTGTTGTTTATGTAATACATAAGTTGAGTCAAAACTCTGTATTCATAAGTCAGTTCTCCATCAACTTTTTCTGTAGAACTTTGGTGAGCAAGCAAAGAAAAAAAATATGTGGTCCTATTTAACTTTATTTAATTCATAATTCCAACAAGCTTATTTCCCCACCAACTATCAATTAAAAGAAGAGAGAGGATAAAATAGGGAGGCATACAGAAAACAGTGAGGAGTGACAACTGACAATATAGAAACCAAATGAGATGGCAGGAAAACTGAAAATAAATTTATAAGAATTGTGAGTTTGGGGTAAATACCTCATATAGTTCCATAAATCTTGGGGTCATCGCTGTATTGATTTCTTTTAAACATTGTGGTATACGAGTTTACTTTTTTTTTAATTATTGCATTATCCATGATAACATTAAAGCTAACTTAACCCTTTCCTAACTCACTATGCATTATTTAAAAGGCAGGAAATGCCTATGATTTATTTTAGTGATGCCTCATGCTAAGCAGAGAATCCACAAGGGCTAGTTAATCATAAAAGCTTCTTTACTTTTATTTTCCACTACCCCTTTAGACCTGTTCTGAGGGATAATTATTTTATTCTTCTGGAGGAAACCTCAGGAAATCTCCATGGCTTTTTAGTTCTCTTAGGTAAAATCTTAGACTCAGGAGCCAGGAGCCAGTTCCTTGTGTCTTCTGCCTGAGAGGACAGGTAACAACCTTAAGTGGTCTCACTGAAGCTCTTCCTTGCTTGATTGCCTTACGCTCCTTGTATCCCCCTGACTCACCTGGGTGAGGGGCCCTGGAAGAGAGACACAAAGGTTGTGCAATTAGTTTCTAGATATTTTCTTTCAGCATTTGCATCTCAGTGCCTTGTCTCAGCCCTCACCGTGCTATCTGATATCTAGCAGTCCAAATCTCCAATTTAACACTTGATTACATTAGAAACTTACCACATAAAATAATATACATTGGGGATGAGAGTCAAGTCTTTAGCAGAATAGCCATTCGGCATGCAGAATTACTTATTCACCAAAGGGTTTGATAAGTCTTTTTTTTTTTCTTTTTTACTATATTTGAAAACATTTTGAGTTTTTGAGACGTTTCCAATTTAAACCCAGGTATTTGAGATCAAGTAAGTAAATTACAATGCAGTAAAGGAGTCCTGTTTTTGCTATTATTATTTAGACAGTAGATGACTACACAGTATTTTATATATATACATATCTGGATTCAAGTCTAAATTTGGACATTGAACTTCCCTATACCTAAGAGAAGTTACTTATGACTCTGAACTCATTTTCTTTTTTAAAAATAAAATATATTTTTATTGATTTCAGAGAGGAAGGGAGAGGGAAAGAGAGATAGAAACATCAGTGTTGAGAAATACTAATTGATCAGCTGCCTCCTGCATGCCCCACCCTGGGCATCCAGCCCACAATCCGGGCATGTGCCCTGACTAATAAGTTAACTGTGACCTCCTGGTTCATAGGTTGACACTTAACCACTAAACCATGCTGGCTGAACTGAGGTCAATTTCTTTATAATCAATAAAAAGATCTTTGTATTGTGTTCTGAAAAATCCAGTAATGTAAGTAGCAACCACTATTGTGAGAAACTTATATTTTGTTTGAAACATAAACAATAAAAATGCAATTTTTACAAAATAACTTGTATTGGTTTTACATGTGCACACATTTCTTTGATATTCACCCCTTCAGAAAGTGGAGTCCCATTGTCCTTCCCTGCAGTGGGGGCTGTGCTTAGTGACTGACTTCTAGCAAATAGAATGTGCAGAAGGGACAGTGCATGACCTCTGAGATTCGGACAAAAAGCCATCATGGTTTCCCCCTTACCCTCTCTCAGATCACTCCCTCTGGAAGAAGCCAGCTGCCATGTCATGAGATCATGCAGGCAGCCCTGAGAGGCCCGCACTGTGAGAAGCGAAGGCCTCCTGCCAGCAGTCCTGTGGAGTAAGCCGTACGGGAAGCCCCAGTCAAGCCTCAGATGATAGAAACCCCAGTTCATAGTCTGACTGCGATGAGACTTCAAGCCAGAGGTACTCAGCTTAGCCACTCCCAAACACCTGACCCTCAGAAACTATGTATAAACAAATGTCTGTTGTTTTAACCAAGTTTCAGAGTAGTTTGTTATGCAATAATAGAGAATTAGTATAACATTGAACAGATGTTCTGTCTATTATGACAATCAACAATACTCAAGAAATCAACATGCATCTTGCTTTTTGAATCTAAAGAGCAGCATTCCCAGATTTTTGTTATTGAATTTTACTTAAGAAACAATTCTTGAATCTGCCCCCTTAAATCAATTGCTCATTGAAGGTACTATGTATACTCAACAAATTCGCGTGGTAACTGAAAGGATGTTTAAATGTGTGGTAAAAGCACAGACTTTCACTACTTCAACCTGTGTTCCGTGCATGGCTGACACTGAGAAACTTCTTAACAATGCAGCTAAAGCTTCTTCTAGACACTTGTATTGAGTCCTTTTTATAAGGGCGTCACTTTTCTTTTAACTTAAGAAATTTATTTTTTTAAAAAGAAAGCAGATGCATGTTTATTATAAAACAAAACTTAACCTTTGAGAAGATGCACTCAGGATACGTGATTCTGCTCACGCAGCATAGACACATGACCCCCTGCACTGTGGGGAGGTCCCAGTTTCATGTCCTGACCTCATTTCAAGCTCCCAGCCAACCTGGAGAGTGGGCATTACGTTTCCCATTGTGCATATGTGATGGTGCAGAAACTGTTAAGGTGAAAATCGTCAGGGACTTAGCCTCCTCTTCCAGACGGCCAAAAATACCCTTCCGTGCGCAAGCCCAAGGCCTCCTTTCCTTTCCCCTCCTAAAGATGTAGAATTCTTTCTGGGAAAAGGCACCAACTGAAGTGCTAAGGATGGGCAAGTTGAATGAAGGAAAGTCTCTCAACAGCTACAGTGAAGGAGGATGGGAGAGAAGGTCTCACGAGAAGAGGCCATGAAGGAGAGAAAGACACTGGAGCAGCTGTCGGTTGAGAGGAAAGTGGGTTTTAACATATTTCGTGGGCAGTGTATTTGCATCTCCCTCATATCCATTCGAAAGATGTGAGAAATTAATAGGATTTGTTTTAATTATTTTGGCCTGTTGAACTGTGTTTTTCAACACATCATTTGAAAACTCCTGAGTTTTGAGGTGGCACATTGAGAATGTTCAGGTGTAGAGAATATAAATGACCTTCCCAGGAATTTAGATCTTCTAATTAAATCAAGCATTTTCCCCACTTTATCACTTGGCCTCCTTGTTCATTCATTCGTTCAGCACATAGCAACCGATTACATATCAGGCTCCAGGCACTATCTTAGTAAATAACATAGCTTAAAGCTGCAAAATCTGTCATTTTCAAATTCAGCAAAAGAGCCAGAGACATGGATTCAGTCACCTTTGAGTCTGACTGTTCCCATGTTTGGAATAAACAACCTGGGTGGACTCTTTAATTACCCGAATGCAAAGCAAATCACACACTCATTATTCAGAGCCAAGGCCCTGAAATGAGAGTAATACTGTGTGTTAGAATGAGAACAAAAGCCTTCGTAATTGTAAATTTTTACCTATGGTTGAGCCAAAGCCTTTGTTGAATTTTTTCTTTTGTTGTTGTTCTTTCTATTTTTTAGAGATTGAGTGGCGGGAATGCGTTTTTTCTCTCCATGGCTCTAGTATATCCTGTGCCAATAAATCTTTGTTTGTCTTGAGGAGAGAAGGACATCCAGGCACGATTCTAACACTAGGATAAAAGAAGGTAGGGCTCTTTGTAGTTCAGGCTGTACTGGGATGTGGGTGTCCTGCACACTGTTTTATTTAAGACCAAATAAAACACACCTTGGGAAACTCATCAGTGTCGGGATACTGTGTGTTTTATGCGCTAGCCTTGTTAGGGCGATTTCCACTACCTTAGAATACAAAACCAGAGCCTGGGAAGAGGCCCCAATCTGGGCTGAAGAGGAAAAGAATGAACATTTCTCTGTCTTCTCTTTAAAGTTTCCGACATTCCACTCTCCCGAGCTCCAAAATACCACTGTTTGGGAGCGCTCCTCCTCCATAACAACATGCTCTTGTCTAAATTTGTTTTCTGGCCCTTATCATCCACTCAAGTTCAATAATCTCAGAGCTTGGTTGCAGATCTCTCTCTCTCTCTCTCTCTCTGGCTCCTAAATTCAAATCTCTAGTCCTTTTCATTAAACACAAAGTGTGCATATCCACTGCCTTCTCATCATAGCCACTGGATACCCAATAGGTATCTCAAACTAAACATCTGAAAAGAAGCCCTGATTTGGCTCCAAACCCATTTTTTTCCACCAATTTTGCCCTTCTAAGGAAATGGTGCCTTCACCCACTCATTTGCTCAACTGAAAACTGGGATTCAAATAGATTCCTCCCTTTTCTTCCACATGCATAACCACTCAGAGGTTGCATCAGTCTTTATCTCCAATACACACCCACTGTTTTCCATCTCTACCTCCACCACCAGCCTACAGGGCTGCTGCAGGGGTCTCCCACCGAAGTCCCTGCTGACCTTGTTGCTGAGCTACTGCACTCATTTTCAGTAATCAGAGTAATCTTCTAAATACATGTTATCAAATCATGACTCTCTCTGAATAATATATTTCCTGCCGCATTTGGACTAAAAGCCAAACTCTTGGCCACATCTGCAAGCCTAGCTCCTACCTGGCTCTTGACATTTGTTTCCATTTTATACCACCCTCACTTCTGCCATAATGTCCTCCAGTTAGGGGAGGACAGCTCACCACTGTGCCTCCCACTCCGTAATAGCAGTAGCCAAACTGTCCTTCTCTCCTAATGAGAGTGGGTGGTCCTGAACCTACTGGGAGGTGACAGCAGGAGCTCAGTGAAGATCCTGAGGGAGGTAAGACAGAGGCAGCGTCACAGATGCCCTCAGCTGAGGGCCATGAACGTGGGGCCCCATGAGATGCCCTGGGAGCACTGCAGAGGCCAGGGGACATCAGGAGTGGGGGAGGCTGCTCTTACCCGTACACTCATTTTATAGTGTTAATAGAAAGGTGACCTCCCCACTTGGTGACAAGCACCTCAGACATTCAGTCTTTACTCCAATGAATCAGATAGAGCCTCTGCCCTCCAGGACTTTCCAGCCTAGTAGGAGAGACAGACAGATAAACAAATAATTGCAATGCAGTGTGATAAGTGTTCTCATAGGACTAGATGTTAGTCAGAACGATGGCACAAAGGCAGCCGCGGGTAATCCTCGCTCCAGGGCGGCACTAAGCAGGCTCGGCTGTCAGAGGATTATTCCGCTGTGGCTGGAGTTATGGTCCCTCTGGGCTTTTCCCGAGAAAATTTCCAAATTATCAGATTTTAGATGTCAATATTTTGGTGGGAAAAGACCCCAGTGCTGTGTTTAGAGAAACAAAGCAAACCATGTTTCCTAGATGGTGCTCTTGATGTAAAAGTGCCACTAAAAATACATTCGCAATTTTTATAAAGGGAAATAAAACCCAGTAATGTGAGGTATTTCTTTGTGTACATCTTTTGGTGCCATAGTGATAGTATTAATAGTATTGATAGTATTGATAGCATTAATAGCAGATAGCATTGATAGTATTGATGTATTGATAGTATTAATAGTATTTTGGGGGTGAGGGTATGTTTTTCATTACAATCTCTGAAAACCAGGGAGCCACTAAAGGGAGCAGTGGAGGGGCCTTAATTACTGTCGCATAAATGCCGTCATTTTGAGAGTGGCAGGGAGGCAGACACAGATCAACAGAGAGCTGGTTCAGAAACCAAGAGATTTCAGCAAAGTCTCTGCTTTGCTTCCTTCTCTCTGTGGTTTAAACGGCACATTTGATTCTTATCCTGCTTTTCCCTTCCGGAGAAGACTTTAAAAAGAAAACTTCATCCTGAATATTTGTGGCTCTTCCCCATCTGGGGATCTGAACAGTCCCAAAGAGATAAAATAGGATGTTTTTCCTAACTCCACTGAATGGCAGTTCCTGGACGAGCTTCCATTCCAAAGATGTCGAAATAGAGAAGCACTTCCGACATGCAGATGGGCCTTCATTCCAATTCGCCAACCATTTGCTAATGATAAGGAGCACAATTAGATTAGTTTTCTGGAGACAGGAATCAATATGCTGGTGTATGTAGACCCGATTAGCCATAACTAATTAGAGCTCTCAGACATTAATCAAATACCACGTATGGGGCTAATCAACCAACGTGGGAAGCAAAAAAATCTATAGTCTCCCCTTGGATTCTCCAACCGGGTTCACCTTGAAATCAGATCTGAAGACAGGAACTCTTGCAGTAGGTCTGCATTAACTGGGCTGGGGGGCTGTGCTCACCAGTTCCTGAGATTTCTGGAGTGGGAGGCCGACATGATGTCATCTGCCTCTTTCTTAAACAAACACAGGCTGCCTCCCACAGCCTGGACACACTTGTCACTGACACTGTGACAGTTATGGATGAGTGCCAGCTGCAGGCTGGACTCAGAGAAGCAGACCAGGACTCCTAAGCCTAAACGATAAATAAAACTAAATGCGCACTCACTAATATATTATTCATGAAATAGCCCAATTGCCCATCATGCTACGTACTTGTATTCATACAATTATTCCTGGGCATTTAAATAATGAATGTTAGCTTTGTGTTCACTCGTACAAATTGCTGATTAATCCGTATTCAAATCAAACAGTGACTTATACGAACTCTTCGAGATTCTGCACTAGCTCTGCTTGCTTCCCCAGTTGGAAATAGTTTCTGTAATGCTAATTCTAAGGCATGTGACTGAGCCCTTTAATTTGACAAAATCTACTGGATAAACCAGGCTTGCATGAAGATCCGCTGATAATGCGGGGCAAATCCAGATGTGAGTTAAGATTTGTAGAACATATGGAAAAATTTTTCAGCACCTATGTCCTTAATTCCTGTTTATTTTTTAATGTTTCCAAATATTACCTTGCAAAAAGCTATTTATTACCCAACAAACTCAATTCTATCATAATCTCCTTTTAAAAGATATGTTACTAAAAAGCCATTTGTGTGCATGTTATCATTATAATTTTTTCTTCAAAAATAGGAAGTCAGCTTTAAATTAACTGAAATCCCAAAATGTTCACATGAGATTTGAAATTCACAACCTATAAGAATTGATCAGTTTTTAGGCTCTAAGAAAGCACATTTCTTAACCATTCTTAACATTATCAGCTTTCAACTTAAGTACTGAGAGAGAAATAGAATTCCACAGACTTAATTAGAGGGCAAACTAAATATCACTGGAAGGAAAAATATAAAATTATAAAAAATAAGCATGAAATCAAATCCTAATTCACAACATATTAGTTGTGTGACCTAGGAAAATATTTAGTGTCTCTGAGCCTCTTAGATGAGAACAAGAATGTGCAAGGTCATAGTATGTTTCTGAAGGTGACATAAAGTAATACATGTGTGTGTTTGAGAGAATGTCTTCCTAGCGTTAGACAATCAGTAAGTGCCAGTTGCCTCAACCTCTTATCCAAGTTCTGGTTCTAAAGACCATAGTGTTCCAGAAGCAGGAATTGTGTCTGTATCTTTAGTGCCTGGCAATGTGGTGGCACTCAATAAATCATGATTGATCGAAAATTAACTGCCAGAAAAGCCACCGAAAGAATATTTGGGGGAACATGTAAATGTTTCTTTACCCACCTTCCCAAAAGTTAGTGTTGGAGAGAATCGCCATGGCAGTCAATCCCAGAAATCAGAGGGAATATTTCAGAAGCTTCAAGGCAAATCCCTCCAGCCTTGAAAGTGTGTTTATTGGAAAAAAATCTCTTTCACTTTTCTGGCCACTTCCTCTTGTCACTTGGGGATATTCATGCATGGAAAATGTAAGGCAGGGCATGGAACACAAATATGATAGGTATTCAAAATATTTATTTTGTGAACCATAAAGCTGGGTAGACCTTTGGAAAAAACACAAACATAGAATATGGCACATAGGTATTGAAGAAAGGGCAAAGGAACATCATTAATATCTGATGTGATCCTCAAGATAAACATGTCAAGTGGGAATCAGGGATACACATGGACTTCTGATTAACCTGAGTGTTGAGAAAATAGATAAAATGGTGTGTCCCTACAATGTGCCTTAGCCATCAAGGGAAAGGCAGTGTAAGGGAAAGACCATAAACAGGGCTAGTAGTGAAATGTCACATGCTTACTGAAGGGACTGGCCTTAGGAAAAAGCCATTGATATAATTAAGAACAGTTTTTGGATTATTCTTTATACATTTTTTAAAGTTTTGCTTTGCACTGTTGTATGCTGTTACTTTTGGCAGACACTCTACTGTCTATGACTCCTTAACATGAGGGTTCATGTCTGTTTCAGTTATTTCTTTGTCCTTCAATCCTTACATAGCAGTTACTTAATAAATGTGTAATAAACAAACAAAACTTGAAAACAAGAAAGGCAACATAAATATACCTTACTATATTCCCAGTACCACAAACATACACAAAAAAAGAACATATCTTTCTAATTAAAAGTCAAATTTTTATATCTTGAAGTATGAGAATTCAGTACAATGTAATTTTTTTAGGTTGTCTATAACATTTATATATAAGTATCATATATGATGATGATACTTAACATTTGAAAAGCTTTACAAAAGTTAGAAATTTGTTACCTTTTTATATGTTGATTATTTAACATTTTTAAGCCTTTTCCCATGTTCAACCAAACCCCACTGTGACACAGTTTAGAGGCAAATTGGGAAGAAAGATGGCATACCAAAGCAATCTCTCCTGCCAAGTTCTGCATTGCTGTTGGTCTCAGCTGACCTGTCTTTTTCTTTCACAATGATTCCTAATTTAGCAAATCATAAGTCTTTATTTACAACTGAAGAACATCTAAATTGAATAGTAGGCACCACTTCTTTTGTGTGTTTAGGAATTAAATCTCTGCCATTTGGAACCAAATTCCCAATTACAAAAAAATTGGGAGTCCCCAGATAAGCCAAGTCCTCACCCAGGGACTCTAGAGAGTAGTAGAGATTCAGCTGAGTCACATCAGAGAGCATCTGGCAGCTAAGCCTTTGCTGCTGTTGTTGTTCAGACTTTATTCAAATGGATATGGGCTCTGCAAGCAACTTGGTGTTCTAGAAGAAAAACAACAGATGCTGACACACAAGGGGGAAGGGCTAAATTTTTCCTTAAAAATCTGAGCCTCTGAATTCATGGTTTCATCCCAAAACCCCTTCTCCAGTGCCACGCCTGCCAGACAGAACTCTATTCATTAGACTCCATCATCCCAAGTCAATTCAAATACACAACACACATTTCCTGTAATGAGGGACTGCTGAGACACAAACACTATACAGCTTAATAACTTATGACTCAAGTTATTGTATTAGTTGGCATAATTTTAAATATTAAACAATCTTCCCAGCCTCTGGTTATTGTCACTCACTCCAGTAGACATGTGTCATATTATCATTGTTTCTCCCTTTCTGACAAGAGGACCTCCTTTTCCTGTAGGTAATTATCCTTCTGCCACTCCATATGTGGCTGAGGTATCTGGGGAGATAAAGGCTTCCCAGGTAGAACCATCAGAGACCTTTCTTAGATTTTACATGTGGACACTGAGAGAAGACAATTTTTTTTTTCTTTGAGTGTTACTCTCTGTGGCTTTATAAAACCTGGAACTCTCTCTCTCTCTCTCTCTCTCTCTTTCTCTCTCTCTCCATATTTGTATCTTTGGATAGAGTCATGCCTGAGGCCAGCTCAACCTCTGGACTGCCAAATTACATGGGCCATTACAAACCTTGTGCAATTTTCTATGCCTTTCACATTTTGTAGTCCATGGATCACACTTTTAGGCTCCTCAGTTTGTTACTCAACACTTCTACCCACAGGCTGGGTTAAAGATTCCTTCCCACTTACCTAAATACAAAGTGTTGGTCATTTCTTCTCTTGGTTACAGATCCAGCCAATTTTATTTCATGATGAAAGTGCTTGCCTCACCAATTTAGCTGCTGTCCTCAGGAATCTATCCCCTGGAAAGTTCTAGTGAAACCTTTTCTCATTAAGGCACTGGGTTCTTGTTTTACTTCCCTGGTGTAACTATCTCTATACTATCTACATTTTCCCTTCCACTACTTACTCTCTGTTCTTATTTCTGCTCTTTGCTGTCTTTTCATGTTTTCATAGAACAGAAAAAGGTCCATACACTATCCATTAATGGGCTTCAGGGATTTCTCAAACTCTCTTGAAATTATATGTGAGGTTTGCATGAATATGCATATATACACATGTTATCAATTGCTGTGTAACAAATTACTCCATAATGGAGCAGTTTAAAACAACAGACATTTATCATTGTAGTTTCTATGGGTCAGAAATCACACGTGGCTGGGCTGGGTGCCTCTGCCTCTCAGAACGCAGCAATCAAGGTGTCAGTCAGGAATTGATTCCTATCTAAGGCCCTAAAAAAGGAAAACACACTTCTCAGCTCACTCATGTGATTGCTGCCAGGATGCAGTTTCTCATGGGCTGTTAGGTGGGGACCTCCTCATTCCTTGCCACATGGACCTCTCACAGGGCAGCTCACACCATGCAAATGTCAACATAGTGAGAAAAGAAAAAGACCCTCAATGTTATTATGAACATAGTTTCGGTTTCATGGACACATTTGAAATGTTTTGAGGACCAACCCCCACCCCCCGCCCCTCCGCCAGGATCCATGGACTATTCCTTGAAAACCATTGTTACAGACTGTTTTGTATTGGGGTTTGTAAAATTCTAAGTCATTGTTACACTGAGGAAACAAGATTCATTATACTGTGTACTCACTCCTGCTTATCTAGATCTGGTGGGAGAAGAAAATTCTCTAGTAAAATTATTATTTTGATTTATTGAGCATGGACCTTCAAATATTTCTCAAATGTCTAATTTACAAGTTTTGCCAGAAACACATGGTCATTTTTAAACTTAAATATTTAAAAGGGCCTTTTATCAAGCTGA
Source organism: Myotis daubentonii (assembly GCF_963259705.1). Lineage (NCBI taxonomy): Eukaryota > Metazoa > Chordata > Mammalia > Chiroptera > Vespertilionidae > Myotis > Myotis daubentonii. The sequence continues at coordinate 137,467,928 of NC_081842.1, forward strand.
AAAATAAGGATATATTACCACAAGTAGAAGAAATATATCAATATCCTTAAAGTAAATATATAACTACTCAAATTTTTAAAGAATTTTTCATCGAGTGTACCACCTAAAATCATTCCAGGTACTACCGTTGGTATTCCAGAGAGCTCACTTTTTGAAAGACCAAAATAATCCCTTCCTACCATCAAGCTCCTTTGCTTTGCCAAATTCCAATGTATGCAAATTTATTTCCATATTTCTTTTAGCGTCTTATATCTACAGATTGCCAGTCACTCCTGTTGGGGATAATTAGGAGAAAGGAAACTGGGGGTAGGAGGGAAAAGGGGGAGGTAAAGCAGATGGCCGTGGAGAAGCAGAAGTTTGGGCATGGAGCTCTGGGAGAAATAAAAGGAAGGTAAGAGAAGGAAGCCAGAGCCCTTCATGGCCGCCCAGGGTCTACTGAAGCAGGGAGATGAGGTGACTATAAAGAGACTAGTAAATGTTCTTCAGTCTAGTGACTGTTGGGTTCTGATATTGGAAACAGAAAGAATGCCTACCCAGCTGTGTTAAATAAAGCTTACTGGAAATTTTTCCACTTGAAATATCCAAGTACTTTTGTGCCTGTGAGACCAAGGAAAGATTCAGGACATGGGAATAACCAATGTTCTAAGTTATAAGATCAGAAAAGCATTGAGCATTTGGATGAACCGGTGTGGGAGTGCACACACGTGCATTATCTCGTGGCATGCGTATTTTCTGCAATGAATCAAAACAGATTTGAAAGCATCTTGTAACTGTCAAGAGAAGAGATTATGAAAAGCCTCCATTGAACAAGAGAGTGTAAGTGAAAATTAGTAGTATAATGTTTCCTTATAACCCATTCATGTTGTGAAAATGCCTTTCATATTCTTATTTCTCCTGTTACCTTTATTGTTTAGTGCTAGCAAATATTTTATAAAGTATTTATGAGAACTTTTATGGGTTACTTGTTATGTTAGTTCTTAAAAAATATCTTTGCTGTAAGGCAATGATTTCAGGTTCAGTGGAATCCATTAGGGGTCATGGGTGGGAAAGGACCCGAGATCCTCCTCCTTCCTTCTATAAGAACTTCTCTGCTTTCGCCTATTTTGCATGTTATTTTTCTCCCTAAGATTTCATCTGAAGAAAGGGCTCTGGTGCTGTAGAAGACACATTTTTAGGTAAGAAAGCCACGATTATAAGGTCTAAAGTCCCTCAACAGGAATTCTTCCAACTTTCAAAAAAAATGAACAATTGCTACATGCCAAAAATATATTCAAAATAACATACAGTGACAGGCATAGCCAATAGGCAATAAAAAGGGTTTGACTTACTAGGTATCTGGAAAATGCAAATCAAAACCACAAAAGTATGCTATTGCACACCCAATGGATTGGCTCAATTAAAAAGACTAATTTGTTGGCAAGAAAATGGAAAAATTGGAACTTTTACTAAATGCTGGCAGGTGTGCAAGCTGGCATAACCAATCAGAAGACCAAGAGTATTTATTAACGCTAAAAATGCATTTGTACTCCTAGGTATATACTCAATGTATGAGCATCAAAAGACATTCAAGAATGTTCATAATAGTGCTACTGTTAACAGGCAAAAAATAGAAACAAAACAAATGCCATCAACAATAAAGTAGACAATTAAATAGTAGCATGTTCACACAATGAAAAACTATACAGCAATGAAAAAGAATGAACATATGCTAAATATACTGGCATGAATAAAAATGAGCTAAGCACAAAAGAGAATATATATTGTATAAGTCCATTTATATAATGTTTGAAAATAGGCAACACCAATTTAGAGGTTAGGGTAAGAATTATCTTTGTAGGGAAGTGACTGGAGGGGGTTCAAGGCAGGCTTTGGCACACTGCAGTGTTGTTTCTTGACTGAGGGGTTTTGCTCCTGCTTGTTCCTCTTCTGAAAATTCATCAAGATGTGCATATTCTATACACCTTTGTGTGTTGTGCACTCCACTGTGTTTCAATAAGAAATTTACTTGTAAAAAGAATATTGTAATTTAATTTTTAATTATGTAGCATTTTAGGATCCTTTCATGTCTCAGTATTTCTGTTAACCACCCTCCTCCTTTTTTTCAGTTTATTTTCTAGATTCTGAAGTGATTAAAAATTTGCTCACTATTTTTCAACAAGTTTCATTACAACGTGTTGCTATAGCAGTGGTTCTCAACCTTGGCTGCACATGAGAATCACCTGGGAATCTTTTTAAAATCCTGATTTTAACAAGATTTCCAGGTGATTCTCATGTGCAGCCAAGGTTGAGAACCACTGTGCTATAGTAAATGTGGAAGAACTGGCTCTCCTCATCCTTGTGCACCTGCCCTGAAAAGATTAATTAATGAACTAATTCAATACATGTGTTCTGATCATGTACACGTGCCAGGCACTGCTCTGGGCTCTGGAAATAAAGAGGTGAAAAGGGCAGACACAGTCCTGGCCTCGGGGCTTTACTGCCTAAGGAGGGAAGTCCGCAGCTAAAAGCAGTTGTTAGAGAGTTGCTGTGGCGAGTGAAGATCCGGATGCCACACAGCAGGATGGCTGCCTGTCCCCCGTCTCTGGGACCACACTTCTCTCTCCTGTTTTGAGGACCAGCTGTACTTACAGTCAGTGCCACCGAGGGGGAGCATTCAGTTGTTCTCTAATTGTTTCCTGGTCTTAACCTGCCACCCCCACCTGAGCACAGGGAATTGGTCTGATTCTGCATCTCCTGTCGGACTTCATTCTGGGCAAGAACTGGATCATTTAAAATACCTAATGAGGAGAAACGGAGGAAGTAGGGAGAAACATCTATAAAGAAAGGGAATTTTCTTTTTTTCTTTTTTTTTGTTTTGTTTTGTTGTTTTTTTTGTGTGTTTTTTTTGTTTTTTTTTAATTTTTATTTTTTTATTGCTTAAAGTATTACAAAGGGTATTACATATGTGTCCATTTTATCCCCCCGCCCTAGACAGTCCCCTAGCCTCCCCTATTCCCCAGTGTCTTAGGTCCATTGGTTATGCTTATATGCATGCAAACAAGTCCTTTAGTTGATCTCTTACCCCCCTACCTCCTGCCCCCCAACCCTCCCCGGCCTTCCCGCTGCAGTTTGACAATCTGTTTGAGGCAGCTCTGCCTCTGTATCTATTATTGTTCAAAAGTTTATAATGGTCTCTATTGTCCATGAATGAGTGAGATCATGTGGTATTTTTCCTTTATTGACTGGCTTATTTCACTTAGCATAATGCTCTCCAGTTCCATCCATGACGTTGCAAATGATAGGAGTTAAGAAAGGGAATTTTCAATAGCAAACAGTGGGGGCCTTGCTGAGATGCAGGCAGAAGCAGAGACCATCACTGCTTCAGGGGTCAGAGGGAAGCAGCCTGCGGGGGGTTCCAGGAGCTCGGTCTGGACTTTCAGAACCTGTAAAAGGAGGCTTTACAAGTACCCTCCCAACTGAAGTCAAACAAGAAAAATATTACTCTGGCTTAACTTGTCTCCTATGGAAACCAGGATATGTTTGGGGGATAGGAAAGGATCGCTCCAAACACATATCTTCAGCATTAGAAACTTGTTTGACAACTCATCTGTGGTAGCTAATGTCTTGACATCCTTCCGCCAAGGGGATTTCAGAGCTGGCGCAGGGCTCACCTGATAAGATACACGTTAGGAGCTTGCAGGATGCCGGGATTCCCAGCAGCAAAGCACTGACAGCTTAGGCTCCAGGAGAGATAAAAGTGGGGTGTGGAAGACAGGAGAGAAAGGGAGAGAAGGGGAGGGAGGGAGAGAGATTCTTGCCACAGCCAAAAGGCATCAGGATGTGGAGAAATAAAGGCAAAGGGAAGGTAGTGAGAGGCCAAAAGTGATGCAGTCTTTAGTCCTTAAATTACCAGAGAATGAGCCTAATTACAGTACTCCATGTGGAAACCTAACTAGAACATTCTTTAATCAACAGGGCCCCCATCAAGTGGGGATTATCATGCCTATTGTTACATTATGTATTACATTTTGATATTCAAATATCTAAATTATGCAACTAATTCTCTTAAATGCCACATTCTAAGTCAGCGGTTCTCAACCTGTAGGTCGTGACCCCTTTGGGGATCAAACTACCCTTTCACAGGGGTCACCTAAGACCATCATAAAACACATATATAATTACATATTGTTTTTGGGATTAATCACTATGCTTTAATTATGTTCAATTTGTAACAATGAAATTGGGGGTCACCACAACATGAGGAACTGTATTAAAGGGTCGTGGCATTAGGAAGGTTGAGAACCACTGTTCTAAGTGCTTTCCAGAATACCATCTCATGTAACCATCGTTTATCAGCTCATTATATAGGATCCCAGGTCCACTTACCACTTTACTAAGATACTTAAAGCAATTAAAGAAAAGTAAAATATAATAGGTGCCAAAGAAATGTAAGTTCCTCCAAGGATTCACAAAGTTGTGGTTCCTGCCTTTGCGTTGATTGTCACAAGCAGCATGAATGCTGGTCCCCAACAAGGATTAACGCAGGATGTATGCAAGGTTCCTGTGCTGCATATTAATGCCACTTTACAGTTCCGGAGCCCACAGTCTCCAGACCCTTCTCCATTCCAGGAGCTCAGGCTTCCATCAGCTTCCGATGGCAGGATCTCTATTTATAATTCATGCTTCTTCTTGGGTTTTCTTTCCTGGTCTCTCTGGGCTGGTACTTAAACAAAATCTCTACCACGTCAAGAACATGCTAGTCCTTCTTCAATTAATAATTAATAGTAATTTGGCTTGGTGGTTGAGCATTGACCTAGGAACCAGGAGGTCATGGTTCTATTCCCAGTCAGGGCATATGCCCCACTGTGGGCTCAATCCCCGGTGGGTGGGGGGGGCATGCAGAAGGCAGCCTATCAATGATTTTCTCTCATCATTGGTGTTTCTATCTCTCTCTTCCTCTCCCTTTCTCTCTGAAATCAATAAAAATATATATTTAAAAAATAGTAATGATGATAATCATGAGCATATTTTAAAAGACTCTATCTTCCATCTTTCATCTAAGGGTCATTTCTTTCATTGCTTCAAGATGTGCTATACACATGACTCAGACATCCCAAATATCACTGGCTAAGTTGTACGTTGCAGCTGACAAAGAAGCCCAGAGAGCCCAAAGTGGAAACTTGTTTTGCCACCAGAATCCAACCTGTCCTTCATGTGACATTATTTTGCTTTGAAGGAATGCTCCCTCTACTCCCTGCCCCAACTCTCAGCTCTTGTCCTCAGTTGAACCTGAGTCTACCCTCAGTCTACAGGGGTGGGAAATACACCTAGATTTAGCCAACACGCCTACTCTGTATTCTTATTGCTGAGTGCGGTCATTGGATTAGCAGCATCAGCATCACCTGGGAGCTTATTCGAAATGCAGACTCTCAGGTCCACCTGAGTCAGCATGTGCCTTTTAACAAAATTCACAGATGATTCCCATGCTTCTTCATAGTAATTGTCCCAGAGATGACAAATAAGGCCAATTAGGAACAGTGGGCTCTCATTTCCAACTTTTGTGTTAACAGGCAGGGAAGTAGATTCTCACAGTGACTGGATTTGAACCTGGAAGTGTGTATTTCCCAGTTGCTGTCAGTCCTTTGCAAACAGAAAGGAAAAGTCTGCATGAAAATCAGGTCCACATAGAGGAAGAGAGAGACCAACTAGACCCTGTTTCATCATTAAGCCTCTATATTTACCTGTGCCTTTAAGTCACATCTGTAATGAGACTGTTCAGATACCTGAGACACATAATGAAGGCAACAGAAATTTGGCTTTCTGTCACCTACAACCAAAGGAATTCTAAATGTTTCAGGACCCAATTCCCCAAAGAACTTATCCCCTGACTAACCACCAGGGCAGGCAGTTCTGACATTCTAAAGGCAAGCCTTGGCTACTTGTTTTAAATCTGTTATTTCAAAACATCTTCTAGGTTAGGCTTTTAAAATATGCACTACATCAGTTGGTGTGGGGGGGGGGGCAGTGAGGGAGGGGCGCGCACAGGTCAAAGGGTACCAAATTGCTTAAAGGTGTCTTTTCTGCTTTTAATATATTAGATGTGACCCTTGCTTCCCCTTCTTCTCTTAGGGATGAAAGACTTCTTGGAAATGCCATGCACGCAGCTGTCATTTGGAAATGACAGCCAGACTGGAGAAGGTTAATGCTCTCATCAAAAGTGCCCATCTTCTAAGTTGGTTAAATGGTCTTTCTGGTTCGCCAGACTGCTAGTTCCTTTCTCAAATAGCCCAGCATTTCAATGAAGTGTTCTTGCAATTTAGCTGCTTTTCCCAAGTGTAGTGAGCCTCCAGGTTTTCCTGTGGGTCATGGTTTAACTAAGCATAACCATGGATCTGCCAAGCACAAGCCAAAGGAGGCAGATTATGACAGTCATCTGGGGTTTCTTTCTTCTTCTGCAGAAACAAAGAGAAAGGGATGCATGGAGAATTTGTTCCAAATAATGAAAATCCCAACTACTTGTCTCCACTCCATTGACTTCTAGTTCTTTCACTGGAGTTGGAATTGACATGCTTACTAAAGGTCCTTTCTAACTCTGAAATTCGGTGACTCTGACCAGGAAGAGGGATAACCCCACCTCTGAAAGGCAAGTGGTAATGGGCATGGTTAACATGCTGAGAAAGAAGCTGCCAGGATGGGCAGAGGGCATAGTGGTCTTCACTCCACTCCATAGACTGGTTGACTCAGTTAGCCAACCATGCTGGTCTCTCAGTCAGTGAAACACAGAACCAGACAGTGCTATGGGGAGTTGGGGAGTAAGGGTGGGGCTGGAAAAGAAGCAAAAATGACTGTACATGGCAACTCCTGTGAGCAGCTTCTTACCAAAGTTCAGACACTCCCAGGAAAGTCCAAGTGCCTTCCTGGACAGGGTTAGCAGAGTTTATGAAGCATCTTCAAATATAGGTGACTCTTAAACCCACTGACAGGCTCTCTGAAAAGCTTTGGGGCTTTTGTTTTTGTATTTTGAAAAAATTCCCTGGTTATTATTTATTTTTTATTTTTGTTTGTTTTGTTTTGTTTAATCCTTACCTGAGGATATTTTTTTCTCCATTGATTTTCAGAGACAGTGGAAAGGAGAGGGTAAGGGGGATAGAGTGAGAGAGAAAGAGAAGAAAGAGAGAGAGAAACATCGATGTGAGAGAAACTATCAATTGGTTACCTCCCTCCTGTGCCCTGACCGTTCCGACCAGGGACTAAGGATCAAACCTGCAACTCAGGTGCATGCCCTTGACTGGGAGTCAAACCTGTGACCCTGTGGTACTAACCACTGAGAAACGCCAGCCAGGGATATTAGTTTTAAAATTAGATTTGTTTCTAAGATATGTTTGAACATCTTAGCCCTTTACTTGGACCAGAATAAGTAGGTAGGAGCACAAATACTGACTAACTCTATTGGATGAGCCATCATCTGCTCAATTCTGCCATTTTTCTCAATAGAACGCTGCTCTGAGAAACAGCCTGAGTGTATTGATTGGGAACCCCTGTTTTTATCTCCCCAAGTCCACACTGCAAGGTATTCTCCATATGGCAGGCAGCTCTTTAGTGTGCCAATAGCAATCAGATGAGAACCAGAGAGATGTCTCCCCTTAGCAAATCTGACAGGCACAACATGTGAGTATCCTACTACTGCTGTAACACATTACCACAAACTTAATGGCTTAAAACAGAAATTTACTCTCTCACAGTCTGGAGCCAATAGTCTGAAAGGAATTTCATGAGGCAAAAATCAAGGTATTGTCAGGCTTAGATCTGTCTGGAGGTTCCAGGAGAGAATCTGTACCTCGACTCTCCCAGCTTCCAGTGGCTGCCAGCATTCCTTGGCTTGTGGCCGCCTCACTGTAATCTCTGCTACCACCAGACTACTGATGTCTCCTCTTCCTCTCTACCTCCCTCTTATAAATAGATGTGATAACTTTTAAGGCCCACTCAGACAATCCAGAATAATCTCCCCATCTCAAGGTATTTAATGTAATCATGTCTTCAAAATATTGCCATGTAAAATAACATGGTTAGGATGTAGATATTTTGGGGGCTCATTATTCAGCCTGTTACCATTAGGTTTCAGACATGTGGGTAAATACAGTGTCAGCAACTCCTGGGAAGCAGCCAGAACTTCAGGAGGTTGCCTATCTGCCATCTGGAAGAGCACTTTCAGGCACCTACCCTGGCTCCCTCTCATCTCACAGAGCTGGAACCTTTATAACCCTCAGAGTTACAACATAAAGGTGACAATATTGCAGCCTGACTCCAAGAAGTGGAATCAGGAAGGACCCTCCTCCCCCAATCACTTGCTCATACTCACTATGTTGCGCTTTTAGTTTGTACTGGACCACCTAGCATGGGTGAGAGAGGAGAAGAAGTTACCAGCCTACTTTACAAATCAGAACACATTCCCAAAGTAAAAAGAATTGACTCAGAATTCATCCCACTGCTTGTCTTCTGACGTGGACCCTAGTTTACCAGCAGTGTCAGGAAGGGAGGAAGGGAGAAAATCTATTTTACACATTTTCAGTAGATGCCTCTTTCTGTGTTCATGAAAGAGACGGTTTAAGACAGTCTGACTCTGTGGTCAGGCCAGGCATTTAATTATGGGGTTCTGTATCTTTTTATGTTAGCCTGGGAGAAGAATTCTTTGTAAGTCAATGACATTAGCCATATGAAAAAATTAATGATTCTTTGAACTGAATTCCCACAAAGTAAAACAGAGTTGAGGCCAAGCACATTTTCTGAAACTCTGACTTCATTTTATGACTCTACCGCATGTTGAAAACTTCAACTGGCATTCAGATGGTCCATTCTTCTCCCTCACTGTCTGAAAACCACAGGTCAACATGATAGATAAACTATCTGAGTCTCCTAGGAGGCAGATCTCTAACTCCCACCATTTTACAGTCCACACGTCATTGCCCCCACTCCCTCTGGCTCTGGAATGCATTGAAATACTTCACCCCAGAAGATCATTTTGCCAAACGTTATAGATTACCTTGGACATTGGCGGCCATTGTTACCTCTTCCTCCCTTACTCTGTCTAACCTAGACTCCCTGCAAGCACTTTTCTTTCCTCAACGTATTCTCCTCTTCTTCTCCTTCTGCCCCAGAAAACTAGACCTTGTTTTAACCTATCTTCTATTCTAGACCCTTCTTCCTCAGTAAAAATTCCTGGGCCTGGGATATTTATTTGTACAATCAAATAGCCTTACTTGGTGCCAGAATCCCACCCTGTGGAATCTCAGAATTGATTTTTTTTTATCAGCAGCTTTTGAATATACAAATATTTGGATAAAGTTAGAATAGAAATAGCCCAGAGGTAGCATAATCCCTTTGAGATGTTGACAACTAAAAAATAGATATTTTTGGTTGAAGAGGAGCAATGAATTTAGTAAGACCAGCTTTAGCTAGAGGCAGAAAAACAATTCTGCAATTTATACTGCGTAGAAGGACATCAGGAGGAGAGCAAATTTGAGAAACAAAATCCACTCCTGAAACCTTGAGCATGAAATCTCTTCAGAATGGTCCCAGCAGTCTGAAAGGCAAACGGCATGGTTATTTTTTTAAGTCTATAAATGTGCCTTACCTGCCAACAGAGCTGTTAAAATTTAATAGGCTCATACTGATGCTCAAGGGTTTTCAGACACCTATTACAAGGGCTGTTTTCAAAACTGACTTTTCCCCACCCAAAAGCAAGGGAAATCAGCTCATAAGAGAAACAGGAAATTAACTGCATGGATTTGACTTCAGTGACGTAGACAAGGCAGTTCTGAGTTGTTGCTGTCGTCATTTATTGGAACTCGAGCTCCCAAGATCTGCTGGCTCTGCACAAAGAAAAACCTTGTTCGGGCCTCCATACAGCACCATTAAGTGGAGACCTGGATCAGGAGGGACACCAGTGGAGGCCCACAGCCCAACCCCCCATACAGGGTCACACTTGGCACATGCAGTCGCCCGGTCCTCAACTTCACTCATACTGTGGCCTTGAGGCCAACAACTGAGGTTCACAACAACCTTGTGGGTTGGTACTATTATTATTCCTATTTCAGACAAGGAAGTTGAGGCTTAGAGAATTCCAATCACCTGCCCAGTCACAGGTACTTAATGGCAGAGTTGGGGTTTGAGCCCAGGGCCGTCTGCCTGGGAAACGTGACCACCAAACAATATATCTTCTCAAATGTCTAAGGATAGTTGGGCTGCATGATTGCTGCAGTACCTGCCAGCTGTTTCTCTCTAGTTCTTATAATTTGTTAAGAAATGCTCATTAACTGGCATTGTTTAGTTACAGTTTTCCTTTCCAGAATTTGTCTCTTCTGTGCCATTTCTACACCATGAAACTCTCAAGTTCTCTCTCTCTCTCTCTCTCTCTCTCTCTCTCTCTCTCTCTCTCTCTCTCTCTTTATCTTCATGTAGACTACCCTCAGACCTTCAGACCCTGGGTGAGGCATTAATGTTTAGCCCAATGTTTAGAGGATGGAATAGAACCAAGACCCTGATGACTTTGACTTTGCCTTCTCATCTGATTTCTTTGCATCCCATACCTCTTTCAGCCTCCCAATAACTCCCTGAAGTAGGGCGATTATTATCAAATTTGACAGATGAGCAAGCTGGAGTCATTTGTCCAAAGGCCACAAGACTAGTTAATGATAGAGACAGGATTTGAATCCTGCTCAGTGTGATTTCACTTCTATGTTCGTTTGCCTCTGCTGCTCTGCCTTTCTGGCTCCCAGAAGAAGAGGGGTAGGCGTGGACCCTCTGTGACCCAGTGGCCTGCACATGACCCTGATGCAGTGGGCTTGTGCCTAGGCATCTCCTGGCCAGCTGCTGGGTGTCCAGGTGTTAGCTCACCTGGCAATCTTCCTGGGGAAGTTCCAGAACATATTGGCAACCTCTGCCCAGCAGGCTTGGCAGTTCAGAAACACAGCTTTCCCTGTCTGCAGTGACATACATAGCCTCACAGATAATTTACAACAGACATCCCAAGGCTGATGCGTATGCTGGTGAGGGAGTCAGGGTGTTGATCAGTCATGGGCCTGCCTGACAGACGGCCACATCTGCTACACTCCACAGCTCAGCTGCCCCAGGACTAAGGAAGGAGCCTCACCCATGGATGGCTGAACTTCATACCGCAGACCAGGCAAAGTAAGATGCACAGAAGACACCTGAGTGGCAAGCCCTGTAGTCTTTCCTCTCCAGCTCAAAAACCCAGAGCATGTTACCCTAGATCACAGGTCATGAGGGCTGCGTGTTCAAGTCTCAGAATCATGAAGCCCACCACTGTTCACATTGGCCTTATGTCCAAGTGGACATAATAAGATTAGCTGACAAATGGGAAAAATAGTGTTGGTCAAACTACTTGGGATTTATATCTCATTACAAGGCCAACTACTCTTAGTGTATTCAATAAATAAATATTTTAATAGATTTTATGATCATTTTCTTTATAATGCAATTCCAGATCTTTAATTTTTTTTGATAAGAGCTTTCATTTATTATCAGGGTCAGCACATTTTTTCTATGAGAGCCAGTTTGAAAACAGTTTAGACTTTGTGGTCACAATCTCTGTAGCATATTCCACTTTGTTTTGGGGGTTGTTTTTTATGACCCTTTTAAAATGTAAAAACCATTCTTAGCTCACAGGCTGTTCAAAAACAGGCTGCAGGCCAAACTATGCAAGCCATAGTTTTCCATCTCCTAAATTCAAACACATAAAACATATTACAACCATTTTCATTACAGCTTCATTTTTTTTACTGGTTGACTCAAAAAAGAAATATATATATATATATATATATATATATATATATATATATATATATATATATATATATATATATATATATGGCTGGGATTGAAGTCCATCAGACCCCAGCCAGATTTCATGGAGAAAGGTCTATTCCTTTCTATTCCTGGTCCATGCTTCCTGCCACTCCATGGAAATGTGGAGTAATCCGCAGGAGGGAGATTAAAGAATAAGTGTGACAAACATTTTATTCCTTTGGGTGAACCTTTGGAAATCATCCATCTTTCCACTTAGGTTTCCCCCATCCGTACAATGGGTTTAATAACATTGGCACAGATCCCGGGCAGTAACCAATAGATGACCTGAACATTCTGCTCAGAATCTTAGTTTGTAGGTCATTTTTTATCCTCTGGCTTTTTAGTGAAAGCATTTACTACTTCCTTTGGCGACTGTAGGAAATTGTTGATGGGAAGGTGAGTAATCCTGAGTCAGCAAAATACTTCAGAGTCTAAAGGTGGCAGGGGCTCTGCCACTCCCACCCCTGGAGTGCTCTACACATAGTGCAGAGATCTGGGGTGACTCCAGGTGACCCTTGACCACACCAGGCTCCCCTCTGCACTGACCCCTCTTCTCTAAACAGACCAAAGGCATTGAAACCAACCTCATCACCCAGATGGTTGGGAATCACAGAGCGCCTGGCCCAGGGAGCCACAGCAACTCTATCCTCCAAGGTGGAGACAGAACAGTGATGCGTCCTCAGGCAGGCAGCGAGCATCTTGCAGGACAGTGGTGCCTGACCTGAGAGCTGGCAGGGCTGGGTCCGAGTTCCTGCTCCATCTCTCATCACCATGTCATTTTAGGAAATGTCTCAATTCCTCTCAGCCTCTTTTAAGAAAATTAGGGCTTTGAATTAAATGGTCTCTAAGAAACTTCTGCCTCTAACTTTCTAAGTCCCACTAAAGAAACCCACCCATCCCATCCCCAGTGGATGCCTTTAATTCCCATTTCCCAGAAAGAATAAAGGGCAGGAAAGTTGAAATTACCCACATCCTCTGCTCTTCCTCCCTCCAAATTTGACCTCTCTCATGATTATTCCCTAATTTCACAGAAAGGAAGTGAAGCATCTTTTCCTCTGTGGCTAAATGTTCCCTTCTGCCTCAATTCCATCCTTTCCCTCCATTCCCAGCGTCAGTTACTTCCTCCGGCCCACGTCTCCACTCTCCCCCTCTATCTGTCCCCTTTTCTTCATGTGGAAATTCATCCCAGGTGCCCATTTTTTGTTGTTGTTGTTTGTTTTTTTAATCCTCACCAGTGGATATTGTTTCCATTGCTTTGCAGAGAGAGTGAAAGGGAGAAAGAAAGGGAGGGTGGAGGGGGAGAGAGAGAGAAACATCAATGTAGGGAGATACACATCGACTGGTTGCCTCCCACATGCGCCCTCACCAGGAGACAGCGAGTGAGTCCAAAACCCACGTACCTACCCTTGACTGAAATTGAACCCATGACCCTTCAGTGCACCAGATGATGCTCTAACCACTGAGCACAATGGCCAGGGCCAGTCACCCCTTTCTTAAACCACCATCACAAAACACTCTCACTGACCCTGCCTCTCCCTCAAGATGACAGGTCAAGAGCTGCCTCTAATAGATCTGGCGAGTGGTCCTGGGGTGCTGTGCCCAGGGGAAGTCCTCTGCCATGGCATAGAGCCCTTTGAGGAAAAAGTCCCTGAAAAGTGTTTCTCAACCCAACTCACGCAGCCCATGCTGGGAGCCAGGGCCCCATGGACCCAGTGTTCCTCAAGTCCGTATCTCAGAACCTGCCACAGTGCTTGAAGCCATATAGTAGACTTCCTGCCATGTGTTCTGAGTTATGGGAAAACAACAGCACCAAGGAATAATCCTTTTTAGAAAGCCACACCCTACCTCTGCTTGTAGAAGGCAGCCCCTGCCCAAAACTACTGCTCTGTTCCCTGCAGTGAACTGGGCTCCTTAGTTTTCATCTGTTGGGGATCCTTACTGCCAGCCTAGGATGCAGGGTATGATAGAAAGAAAGGCTTAAATGGTTCTTTTTTTATCTGGCCATGGTTTCCTCTTCCTCCTCCCTCTTAAAAAAATAATAAGTGGGGGAGGGGTGATGAAAAAGCTGAGATTTTAAACATCCCCAGAGGTCAAACAAATTGCGTTTTTGCTACCAAGAGGAGGAGGGGGAGGGGAGGGGCAGATGGTAAATCGGCTGCGGAGACCCTTCCGGTGATGTCTTTCTCTGGGCCCCCAGCTGGCAAAACTGATGGAGCGCTGAGGCAGCCCCTCTGGTGGGCAGATCCAATCGCAAATAGAGAAACAAGGCATGCCAGCAGGAGCCTCACCAGCTGGGAAATTATTTCCTAATAAAACTACAAAGAGAAGAACGATAACTGGGCACTGCTGACAAGTATTGTTGTCTTGTATCAAAATCTCTTTATAAACCTGTTTGAAGAACAGAGCAGGCTTCCCTTTGATGTCCCAGTTCAAAGCCTGTGACATGCCGGGTTCCCAGCCATAGTGGGGGATGGCAGGGGAAGGGAAGTCGGGAGGCCGTTAGCAAACTCTCAGTGCAAATAAATACCTCGGTACTCCAGGACAATTTTTTGGTTAGATTTCCTTTAAGCTCCCACTTAATAATAGCAACCATCCCAGTCAAGTGCCCCCTTGGTTCCAGGCACTTTCTGCAGACTATCTCATTTAACACTGACAAGTCTGGGCTGTAGATATTGTCAACTGAGCGGTTGGGAAAGGGGTCCAATCGCCACCTCTCAGTCTGACTCCAAACCAGGCTCAGCCTCCATCCCACGGAAGTCCAGCCCGTCATCACTGTACACAGGCTGAGTCGCCACATGGACCCGATGGCCAGTTCTCTTGGACTTAGCAGCACCAAGCTGCAGAAGCAGGGGCTAGGGTGGAAAGAAAAATCAATAGCACGGGTCTGTCTCCCAGCAATCGCTCCATTTCACATGCGCAGGCCTTCGACACAGGCCTTGTAGATCCTGAGAAAGGGATCCTGCTTTTGAAGTAGGGAGTATTTTGCCACAATCTTTCCACTCCCAGGTGGAAATCAGGCCATCCAGGGCACAACCAGCACCCATCTTAGAGGAGAGGAAAGCCTACTTATGGATTGAACTGTGTCCCTCAAAAGAGATAGAAATTCTACCCCAGAACCTATGAATGCAGCCTTATTTGGCGGTAGGATCTTTGCAGATGATCGAAAGGTCAGTAGGGTGGGTCCTTAACCAATAGGACAGCTGTTCTTATAAAAACGGGGACGTTTAGACACAGAGACAGACACACACAGGGGAAGGTAAAGTGAAGACACAGGGAGAAGGTCATGGACAAGCCAAGGAATGCCTAAGGCCACTGGAAGCAAGAGAGAGGCCTGGGACAGACTCCCTCACAACCCTCGGGAGGAACCAGCCCTGCCAACTCCTTGGTCTGGGACTTCCAGGCTCCTGAACTACTATGAGAAATAAATTAGTGTTGCTTGAGCCACGGAGATTATGGGACTTTGTTACAGCAGCCCTAAAAAATGAATTCACCTACCAGCCCTGGAAATACCTGCAAGGTGCAGGAAAAGGCAAAACTTGAGAGGCTGGAGAATGAAGAGCATATCCCTGCACGAGCAGGTGCTATTTCTAGCGGGAGGGGAAACCGAGGTGAGGGCCACCAGCCACACCCAGAGTGTGAGTCAGGAGAAGTTAGACTCCCCACCTGGGATCACCTCCTTGCCAGCTCCCAGTCATCCCTGAGTCTCATTCAGTGCTTACCTCTGAGGTCTCTTTATCTGGATGCCCCCCTCTTCACCTGCCCCTTACCTCTATCTCCTTTAATATGGATGCACTACCTTTGCCCCAATGCCTCTCTCCAAAGGCAAGTTTGTTTGTTCTCAAAACAGTGGTTTTTCAGATGTGGGCCTGGGACCAGCAGCATCAGGGCCACCTGGGAAGTTGTTAGACATGAAATGCCTGGGCCCCCCTTGAGCCCTTCTGAATCTGAAACTTTGGGAGTGAGACCAGCTGATGTTTGAGAATCACTGTTTAGCAAAAAGTGACCTGTAGCTGAGTGTGGGTTTTCCTAAGATCACAGTCACAGTACATTGGAGTCAGGAGCCAATTGTTGGTGGAAACACGGGTATATCCTCATAACCGAAACATTCCAATGGTTCATTCAGCTGAGGTTTCAGGAGATTAATAAATGGCCATGGGGGTGTCAGGGCACAATGATGACATTTCCTTTGACAGAGAGGCCACTTCCTTCCCACCCTCCTCTGGTTAAAACATCTCCCTGAGAACATTCCAGGCTGGACAAAAAAGCTCAGACCTCCTGATTTTACAGTGCAAGGTTGTGGACTGTCTGACCCTTCTACTGCCAACACTTAGTTTTGGAATTAGCTTGGGATCTCTGACACGGTGTGTATGAGACAGACAAGGTGAGTCCTCTTGTCTCAAGCAGGTAAAAGGAGTGTTCACGGTTTGTTCTTCTATTTTTCTGGTGTAAATTGGGGAGAAACTGTCGAATTCCGTGCTCCCTCCCATGCCTGCAACTCTGATAGTGCTTCCCGGGGTTGCTGTTCTGTTCTCTCTCTTCCACGTGAGTAGGAAGGGGGATCTGTTGGCAGAACGGCAGGACCATTTGTTTCCTTGGCACATGAGCAAAGGTTGGGAAATACTCTGCAGTTCTTTTTCCTCATCATCCAAGCCTGAGGGATGGGGGTGGGGGAAATAGTTCGAAAGCAACTGTCCACACACATCTTTTCTCCCGGGTGAATGCCGCGAAGACCTCACACCGATCTTAAAGGTGTTCCCAGCTCTGGTCTCCCCTGTACTCCATTTGCACAGCATGTCCCCTGCTCTCTCTTCGCCTTTGCCTTACTGCCACCAGACACGTGACAAATATAAATGGGGCTTGTTTGTTGTTTGTTGTGTACCCCTCACTTAGAACGTCACCTCCATGAGCTAGTGACATGGTCTGCTCACAGCCAATTTCCCCAAACCTGACACACAGCGGGTAGGCACACCATTGTCCCACAGAGTCCCTGCTGTCTGTCCCTAACAGCCCCTGCCCAGCCCAGTCTGGAAGAGCAGCCCCAACCACCATAGCTTTAATCTCTGAAACAGAATAGACAGCGCCATGGAGAGCTGCTGGCGTGAGGAGTGCTCCTCGGGCGGGCCCAGGACATTAGCATGCTGCCCAGCACAGTAGCCAGTCGTCCGCTGATTACAGATGCCACTCTCACACTCAGAAAAATATCACCTCACACCATTCCCGTGAACCTGCTGCCCCGGGAGCAGAGGCCACAGCTTAGGGGCTGACGGGAGGTGGCAAGGAGGAGGCAGGGCGTTGAGACAGGCATCTGTCGTCCCCAGCAGGTCTCCCCCTTGGCAGAGAATCCCGGAATCTGCTCCGTTTCATGCCATGCAAATGAGGTGCCGAGGAGGTCACCGTGTTCTGCCGGATTATTATCTCTGACATTTTATTCATAATAATTATAGAGCCTTTCCACCTTCAAAGTGCTTTGCAAACAATAATTAATTAATTAACACTCCTAACACCCTGGCGAGGTGGCTTAGTATCATTAATTTACCTCTACGGTATATTATCACCCACCGTTCCTGACCGCCTCACAGAAACAGCCGTTGAGCTTCTCGGCTGTGTTTCTAGGCCTTTCTGGGCCAATCTTGCCAGTTTCCTACTTTAATTTTCGACTCTGCTCAGCAATGTTATGCCTCGAAGGTTTGACAGCCGCACATATCACCCTTTAGATTTTAAACCCTGTTTGATACAAACAGCACCCCAGTTGTCTTTATATTGGAGTTACAGCCATGATTTTGTTTGTTTCTCTCCAGTCCCAGGACTCCCACACCCAACACCTTTCATTAACTCAGTCACCCTCCTTTCCTCCACCCCCTTTTGTTCTTCCCATTCCTGCTGTATTTCTCCCATCTCCAACGAGTACAAACATATCTCTAATCCCTGTTTTTCATCTTGTCTTTGGTTCTGTGCTTCCTTTCCATCTCTACAATCTTATCTACTACTTGGCTTACCATTCCTTCTCCTAGTTACTTGGATTTTAATTATGTAAATTAGACTTCTCCGAGGGGTGCTTAAAAGAAGGCTACCATTTAACTCCTCTCTCCCTGATGGAACTCCTCATATTTTTAATCTCATTTTCTTCTCCGTACCTTTTGCCAATTCTCTGTCTAATCCTGTCACCCCACACCCCATCTCTTTATTCATTCACTCAGTCCATGCCAGCCATTGAGTGCCTACACAGCCCTCGACTCTGTGTGAGTGTGGGTGCAGTGGAGAGGTCAGAGATAAATTAGGGCCCAGGCTCCAGCCTCAAAGAGGATGAGATAAGCATCTGAGAAGCTCTGTGGGAATTCAGAGGTGGTGATTAATCGTGTTGCTGCCTAGAAGTAGGAAGAGGGGAGAGGGGGGTCACAGAAATCTTCACAAAAGTGAGGACACTTGAAAGATGAGGGGGTTGGTTTTTGCCAGGCAGAAAAATAAAAGGAAAGGGTGTGCTGGGCATCTGGAACAGCATGAACAAGGGAAGGTAGGCATGGGTTTGGAACACTCAGCCTCTGAGTCATATAGCTTGGATCACTCAGCCCCAGATTTCACCTTGAGCCATCTGTAGGCAAGTACCTCCATTGCTACCCATTGAAAGAAGCTGGTAGGGGAAAGGAGGGAAGGGGAAGAGAGAGGAGGGGATGGGGAGAGGAAGGGAGGGGAGGGGAGGGAAAAAAGAGAGGAAGGGAAGGGGAGGGGGAAAGATGAATACCACTAGCATGGATGGGGCTTTGATTTTATCTAATATTTTACAGGAAGAGAGAACAGGAATGATTAACAACACAGAGCAGGCCGCATTCCTCTCCAAAAATCTCCCCTCAACATTGTTGTCCTCCCTCTCTAAAGTTCCTTGGAAATAAACCCAGCTCATTTTTGCCCTGGATCACAGCCTGCCAAGGCCCAAACCCTGAGCCCTGAAAACTTCCTCAAGCCCATGCTTTCACACACTCCCTTTCACAACTTGTGCTGGTTTACTTTATCACTCTTTCTCTTCTCTTACACCCTCTCACGCTCTTGCCTCAACTGTCTTCTGGGGTACAGATGCCCCACAACCAAAGAGGAGCTTTGAGCACTAGGATCTTAGCAGATTGGGAGGAATAATTATAAATTCAAACAACATCTACCTATGACAAGTAATTTTTTGTTCCTGTTTATTTGTGGGATTACAAATAGTCTGGTGTGGCATAATATGTGACTAAAAATATGTGTGTGTGTGTGTGTGTGTGTGTGTGTGTGTGTGTGTGTATGTGTGTGTTGAAAAGGATAGTGGACCTCAAATATTATGCTAAAAAATTTGGTTGGTTTCTACAGGTGAAAAGGATTGTATTAGTGTCCTAGAGCTGCTGTAATAAGGTACCACAAACTGGGTAGCTTAAAACAACAGAAATGTATTGTCTTATAGTTCTAGAATCAAGGTGTCAGCAGGGTTGTGTCCCGCAGGCTGTGAGGGAAAATCCTTTCCAAACCTTCCTCCTAGCTTCTGGTGATGCTGGCAATTCTTGGCCTTCCTTGACTTGTAGATGCATCATCCAATCTCTGCCTCCACCTTGGCATTTTTCCTGGGTCTCTGTGTCTTCATGTGGCCACGTGTTCATAAGGACACCAGTCATATTGCGCACCCCAATATAACCTCTTCTTAACTGATTATGTCTGTAATACCCTATTTCCAAATAAGGGAACACCCTGAGGTTCTAGGGGTTAGGACAAGTCAGGGAGACACAATTCAACTCGTTCAAGATTAATAGCAGATTTTTAAGTGTCAGGTAGTCACCTGACTAGATCCACACTTAGTCAGAAAGACAACCAGAGCAGCAGCAATGTGGGAGACGGATGAAAGGTCAGAGAGCCTGGAGATAGACAACCACTGGGACTCCAGGAATAGTTGGGGCCAACTGCTCTGGCTTTCCTCATAGTGCATGTGCATGCACATGACCCCAAACCCAACCTCATTTCCTCCTTCCCACCTCTCATATGGCAAGTTCCAACACAATTCTAAATGCCATGATAGTCACAGCAGCCGTTAACATTTATTATGTGCTAACCCTTTACTAGGCACTGGGCTAAGCACCCTATGAATAGCATCTCATTTAATTCCCATAATTAGTTGTTGAAGCAGATGTTTAGTTAACACTTATATAGTACCTACTCCATGCTAGGCACTGTTCTAGGGTGTTTTTCAAATATTAGCTCATTTAATTCTCAAAACAACCCAGTGAGGTGATGCTATTAATGTTCCCATATAATAAGACTATATAATTTGTCCAGTAGTGTCATAGCTGAGCTTTCAACCCAGTCAATGGGACTCTTGAGTCTGCCCCACCCCCAGGAGGCACTATTCTGCCTCCATAAACAGCAATAGATGGCCCCAGCAAGCCAGAAACCATTCACTGATGGGAATGAGATTCAGTGCAATTTAATTACAATAGAGGGAGACTTTTGTAGATTTGGGGGCATAGAGATTAGTCTCTGCACATAAAAGAAGTGGAGGAAGGGAGCAGGGAGGAATAGCAAAGCTTGGGGAAAAGTCTGTCCGTGATGCTTGCTCTTTCCTTCCATTAAGGTTATGAGATCAGAGCAGAGACTCTCAAAATGACAAAAAATGGCCAAGCGCATAGGAGATGATGTGCACAGATGGCTGAGTTGCTGATGGAATGTGGAAATAGGGGAAGTGATGTCAACCGCCATGCTCCTAGGCAGCTGGAAAGACAAGCAGATGCTGGCCCTCTTCCTCAGCCACCATGGAATGGGTGAAGCAGGGACCAAGGCAAGGCTCTGCCTCTGGGCTCAACTCCATCCTCCAACCGCCAGGGTGACCTTTCTAGAACACCAATCTGATTATGTCACCCTCCTGCCAAAAATACTCAACGACTCCCATCACCTACCAGATAAAATCTAAACTAGGCCAATCTTCTCCCCCCTCTCCCACCACCCAGCCACACTGTCTCACTGTCCCCATGCTGCTCTGCTCTTCCCAGTCCAGGACTGTGTGTGTGTCCTGCCTGGGTTCTATGGCAGTTCTATTTTTAGGTTTTTTGAGAAAACGATACTGTTTTCCATAAAGGCTGTTTCAACTTACATTTCTACCAACCCTTACACACATTGTGTATAAGGGTTCTCTTTTCTACACATCCTCACCAACACTTGTTATCTTTCATTTTTTTATAATAGCCATCCCAGCAGGTATGAAGTGATATTTCCATTTAACCACTTTTAGTGTACAGTTCAACAACATTAAATACATTCACATTGTTCTGCAACTCACATTGTTCTCCAGAACTCTTCATCTTGCAAAGCAGAAATTCCGACCATTAAACAGCAACTCCCAATAACTCCTCCTCCCGGACCTTGACAACCACCATTTTACCTTCAGTCTCTATGAATTTGATTAATCTAGGTATCTCCAACCCTCCTTTTATTTGTGTATAGTTGTGTCATGGGTTTAATATCAGATTCTATCACTTCAATGTGCAGAATATGTTATTTTTATTTTAAAGCATCTTAGTCCCACTCTGAGGTCCCATCCTACTGGGACAGTAGAATTCCAACACGGTCATAACCAGGCCCACCTAAATTAGGGGGCTGTGCAGTGACCAAGCCTCCTCCATCACCAAAGCACTGGGAAGTCCCTCCCCCAGTGGTTAGCCCTCCCTGGTCCTCAGAGTACCCCATCTTCCCCACCCATATGGACCTCCAAGGCCAGCAGCTCCTCTGCCTTGGGGTGTCATTTGGGGAGTTTGGGCTGCAGCTGGGATCCCCTGTATCTCACCAGTCTCTCTAGGTCTGCTAGACCAACACCTTCATGATCTTTTCACATTTCATTGCCTCTCTCTCTTCCTCCCTCTCCTCTTTCATCACCCTCAAATCCCTCTCTCACTCAGCCTCTTGCCACCAGAGCCATCTATTTCATGCTGCTGCCCTCAAAGGCCTCCTCTCTCTCACTTCCACCCCTGGTATCCTTAGTATCCTTTTTTCAAAGATCTTGGACTTCTGCAAAAGCCTTTAACTTTAAGCAGCTTCTGTTTTCTGCCTTGAAAATACCCTGAGGCAAGAACAAGCAAAGAACCGATCTACCTGTTGATCTGAGGGAACAGAAAAACAGAGCAAAATACAAAACAATTGCTCAAATATCATTTGCCATGTTTATATGTGTTCATACTTTTCTCCCTACTGAACTGGACCTGTGTTTAGAAATGGGTGTTGTCTCCTCTTGTATCTTTAACATCTCTACAACCAGAGTATCTTCTCAATAAACACTGTAAATGTAAATGAATGAATGGATGAATGACTGCATGAATTAAGGCAACTCAGGATTTTTCAGCTCCAAACTTCTCTCCCTTTAATATATACATAAGTGCACCAAAGACTCATTCTTGGGCTCAGGTAAGGGATGTATAAGTACAATTCCACCACTTATAATATTTATTATACTTTGGGTTCCTCCAACTAAAAAAGCATGCGCAATTCAAGATTTTAAATAATAGAAAAATACGTTTTATTTCAAAATCTTAGCTTGTTGGGTGACAGGGAGGCAGAGAAACTATGATCTCTTCACTCTACAAGGCAGCCTAAACTCACTGCTGCCACAATATAGCTTAGAATCAGTTCTATCCCACCTGGTACTAACCCAGGAAAGAAGTAATAAGAGGGGGAGAGGAGAGAGAGAGAGAGAGAGAGAGAGAGAGAGAGAGAGAGAGAGAGAATAAATAAAGCATTTCGCATAAAAACTGGATGCAAACTCTAGATGCACAAGGGCATCAGGCTACACCTTAGTGAGTGAGGACCTGCTATTTGTTATGCCCAGTTAGGAGTCTGAGAAGCCACGGTCTTCTCGAACTTTTGCCTTATCTGGTGCTGCAGTTCTCGTAGAAAACCTCAGCTCCTGCAATGGAGCAGCTTCCAGACAGGGCTCTCCCGTCCAGCCATCTGGAATGGCCAGCTCTATTAACTGACCCCTGATTCATCCTCTCTCCTATTCACTTCAAAGAATGCGCCATGAGGGAAAGAGACAAAAGGCAGTCATGGGGACTTGGGGGAAGGGAGGAAACTGGCTAAATAATTAGCCCTCCAACCTTCAAAGTACTCTATAATCATTAATTAATCCACCCAACTGGGATCTGTGGGCAGATGGACGCTCACCAACCCCCCTGACACACTCATTGCTAAATGGAGCCTGGGGTTGAGCAAATGCATACAGCACTCGGAGCACCTGAGAGGAAAGAGATCAAAACTACAACACTTAGGCTTTGGGACTGGCTTTTTAGAAGCTGCTATTAATAAAAATCTTGGGATAAACCTGAGTAAGGTGGCAAAATGGGAGTAGGAGGCTTTTGAGAAAAAAATAGAACCAGTGGTGGGCTTCCACTCCAAAGGCCAGGCTTGAGTCAGGGAGGTGATGGCTCTGGGTCAGCAAGGAGACTGCCCTCACCTGAGGGTATCTGAGTCCTTGCAGAGCATATCCCGAGGAAATAGACTCTTCTTCAATTATAAGGAGCAGTGTAGGGATCCTACCAGCAGCTGTAATGGCACCAGCATTTCCTTGAGCAGGACCCTGTAGACACCAGGAAAGATGTCCAGGACAGATAGGTGTATCCAAACTACAGGATTCACAGACTGTCCCACATCTCCACCCTGGATCCCACCACAGGTGAATTTGCCTGTATGGGGACTAGTTTAAATTGTTTCATCTCATTTTTTTTTTAACCAGGTCTCCCATCTACCAATGTGCAGTCCTGAGGACTGCTCAATATGACCAATTAAAATCACATTGCACTTGAATATTTCTTCCTCACAAGTGAACTCACACTTCCACATTCTCTATTTCTACCAATGCTTAGCAAGGAAAATGAATGGTGAAACTGAGACGTCATCAGAGAGAAAAACTACTGATATTTCAAGATTCACCAGGTGTTATGTATCCCAGCAAATTCCCAGAAATGCCCAGACCTCAGGTATGCATACCCCTAAACTCAATTTCAATATCTTAAAGTTGTTTGGACTCAAAGATAAGGAATCATATTAACAAAGTTTACAGGCAACTGGCACTTTTCTGAGTTCTGTGGGGTGGGTTTTTTGTTTTGTTTTTTTGGGTTTTGTGTGTGTGTTTTTAATTCCTCTCAGTACCTTAGTAGACAGGGACTCTTCTCATCCTTGTTTGTCACAAGTGAAAGCCGAGCCTCCCCAGTACATGAACTTGCTCTCGTTCTGACAGACTGTAAAAGGAGGAGCTGGTCTTCAAACTCTCAAACTTCTCCTATATTCTTGCTCTGGCAATTCCTCTCTCTTGCCAAGAAGAGTATAAGTGTCAAGCCAAAGAGATACTCATGCCACCTTGTCTCATGTTTTCCCTCTTGCAGGCATGCTTGGTGGAGAGTCAGATTTTCAGAAGGTTGCTCACTATTCATGAAGTCAAGGCCAGGGCAGCTCTGTGATTGACAATTTCAAGGCTTCCCTTGGTGGCTGCAGCTCTCTCCTTGGTTGGGCATAGCTGCCAGGTCACTCCCAACAGAGCACTGCCCTGTCCAGGCTACTGTGGGGTGGGGTGGGGTGGGGTGGGTGTCCTGTCCAGGCTGCTCTGTGATTCTCCTTTTTCTATTTCCCGTTGCTTCTGAGGAACACTTTGCCAACATAGCCATGTTGCTGTTCTCTCTTTGAGGAATCTTTGCACATTTATATTCTAACAATAAATGAGGGAGATATTGTATGATTCTTCTAATTCTCGATTTCCAAGTTCTATGAGGTTCCTAGAATGGGCAAATTTATAAAGACAGAAAATAAAATGGTAGCCACCAGGCACTGGGAGAAGGGAAAATTCGTGTTTAATGGGCACAGAGTTTATGTGGAAGATGATGAAAAAGCTTAGGGAATAGTAGTGGTGATGGTTACACAATGCTGTGAATGCATTTAGTGCCACTGAATTGTATACTTGTGAATGGTTAAAATGATAACTATTATGTTGTGTATATATTGCCACAATAAAAATAAATAAAACTCTGATATATGGTATAACATGGATTACTCTTGAAAATATTTTGTGAAGTGAAATAAGAAAAAGACAAATTCTGTATGATTCCACTCATATGAGGAACCTAGAGTAGTCAAATTCACAAAGACAGAAGGTTAGTATTAGTGGTTGCCAAGGGCTGGGAGAAAGGGGGAATAAGAAGAAGGGCACGAAGTTTCCATTTGAGATGATGGAAAAGTTCAGGGGATGGATGGTGATGATGGTTGCACAACAGTGTGAATGTATTTAATGCCACTGAACTGTCCACTTAAAATAGTTAAAATTATCAATTTTATGTTATATACCAGAGTCCTGGTGCATGATTTTGAGCACTGGTGGGGTCCAGCTGGCCCACCCCGGATAGGGCCAGTGGGTGGAGGGGAGAAGGATTGCAGAAGGTTGGCCAGCTGGCCTCACCCTTGATCGGGGCGGGGGGGGGGGGGGGAATGGTGGTGGGGCCGACCAGGGGGAGGGGCCATAGGAGGTTGGCCAGCTGGCCCCTCCCCCAATCGGGCCAGTTGGCTGGCCGTAGTGCATGTCACAGTGACAGGTCATTCTGGTTGTTCCAGTCACTTGGCTTTTATATATATATTTTATCACAATAGAAATTTTTTTTCTTAAATGAGAAGGAAGCTGCTTCTCATTTAAGTTTCTCCCAACTTGAGTTCTGGTGTGCTAAAATAGGTGATTCTCCTCCACTCACCTCCAACCTCTGGGAAGGGCTTCCATGCTCCTGAGAGGGTGACAGACATGACCAGGCAGGACACAGAGCAGCTAAGAGGGGTGGGACTCTCACAGAGCTGCTGCAGCCCCCAGTGTCTCTACAGGATTGGCTGTGTGTGGTGTCCTTCTTCCCAGGGCCACCAGCTTCTGTTTGCCTGGCTCAGCCATCCAGGAGGCTGTCAGGGTACTGCTCCTAGCTACTTTGTGGCTCTGAAAATATCTGCAATCTCATTTCTGTTACCACTATCCTGCTTTCAGAAAACTCAATATTCCCAACTCTCCTCTTACAAACAGATAAGTCATGATTGCACTTCTTCAGAGTTCTTTCCAAAATAAAATTTAAAAAAAGAGCATATCTTCTATTTTAGATATAGCAACACATTTTTTAAACACTCATACTCCATTTCTCAAGACCAGGCACTCATGCACTTTTTATAAAGTAAGATACACTGACAATTCTCCCAGGGCTCCAAGGATGGTAGCTACCACCTCCTCTTCCAGCCCACAAAAGACAGCAGCCACCTTCACAGCCCTCCCACAGCCAGGCAACAACCTGACAAGGACCCGCCTTTAACCTGTGGTCTCTGACCTCCTCAGAGACAACTGGAGCCACCCACCTTCCCTTCTGGGACAGCCCTTGAAGCCCTGGTGAGAAAGTCACCCCCACAATCCAGGATCTGGAGGTCCTCTGGCTGGTGAAGAAGGACTGTAGTAGGTGCCCATATGCCTTTTGAGTGACACAAGCCACCAGCAGTGCCAAGCCAGCTCTGAAAGTTGTCTGTTGGTACTAGGCCTTGTGGAAACCCCCCGAGCTAGCAGGGAGGCGGCCTCAACCTCAAATACCTGCCCAGGACAGTGTGTTCAAACTGGGCCTAATCAATGCTTTCTGACAATGCCTTGGCCCTGGGCTCCCTCCCTCTCAGGTCTCCCACAGCCGTCTAGAGCTTCAGAGAGCACTGGTTTTATGACTGGAGCTGTCAGCTGGAGAGACACATCTTAAAATTCATGGCCTTTCCCATCAGGGTTCAGAAACGGATCAGACTTGAAAATGAAAGCTGAGCTGATTCTTTCACCGGTCCTGCTGGCCCCTCCCATCTGCCACCTCCACCTCTTCCTCCCAGAGCTTTCCTGGCCCCTGGTCCTCCAGGATCTTTTGCGTTTACCCCAGTTTCAATCCCCACCCCCCGTCATAAACCAAAGCAAAATGAAAATTCTCCTGTTTCCAAACGGAGCGCTTGTTCGTTCAGCTGGCAAGGCAAGCCTGACTCTCAAAGGTATCTCCCTTAGTCAAGTAGGGGAGGGCCAGCGAAGGTGCAGCTGAGCAAAAGAGATAGAGCAGAGGATGACTGAAAGGGAGTCAGGCGGGAGGAGCTGCAGCGTTTTCATTTTTCCCGAAAAGGCATTTGCTGCGAGACCATCCACCTGAGGCTGGGGAGGTGGGGCGTTACACCAGCACAGCAGACAGGCTGGCAGGAACTCGGCGCTGCAGGCCTGCCAAGGAAAATTAAAGAGCAATGTGTTTGCTTCTTGCCACAACTATAAACAACAACAGAGATTCTCTCGCTGGAATTCTCGCCTTGCGATTTCAGTCAGCTGTCCTCAGCCGCCCCTTCTTTGCAGCAGTTTCCCTCTTGGGCCTTTACGGAGGGCATCCGGTATCCTAATTTATCCTGGGGATCAGGAAAGATCAATCTCCTCCCAGACACGGTGGCCACACAGGACGCATGCGGACTCTTTCACAGCCACAAGGAGGAGTAAATGGAAGAGAAGCAAAAACTGCTGACTGCAGGAGCATTGCCCAGTGACGGAAATGATCTGCCCAAGTCAAAGGAGGGAGAGCGTGTCCATTTCTGGGAGGTAATGATAGGCAATGTTGCACGGGGACCGGGACCAAGGCAGGTCTGCTGGACCAGTCTGGAAATGGGTCCTTGTGAAATGACAGAAAAGCATTTTGGAAACTCATGCGTGTAGGAGAATTGGAGCTATAGTGGCAAGATTCATGACAGGGACGTGCAGGGCAGAGATGCCCCTGGAGAGGTGCCGTGCTGCCTCATCCTCGACCAGGTGGCTCAGCTTCATCTTGCTGCGGAAGCCCAGCCTCCCAGGGCCGCAGTCCCACACTGGTCCTCACCAAGCCCAGGAGGAGGGCCAGGACCCTGACCTGCTGAGCCATTAGCCTGGCATCCGAGGCTCTAGTAGTCCAGCATAGTCTCTATTCCTGGCCAGCTACTTTTCTTTTAGCACTGAGCTTTGGCCCTCATGGCTGCCACACCCAGACCCATTTGACTGCTATGCAGAGAGAGCGCAAACCCCTCACCTTTGATGTTTCCTTGGGTTTGAGAAAAGGTAAAACTTTCTTTCAAATTAACCCATCTCCTTCCTAATTTTTCGAGGGCCTGTGCTGGGCCCTCCCCCTATCCAATCCCTTTCCGGAGTCTTCCAGGGTTTCTGCCCTTATTCTATGTGATCTTTTCCCCATATTTTCCCAGGCTAGACCCCTCCCCCTCATGGTGCCATTTTGGCTTCTACTACACATGTCTCATAGTTTTGCCTTGTCATCTGGTTCCTACCGCTCATGCTTAGTAGAAGGACCTCCCCCTGAGCCATTTGTTTGTTTGTTTGTTTTAAACATATTTTTATTGATCTCAGATAGGAAGGGGGAGAGTTAGAAACATCAGTGATGAAAGAGAATCATTGATCAGCTGCCTCCTGCATGCCCTCTACTGGGGATCAAGCCTGCAACCCAGGCATGTGCCCTGACTGGGAATGGAACTGTGACCTTCTGGTTCATAGGTTGATGCTCAACGGCTGAGCCACACTGGCCTGGCTCCCTGTGCCATTTTGGCTTCTACTGATGCACCCAGCAAAGGAATTCTCCCCTTACTGTTTTATCCCTCCCCCCAGTAATTTGGGGGAACGGACCAATTGTTCCCAGGGGAGATTGGAAAGCCGGTCTTTCCTGCCTGCTCAGGGATTAGTGTCTGTTTGGTGGAGGATGCAGTTGTCCCCTGGGGTATCTGTGAAGCTGTAGCTTCCTAGTTAATCCAGCTTAATTAGATGGCTGGCTCCCTACTCTTTCATTAATATCTAACTACCTGCCTACTGTAACAGTAACACTTAGCCAAAACTTACCCGTACTGGGCAAGTTCTAAGGTATATGGAGCTCATTTAACTCATCCCATCAATTTTATCAGGTAAAATCTTGTTAGCCCCCTGTGTCAACTCAGTTAGGCCCCAGTAGCCCTATATTTGGTCAGACATGAGTCTAGATATTGTTGCAAAAGTACTTTTTAGATGAGATTAACATTTAAATCAACAGAATTTGAGTAAAACAGATTACCTTTTATAATATGGGTGGGCTTCATCCAATCAAATGAAGGTCTTAAGAGAAAAAAAGACTGAAGTTTTATAAGGAAAAAGAAATTCTGCCTCCAGACAGCCTTAGGACTCAACCTGCAACATCACCCCTTCCCTGGGTCTCTAGCCTGCTGGCCTGCCCTGGAAATTTCAGACTTGTCAGCCTCCAGAAACACTTGAGCCAGTTCTTTAAAATAAATCAATTTCTCTCTCTCTCTCTCTCTCTCTCTCTCTCTCTCTCTCTCTCTCTCTCTCTCTTGATTCTATTTCTCTGGAGAACCCTGACTAAGACATCTCACTTTGCAGATGAGGAACTTGAGGTCCAGAGTGGTTAGTTCCCTTGAACCAGGGTCTCAAGGCCAGTAAGGGGTGCAGGCAGGATAGAAATGCATGCATCCTGGCTCCAGTATCTGCTCACTTATGCAGACACTGCTGCTTCTCTCAGCCACAGGAAGTCACAGCCCCATCTCCACAAACTAAAGTGGGGAGGGTGATGGAAAATGTATTCAAGTAAAATTTAGCTGGGTCAGTGAACATGGACAGAACTGACTTAGAAATCAACAAGAGTTATTTGCAATCTAAGCGTCATTTTTAGATCTGTCGCTTTGAGCATGTGATTTAAATCTCTCTAGGCTTCCATTTGGCTGATCTGGAAAGTACCATAAAACCTTTGCAAGGTTATTGGGGGATTCAATTGGATAATTTTATATGCAAACAGTATTTCCCAGTGAGTGAGTGAAATCACATAGATTGTGTGATTAGTCAACTGCTCCAAATTCAAATGTTCTAAGCCCTCAAGCGCTTGACTTACCAGACACACAATCTTCTATAATTAACTCTCTCTTAAATTTGTTTTGGTTCCTCAAAGCCACTGACCTGTGTCCATCTCGGGGGCAGGGTTCCCATCGGCAGAGATCACTCCCACCTTGAGTTACTCTTGCTGATCAAAGCTACTAACATCCTGAACACAGTTGTACCTACCACAGGTACATGCTGAGTTTCAACAGGGGGTCAACTGTCCCAGACCCTCATCCAGCTAATCATATCAGACTTCTCTTGTTCATGGGAATGGCTAGCCCAGGGCCCTAATCTCACTGTCCCCATGCCTACCACTCACCTGTCTATCAGATCTGTGTCTGTATGCCCACAGCCTGCTGAGAAACAGGACTTTTGTGTTTCTCCCTTAAGGGAAATAAGCATGTACATTCTCCCCCAAGAGAATTAGCGTGCACAAGGCCATGCAGAAGGAGGAAAGTTTGCAAGTAACAACTCTGTGACATCCTGACAGGCCAAAAGAACAAGGAGCCTAGTTTGTCCAGGGTTTGGGGGGAAGCTTTTGTTTTATTTATTTGTTTTTTGTTTGCTTTTCAATGTTGTTCCCATTATACATTGGAGAATTTCCACGTGCTAGGAACTGTGGCAAAATACTTGACCTGCATTATCTCATTTAATCCTCCCAGCTCCTCTCTTACTGCATCATGATTGTTCTCACTTTGTGGGAGATAAAAATGAGGCTCAAAGAAAAGCAGCAACGACGACCCAGGGTCTCACAAGCAGTGACCAAGCCAGGAGTCACACCTCCACTTGTCTAACTCCAGAACCCTCATCCTGAACCTATGCTGTACCTTTATACTGGGGTGCCTATCTATTTTCTACAAATATTTGTTAGCCTTTCTAGGAGACAGGTGACATTAGGTCTACCCTGGCTTAGAAGTCACATGGCTTTGAGCGAATCACTTAGTTCTTCTATAATTCACTTTTCATCTGTGAAAGGAGAGAAATGGATTAAGAGAAGCTAATGGTGCCTTGGTGCTCTAAACATTCACAATTCTAAGAATTAGTGGCGAGAGCACCGAAGCTAATACATGTACACCACATCCTCCTCAACTGATGCTCGCACTAGGGAAAATTCTTAGAAACCCCAATAAACAAAAATATTAGGTAGAAGCTGTCTATCGGATTTACATATCATGTTACAAAATTTATTGTGCTTTCCTTTTTTCTTGGAATGGGAACATCTAGGGCTAGGACCTATGGTCATAACAGTGCTGAGACAGGTCCTGTTACTGATTGGCCAAACGCATTTCCAGTTCCGAGAACCTTTTCTGAAATCGCATGCTTGGTAATGCTAATATTTTTTTTTTTAAATCCTTCACCCAATAAGTGATCTGGAAAACATTTGTCTTTTTTTATTTTAAAATAAACATTGAGTAGCTCTCTTTTTCAAATGGTGAAAATAATCATAGAGATAAGTATAGCCAGAAAAACTGTTAGAGAAGAAATAAAAGAGAATGAGGGAGAAACTTGAGTAGCCTCCACCTCCTTGCATTTGTCTTCCTTTTGGCTCAATGCCACCTCCTTCATGAGCACAGAATTGGAACTCCTGCCCGATGTTAAGGTTCTTCCCAACATAAAACAGGGAGGCAAAGCTGGAGATGCTTGTCCAGCCCCTGAAATCAGTTCACCTCAACAAGCACCTTGTTCTATTTTATTCTCTACACCTTAGCCTTGGATCTCTCGTCATAACTCAGGAAGCAGTTTATCATTTTGATTAGGAATGCTAGGCACCAGTAAGAAGGGGTTCCTTGTTCCACTCTCATGCACACAGCCCAGAAATCCCTCCTCTCTTTAATATTTCTTAACCATTTTGAGTTTGTGTATTACAAATGCACAGCAGACATGTTCCCAGGGAGAGTCAAATTCCAAAAGAGAGTAAACTTTCACTTGTTGTCTCTACAAATATTTGTACCGACCATGGCAGGAGGTGTCAAAAACACTGCTAAAGGGACCTCCTGTAGGACTCAACCTGTGCATCACCTTTTCCAGGACGCTCCCCTGGCACCCAGCTCAGGACTAGAAGCATCTCCGGGTCCCTGGCATTGGGTCCAAGGCATCCATGCTCCACAACCCCCGTAGTGAAATTTTTGGCTTTCACTGCAGGAGAGGTTCAAAGCTCCCTTCGACAAAGAATTGCAGTAATAATGGTGAGGACTGCAAAGATGTTGATGACAAATAATGCAAAAATGCAATCCCCTTTTCAAGAAGTATTGCCTGCTTATCTCCTGCTCCAAACCCCTGGAAGTGCCTACTCCCAAGCACACTTCGGGCTCTGCGCGAGTCTGAGCGGATGCCAAGGAGGCAGCATGATGTCAGTTGCTTGTGGGGAGCCCTCTCTCTGATTGGTACATCCTGCCTAATATACTTCAGCTGCACTGAAATGAAAAATGAATAGGAAGTAGATCTTGCTGCTAAAACATATGTGTCAGAAAATCATTATGAGTATTAAATTACAGCAATAAAATGAACCAGAACTAATTTTGTAAATTAAGATCCAATCAATTTCTTTTCATAGCCACACGTTTTCCTAAAAAAAAAAAAAAGCAAAATAAGATTTAGCCTAACAGTATGAAAACTGAGTGTAAGGCTTCTTTGAGGGAGTGGGGTGAGAATATGTATAGAACCAGAAGTTTCAATAGGATAAATAAATTAGTGTTTTGACAGGAAGGGATAAAAGCTATCCAAGGGATGGTAAAAATACTGCCCCTGTGCCAAACAGTATAATGATCAGTTTTTAATCTGACATTCCTATGTATTTTACATGTTAAATTTATGTACACATATTCCCCTTCCTCTCTTCTGCTCCCCCCACTGCTGACACAAGAAACTAGTAAATTTCCAAATTTCTGACAAGCGCTTATTTTTAGGAGAGGCTACCGCTGTTGGTCAAATTAAATTTGAAGCTATAAACAGACCTTAGAGCTTTGCCTGTTCCTGAGAATAACAGGATATCTCCCTCCACCCACGGGCATGGAGACTGTAATTAGCTCATTGTCCCTGAATAGGCACAGAGGAGGCGAAGCTCTCACCCGCTCCTTTCCGGGAGGTCTGGGGCAGGTGTTAATTAATTGAGCAACCTCTACCATCTCCTGGGAACAAGGTTCAGCATAACTTCTGGATCCAAAAGGGACACTGAGGAAGAGGATGAAATGCCCTGACCACGTGCTCACTGAGGGTCCGCCAAGAAGAGGAAGAAGATGGAGGCTTCACCTCCCTGCTGCACATTCCTCCTGGCCGGGCTCAGGAGCTTTCTGTTACACCCAGCGAACCAAACTATTTATAGCCGCACAATCATTATAAATAAAGCTGTTTATAACATCCAACCTTGGCCCTGCATTAGTTAAATCTGTAGACTGGCAGCTATAAATAACGCTGTTGCATGCTCAAGTGTGACTACTGACTGATACTCCCTCAAATTGTGACAAATAATGACAAGTTTGTTTGACAAACATCCCACTGACATTCATCTGATTTTGAATAAGCGGTGCTGCTTTTTTAATTTGGTCCCTGAGGCCCAGCTTCCTGCGAACTTTCTTTATTCTTTCCCTGTCTCAGCGCCTGCACCAGGAGACTGTCCTGTGTGTCGCTGTTTCCCCCCTAATCACTAGAAGGGATTTGTGGCCATTTAAGGGGAAGCTTATTAAATCCACTGTTTTTCTCATGGGACAGCTCTGCTGTAGGGGCTCTGCATGCGTCGGGGAGTTTTGTTAATGACACCACAGTAATAGAAAGGGGAGAGAAATGTGGACCAGACTGAGGTATTGGGTAAAAGTGGAGAGAGGATCTGAAAGGAAAGGCAGAACTGACCATCAGATTGTTGGAATCTGTCTTCGGGCGGGTGGCCCTCAACCTAGAAGTGCTAGAAGTGGTTACAAGGGAATCAATGAAAGACAAGAGTCCAGACAGAAGGATTTACAGACCGAGACGAGGTTCCCCACAGTTTGGGTTCTGTCACTAGGTGAGCCCACACGAACGTATGTCAGGAGTTACATGCATTCCAGCGGACCTCTGGAACTGTCCACTGGAACTCAGTCATTGTACAGGTGGAAGAATTCAGGTCAGAGAGGCTCCCATCACTAATTAGAGCACAGCTAGCCTAGAACTCAGCTCTGGGCCTCAGGCTACCCCCGGCATCATTGAATTAATATGTGAAATGCATTTGGAACCAGTCCTGGCCCGTGGTAAATGCTCCCTAAGTGGGAGTGCTTTTGTCAGCTCTCGCTGCCAGTCGCCGTCTATAGGAACTCATTCATGGGGCTCTTACACTGGTCCCCGCCTCCTGTGTTCCATGTCCTCTCTGTCTGACTGAACTCTTATGATAAGGCACTTACACACTCTCACCCCACCACACCTACTTTGCCAATCTCTTCTAAAGAGAGTTTTCAGTCATTTGCTAACCATACAGCTTTAATCATAAAACCAGCTCACAAAGCTATCATTCAGAACTGAAGGTCAGATAAAGAACTTCACAGATAAGAAGAAGCTAAAGGAGTTCATCACCACCAAACCAGTATTATATGAAATGCTGAAAGGTATTCTTTAAGAAGAGGAAGAAGAAGAAAAAGGTAAAGATAAAAATTATGAACAACAAACACACATCTATCAACAAGTGAATCTAAAAATCAAATGAATAAAAAATCCGATGAACAGAATAAACTGGTGAATATAATAGAATCAGGGGCATAGAAAGGGAGTGGGCTGACAATTCTAGCGGGGAAAGGGGTGTGGGGGTGCGGGAAGAGATTGGACAAAAATCGTACACCTATGGATGAGGACATGGAGGGGAGGGTAAGGGCAGAGGGTGGGGTGGGAACCGGGTGGAGGGGAGCTCTCGGGGGAAAACAGAGGAACTGTAATAATATGAACAATAAAGATTTATTTAAAAAAAAAAAACGCTCGCCAGCTCCCCCATCTCCCTGCGCAGACTGAGCTACAGTAATGAGGCATCACTCTCAGGGTCTACAGTACAGAGCGTCCACCTGGGAGCGAACATCTCCTTAAATTTGTTCCCTGTGTGCCTCACTTGCCTTGCCCTGGTCCCAGCCCTGCTCCCTCCTCCCCCAGAATAATCCACCAGTTAGTCCCCTTGTCTGTCAAAATGACAATAGACTTACCACCCTAGCTGACAATGTGCTCAGTGACTGGTCCCACCTGCTTCTCCAGTCCAAATCTATACCTTATCCTATAGTAGACTCCTCACCCTTCCCAGAACACACATCCTTAGAGCATATCCTGCTCCCTTGAAAAGGATGGCCTCCCTTTACATTGCAAAACCCTGACCATCTTTCAAGACGTATTGCAAATGCCTGAGGAAGCCCTTGTTGATTGATCAGGCAGCTGTGATGTTCTTTCCTTGGGACCCCGTTACCCTATTTGTATGTCTCTTTCAGCACTAGTCTGTCTTAATCCTACCTTACAGTTATTTGTGAACATGCTTATGTTTAATCCTCTTTTCTAGTGTTAAGAGGAAACGCTTAATCATTTTGGTATCAGCATAGTGTATATCTAGAAAAGGGTGAAGCATTTTAAAAGTCTACTTTCTAAAAGTACAAGCAAAAGCAAAAAAGACGTTGAAAGTGATAAATGACAATATCAACTAGTGAACACTTGCTAAGATGTGTACATAAGTAGCAAAACCTGTAACGGATCCAAGTGATTTGCAGCAGCACCTTCTGCAGCTCCAGGAAGGTGACAGGAGGATGGCCACCCGGCACATGTGCACAGATTCTCACAAAGTACTGAGAGAACTGGAACTGAAAGAAGCCGAATAACTGTGCAGTCAGGCAGTTTAACAAACTGAAGGATAAAAAGGGCAGGTATCTAATCAACCCATCAGTCAGCCAACCACCACACATTTATTTAAAGCCTGTGATGTATATGACATAGAACTACTCTTAAAGAATGGATGTTTTCCCTGCCTTCTGGAATTAACAATCAGCTCCACTTTCTACATTTCATCCCTACTCTTTCAGTTTTTACAGTACTAAGTATAAGACACATGGAAGTCCAAGTCTCCAATTTGGCTGCCCCCAATGTTTTTTTTTTAAATTGATTGGTTGATGAGAGAGAGAGAGAGAGAAAGGAATTTGTTGTTCCACTTATTTATGCATTCATTGGTTGACTCTTGTATGTGCCCTGACCAGGGGATCAAACCCGAAACTTTGGTGTATCGGGACAATGATCTAATCTACTGAGCTACCCAACCAGGGCCTGGCACCCAAGTTCTTATCACTATGGTGAGAAAATTTGCCAAGCTTTGCCAGGCCTCCCAGTGGGCTCCCATCCATTTTCAGCCCTGGTCATCAGCCTCCCGCAGCCTGCCAAGATCCTGGGGTGTTTGAGGCCCCTTAAAACTCCATGGACACAAGGCAGAACTTTCCACATCAGAACTAACCCATCTCCGGAGGAGAAGCAGATGAGAAAACTTCAGCTGACAAGCTAACCACCGAAGAGGAAAAGTACAAACTGAACACTCCTCAACAAGCCAGTCCTCTTTCTTTCTCAAAAGAGAAGGAAGGTGCCAGGCAGGAGTGGGGCTTTAGGTGCCTTTGTGCTGTTCCATATTAACACAGTCACACTTTGCTATGCAGATGTCACTTCCAATAAACACCAGGGCTTTCCCCGGCCGGGGCTTTAATTGAAGGGATTGTTACTGTTGGTGAATGGCTAGGGAAATGATTAATGCAAAGCCAACCACTTCATAAATGCCTGCTTTGTGAGCGGTCCCAGTGTCCTGGGGACTGCGACTCCTGTGGTCAGCACAGCCCCAGGACTCCATGTCAGCAAATGATATTTATTATCCCGGTCAGTCCCTTTCAGGAGAACCAGGCCTCACCTGGAGCCGGGGGTGGGGGGGGGGGGGTGGGGGCACAGCCAACCATCCTCCAGTTTCTCTGGGGCTGAGCATGCAGTGCAGGAAAAGCCCCACCCTCCAATCTGCTGGATGTTTCACGAATGGTCTGACTTAGTTTTTGAAGGAAGGCTTTTTTTTGGAAGTTATAAAGATGGAAACAGGAGTGTAAGCAGAGATAAAGTTTTTCTCAGCCCACCACTTCCCTAAGGTTGTTAGTTGAGCTCTATGCAAATACATGAACAAACACACACACACACACACACACACACACACACACACACACATGCAATTTCTCTGATCTGCATTACTCACAGTTTTCACCTAATTTAAAAATCTGTTTCGATTTGAATGCAGCAAATGGACTCTTCAGGTAACTGAATTTTTAGGAGTATAGGCTGAAAAAGGAAATGATAAGTGAATGTGCCAAGCCCTCTGCCTAACGTATACACACCTCATTGAATACACCCAGGTTAGGTGAGCTCATTTTCCATCAGAAAATTGGCCCCAGGTTCTACTGAGGTAGCATGTCCTGGCCCACTTCTATTTCTGCAGTCTTCTCAGTCTAAACTGCAATGGATGCTATCCTGAAAACTCCCTGTGGGCTTAGAAAATAAAAAAGGCTATAATGTTCCCAATGTTAACAGTGATGGAACTGAGGATGGGTTGTTGTTTTTAAATTTTTGTTTGTTGTGGCATCTCAATGTTCTAGAGTATGGGTATGTGTGTTATATTCAATAAACAATGTATGATGTAAAAAAAAGAATTATTTTAGTTTCATAAAATCCCTCAAGATCCTGAGGTTTACTTGGGCAGCTTTATCTGATTTTACAGAAGTGGTAGTTTGGTCTTGAAAATTAGCCTGAGTTATAAAAGACAGAGACTATGACATGCTCTGAAATTGGATCCTAAACCACGGGTTTCTGTGTAACCTGAATGATCAAGCAGTAAGTAAGGAAGTTTATCCTTGGAAACTCTATTCTCCCCTTTCCATGTTGTTATCCTTCTTCCCATACCCCTGCCACCCTTGCAGTTCCCATTACTTTTCCTGTTTTACTTTGTGTGTGTTTTTTATTCTTCCTTTTACTTAAAGCAGGCTCTGAGTATGGTACCAGTCATTGACACTTTAGTATGAATTAAAATAATCAGCATTTATTTAGCTTCAGTGTTTTAAGTACATATTTACATTTTAATTCTAAATCCAATTGTATAATGAAAGATATTGGCTAATGATCAATAGAGGTCATCACCTCTCTGTATCTCTGAAGTCAGATATCTAGGTTCCTGGCTCTGTTTATGGGAAAGGCAGGCCCTGGGACCAGTCACATGACTGACTGCACTAAATGCTACTTTAATTATAGAAATCACCATTTAATATCTCGGTCCCTTTAAAACAGCACACACTCCAGGGATACTGCTAAATATGGGGATGGCTGAAAACATGTGTCATCTGCAAAAATATTCACTGGCCCAAGGCTTTTGACAAACTATATTCTTTATTCTTACTTGTAAAATTGTATTTGCTATGCATATGTTGAGTATGTATACGGAGTGTCTGATAAATAAACATGAGTAATGATTTTGAGTGCTAGATTTTGGAAACAGATTTTTAAAAGTGTATCCCAGAGAAGTTAAATGACTGGTCAGGTAGGGCGTGAATGAGAAAAGAGGGTTTCTGATTCCTTGCCTGGGCTCTTCTTGCATCAACATTGCCTAATTCAAGTCCCAGGCAAATCTAACTACCTCTTGCTGATGGGAAGCTTCAAATGGACCCTTCCAAGGTTCTTTCTTGGCGAATAGGCTAAGAAATAAGGCTGAATGAGCACATTTCTGGGCCTCTTGAACCTTTTCTACTTATATGACCAAGCTCTGCAGATAAAATGACAAGACAGAAAAAAGGAAAACTTAGAAATAATCATTAGTTGTTGCTGCCTTTTCCATCATTCTAATCCATAGCACAGTGTGCTTGATCCCTGGTCATCCACATACTGTCCAAGACCAAAAGAGAAAGAGAGGCAAGGCCACTGGGCAGTTTTTCAGGGGACTACCCCTTAGGCAGCACTTCCCAATAGAAATCCACCTCCCCAGGAAGCAGGATGAATTAGTGGTGGTCTTCTAATACCCACAGGTGAATAGTCAACAGTTGACTCTGCACCTGTGTAGTTAGATCTGGGGTTACCTTCCATCACGCTTCATGTGGACAGCATCTAGGCACCTTAGTCATTGTGTACTCTGTATCTTTACCTCATTACCCTGTCTGCTGTCACCTAAAGCCAAAATAAGGTCTTGACCTTGACTCACCAATGTGTGTTACATCAAGAATCCAAATACTTGCCATTTATAGATTTGTTTATTTATTCAGCTAAAATATGGTAGGTGGTTACTATGCACCAGGCACTGGGCCAGGTTCTTGCTCTATAAAGAAACCGGACACACAACTCTTGATTTTGATAAGCTAACATGACAATCAGAAAGAAGGGGACAAATGACAGAGAGCCAAGTTAACTTATACCCAGATAGATAAATGCCTGTTAACTCTTTAAGACGCAGATCTGGCCTTGCCCTCTGCGAACGGCTTCCTGGTCATCTGTAGGCAAGGACATGCTTCTTCTTCTATGCCCTGATAATTTGGGAGTTGTTTCTAGACTACAAAATTTATCATATTGTTAAAGTTATTTCTAGGCACCT
This sequence comes from Myotis daubentonii, assembly GCF_963259705.1. Classification (NCBI taxonomy): domain Eukaryota; kingdom Metazoa; phylum Chordata; class Mammalia; order Chiroptera; family Vespertilionidae; genus Myotis; species Myotis daubentonii. The sequence continues at coordinate 137,507,254 of NC_081842.1, forward strand.
CTGCTTCATTCTTTAGATTATTGTGAAAGAGGAAGAGTGAAGGGAGAAAAGGGCAGAAACTGTTATTTAACATCTTCAAATATCCACAATATCTGGGACTTTTCAGATGAATGAATGAAGGAATGAAAGAATGCATTTCCAAGCTCTCTTATCCTCTGCATAGATTTCCTTGGCCCAAATGTATAACCATCAGTCCAGACAAGAAGTAAATTCCTCATGCTCCATAATATGTAGAGTGTGGTTATTTCTAGGCCATTAAACAAACATACAGAATATGAAGAAGTGAAAGCCTCATCTCACTCAGTCAAAAGCACTGCTTTGCTGTCTTTGTTTCTGTTTCTCCAGGAGCATAATTAAAGTATGTGTGAGCATGTGTGAGTGTGGGTGTGTGCAGCATCCTCAATAACAGGTGTCCCTCCAGTAGGTCTCAGTGATGATGGAGGGCATGGAGGGGTGTGCCAGGAAGATGGGGAGAGGTGGCCTGCCAAAACCAATCACATTAAATCTTAACGCTCATTCAGGGCCTGTCACTGGAGGAGAAATCTGATGAACACCCGAATGTCAGGGTGTTAATAGCATCTGTTAAATGGCTTGTAAATGTGATTGTTGAGAATTTGACACAGAAATGACACTGTCTACAATCAAAGCAAGGCAGGCTTGGCTTCAAGCCAGCTTCTCCCATGTCCCTTCACCATGTCAGGCCAGGTGGATGTGGGTTTTGCTGCTACCTGGCCTGGCCCTTTTCCATCATTGTGAGCTTTATCTCTCTGATCTGTAATGTTTCTTCTAAGAAAAGACTAGTAATCTCCTTCCAAAAGATGTATAGTGTCATAATTTTTGCCTGTTCCTACAAGTGAGATTTCTAGCAGCAATAAAGAGAGGGGTTTTTGGTTTTTGTTTTGGGTGTTTTTTTTAAGGAAGAAAAAAAAAATAGTATACATAGGGTCTGGTACTTTCACAGGTGGTCTTTGAATATATCCCCCATGGATAAGAGGGGGCTACTGTAGTCCTTTTCCTTAGGAACAAACTGTTCATGGATATCCTATTCTATCCTCTCCTATATTTGGTAGAAAGGGTATACTCATAACAGAAAACATTTCATATTGATTTAAACATCCACAGGATGAATCTATTTCATTGCATATCCAGGCAGCAATCATAGATTCAGTTACAGACCTTGGAAGTAATCTACCAACCTTCTCAGGGTAAAGTTGAGGAGATTAATTTTCTCCTGCAAAGTAACTGAGCTACTTTGAGGTGGACTGGACAATAGCCCAGGTTACTGATGGTCAATTCAGCACACCGTTTAGCATCCCCCATTTGTCTTCAGTAACGAGAAACACAGGCTGCTCTTGCTGACCTGGCTCTGCGGACATCTCTGACATCCTCTGTTATGTGCCACTCCTGTCTCTGAAGAAGGGATGCTGGGATCTCCAAAGTGCCACATAGGCCCCAACCCGTATAGGTGAGGACTGAGTCCCCATGAGGCAGAGTGACCTCAGGCTGGACAGCACAGGACACCGCAGGGAACAGGCAGCCCAAACCAAAGCAATCATTGTTTACTTGGGAGGACAAAACTTTGCCTGCCTGGGTCCTTTTCTTTCAACCCCGGGTGCTGACAAAAAATGATTTCTCAAAGGCCTGGCTTAGAAAAATGACAGTCCTCCCCATCTCCACTCTGTTTGCCACTGAGGTGCTTCTTGCTCCTCAGGTGCAAGACCTGAGGTACTTTCCTGGTCGACTGAAGTGCTGGCTGCAGTGCCTGCTCCTGTCTTCCTTCTGCAATTGTGGTAAATGATGTGCTCCTGCTACTGCAACTCTTTAGCCTGAGTTGGAACTTGTTTCTGCTCCTCAAAGGCCCTGGAGATTAAGATCCCTCCTCCTCCTGCCTCCCTAGCCTCTCTCGACAATTCAGTTCCTGCCCCCTAGGCTCTGCCAACAGGACTCCATCACCTCGCCTTTGCCCTGTCTCTTCTTTTCCAGTGCTGCGAGCCAACCTGTGTGTGCTGGGTTTAATGGCTTTTCTTGAAGTTAGGTTACCCTCCGCATTCGCATTCGTCTCCTAGGGCTGCAATAACACATTACCGTGAACTTGGCAAGGCTTACAACAACAGACATTTACTCTCTTGCAATTCTAAAAGCCACACCCCCTCTGAAGGCTGCGGGGAGAATCATCCTTGCCTCTGGCAGCTTCTGGTGGCTCCAGAGGATCGCTGGCTTGTGGCTGGATGATTCCAGTCCCTGCCTCCATCTCCTCACATGGCCATCTCCTCGTCCCTCCGTGTGACCTCTTTCTGTGTCTATAAGGGCACTTGTCACTGGGGTTAGGGCCTATCCACATAATCAGGGTAATCTCGTCTTGAGATCTTGAACTTAATCACTTCTGAAAAGGTCCTTTTCCCAAGTAAGACTGCGTTCACAGGTTCTCAAAGTAGGATATGAGTGTATCTCTTTGAAGTCCATCACTCAACCCATATACCCTCCTCTAGCAATGCTGTTAGAGACAGGAACAATTCAAGTGTGGAGTGCTGCTTGTGCACTGGGTGCAGGATATTAGTGTGGCATTGGAGATCCACGATGAATAAGGCATGGTTTCCACCCTCTAGAAGCTCTTAATCTGGTAAATCAGACAGAAAAGCAAGGCTGATCATTACAATTTAATGTGAAAAAACCACTGGAAAAGCCCCACCCCTCCAGGACCCTGTGGCCCACGTCCCAGGTAACTCCCACATTCCAAGCCGTATCGCTCTCTTTCTGTTCACACACCACTGCATCTGCTTAACCAGAAAAATGAAAACTGGTGGAGGAACGGGGGTGTCAACGGGAACAAGGGAGATTTTTTTTTTCCCCTGGAGAAATGTTTCTAGGCCACAGATATATCCATCTGAATATTAAAAAAAAGGCGGACATTTGGTAAGAACGGTGCACTGGGGCGCAATGTTTCGGAAGACGGAGCGGAGAACATCTCAGAGTCAGAAACGGCTCAGACTTGGACAGAAGTGACGGCTCCCTGAAAAGGCCTCCACGTATCTGTGCACAAATCAACAGCCTGGATGAATGCCAGGAAGCAAGCGCACTCCTTCGCTGTGGAATTGTTTAAGCATCTTAACGCTGTGGTTATGCAGGGCGGTGTCTGAGCTCCCATGTGAGACCTCGCCTGTGCAGCGCTCTGCACAGGAGATGGCCTGCATTACAGACAGGAACACAGGCAGGCACTTTCCGCCACTTCAAAGAGACAGTCCTGGAGCCTCTTCCTAATTCCCAAGGGGCAGGGGCAGGGGCAGGGGATGTGGGATATGGGAGGTGAAATGTCATTCAGGACGATAAGAACGCCAGGTAGAGAGAAATCAAATAAATGTCTTGTCAAGCGATTCTAGAGGATTCCTAGCTCAGAGCAGATATTTCTTTCTGTAGCAAAGCCTTCCGCAATTTAGAAGATGAATTGTGGGTAATATTTACACCCTAGAGATGATCCATACAGATATAAAGGAGATGGGCAAGTAGGCAATGTGCAGACTTTATTTCTGAATCAAATAAAACTCAATTCTGTTTGCTAGAGCAACTCCTTTGCTTTTTTTTTTTCAAGTAGCATCTTATAGTAAAATGACCTTTCTTCTGATTTTTTTCATAGTCAAGACTCAGTGAATAAGGCATAATCGTCCTAAGTCAGCCCTTGTGTCCAGTGCCTACAATTATCTTTAAAAATGAAGTATGTCCTGGAAGAGAGTTTCTAAGAAAACTGGCAAAGGTCCAGCAGTTAGCCAAATAAGTTAAAAGCACAACTGCAGAATTTTCTAGAAAGCCACACTGTAGCAACTCTGTCCCGTGAAGAACCTTTTCTGCAGGAGGTAAGTGACAGAAAACACTATGCTGCAGATTCCAATTTTTGCTCTAAAAAGGACCAATGTTGAATCCCGAGAGTAATATTTTGACAAGTAAAAACAATTATAGTCATAATTATTATACTATCCTTAGTGCCACAAAGGAGAATACTTCTCTACACCTCCTCATACAGCTCAGAAATATTATGAAACGGGGTGGCCTGGCTAACTCCCAGGTTACACTTTAATAAAAAAAGGATGATTTATACCGACCTTATCTAGCTCATAAAGATCAGGGTGACCCCAGCCAAATACTCAGTTACATTATGCAAGCGAGTTCACCACAAAAATTGGTTTCAATTTATTTCTCCTTCCTAACTCAGTCTACCAGAAAAAGCAAGAAACTCCATCTTTCAAAGAATAGGGACAAATGCAGATGGTGGATTTTCTCTATTGGTCTCATTTGGGGAGATGTCAGCATGATGCACTGGTTGTTAGCCTAGGGCAGTGGTGGGCAAGCCACGGCTCGAGAGCCACATGTGGCTCTTTGGCCCCTGGAGTGTGGCTCTTCCACAAAATACCACATGTGGGAGCAAACGTACAGTGCAATTGAAACTTCGTGGCCCATGCGCAGAAGTCGGTTTTCGGCCTGGGCGAGTCTATTTTGAAGAAGTGGCATTAGAAGCAGTGGGGGGGGTCGGTCAGTCAGGGGACGGGAGACGCGGCACAAGTGGGCCGCGGGATACGCAGCGCAGGGGAGGTACACTGTTTTGAGGTACTTTTGCTGAGGTCGACCCCTTCCAACTTTCCCATCCACACTCGTCTATCTGAAACAAGTATACAAGATGAGTGTGGATGGGAGAGTAGGAAGGGGTTGACCTCAGCGAATGTACCTCAATCAGATTGAGGACGTTTTTAGCAAAGGCCAGCTTAGGAGTACCCTAATTAAGTTAATAACAATGTACCTACCTATATAGTTTAAGTTTAAAAAACTTGGCTCTCAAAAGAAATTTCAATCGTTGTACTGTTGATATTTGGCTCTGTTGACTAATGAGTTTGCCAACCACTGACCTAGGGTAACCAGCTTATGGGCTCCTGCTGCCCCAGACTTTGTCCATGGTACCTCATCACCTCCCATCCTGCTCCAGGGGTTCCAAATCTCAGGTCCACCAGTGCAGCTGCACCTTTTGGGTAGCACCGTCCTAAGCAAGATGTGGATGCTGTAAGCAAAATGCAGGAAGGCTGATTGGTCAGTCCATTTTCACCTTACATAGCAGGCTGAATGGAGGCCTCCGTAAAGTACGTCTTGGACCCTGTGAATGTGACCTTACCTGGAAAAAGGGTCTTTGCAGATGTAATTAAGAATCTGGTGATGAAACAGCCGAATCATCCCAGTGGGCCCTACATCCAATGGCAAGTGTCCTTATAAGAGACACAGAGAGCAGACACATGGAGAAGAAGAGAAGGCCGTGGAAGAAGGAGGAGGACCTTGGAATCATGACCCGATAGCCAGAGAGTGCCCGGAGCCACCAGAAGTTGGAAGAGACAAAGAAGGATTTTTTCCCCTAGAACCTTCTGAACAAGTACCAGGCCCTGCCAACACTTTGATTTTAAACTTTTGGCCTCCAGAGCTGTGAGAAAATAAATTTCTTCTATTTTAAGCCACTGCAGTTCGTGGTGATTTGTTAACAGCAGCCTGGAAAACTCACAAATACTTTACTTCATTTTCAAAGACAAATCACATTCTCATGATACCAAAGGCCTAGTCACACTATTATCAAACTCACTGGTCTGAAACTTGAAACCTCACAGGTTGCTTTCATTTTATAATTGGGCAAATCTCAGATTAATCAATTAGTCAATAAACACATTTAAAACCTACTAATTTTCTGTAGCAAGAAAAAGACAATGGAACTAGAAAATATTGCTAGACATTTGCTTAAGATTTTCACCACAATGCATTATAGACATAAGTGTGATACATCTTTGAGGTTGTCTGTCCTCAACAACTTAATCTCCTTTCTCTGAAAATCACACCCACATCCACAGAATTAAGCCCCCAGACAGGCTTGGATCGCATGACTCCCCTCCACCCCTTATTAGACTGGTTATAGTTGACTAGGGCAGGGATAGACAAGCTGGACCAATCACACTATCTCTCCTGGGTACTTAAAATTGGGATCAAGATAGCTAACTGGGCTGGGTGGGTACTGGAAGAGAGGCCATCTTCCTGCATTTTTACAGAGAGAGAAGAATGGGACAGATGCCAGAGGAAAACAAAGATCAGAAACACAAAGAGGGACCTCCCTGAATTCCTCCTGGCACCCCTAAGCCCTCATTACAATCTCTCAAGAAGCCCTATAGCCCTTAGACTCTGCAACATTCCAATATCCTCTCTACATCTGCATTTTTGCTCAAACTAGTTCAAGCTGATTTCTGTTGTTAGAAACCAGGAGAAACTTGATTAAGAAAGACCTAAATGATCACAACAAATAAAACTAATGTATAAAGATTTACATTTCACAATGAACATATGTAGAGATAAATTTTATATATATTTAATAAATATATATTTATATATATGTATGTATGTATATTTACAGACAATACATATAGTATTCCTTAACCACCCACAAAATACTTTTGGATCTAAAAATTTAATAAATTCTTAAGTTTTGCATCCTTGCTTTAAAGAAACTATTAATTTTATTCCACCCGTTGCTCACTAAATTAGAATTTAACAAGTGTTTATTGCAGGCATACTAGAGAGGGTTCTGAACAATTTTTTTTGAAAGTCCTTTCTTTCCCTTAAAGTACTTATGACCTAATTAAGAATATAAAATACATACTATGACCTAGTGCCCATAACTCACCTTCTCATAATCACTGGTAGTTTTCAACTTGCATAAAGTGAAAACGTCTCTATACCCCATCCATTCACACATTGCACACCAACACCTCTCAACTAGTTTTTGTATGCCAAATTCAGATCTCTATAAATCATCTGAGAATGAACACTTTGAGCTATTGCATGGTGGTGCTGTCAGCCAAGAGATGGGTTTTTGGCAGTGTTGCCATTTTTATCTGCACAGCAATGTTTCTGCAATTATTTGGAAATTTTTATTGCATTTTTCCCCTATGGTTTATAAAAATAAGTGGGGAGATGGAAAAGTGAAAATACTTAAGTGTCATTCTCATGAACTTAACACAATCGAGAAGCTGGAAATAGGTGAAAGAAAAAACTAAGAAATTTTGACGAAATTCTGTAAATATATCTTCCAAGAGTAAATGGAAAAGCAGAGATATGGTAGATATTTAAACTTAAAAAAAAATTATAAATGTATTGGGGTGACATTGGTCAACAACATTAAATAAATTTCAAATGTGCAGTTCTATAATACATCATCTGTCATTGCATGTGTGCTCACTACCCAAAGGCAGGTCTCCTGTCACCATATATTTGACCCCCTTTACCCTCTTATACCTCCCCCCATACTCCCTTCACCTCAGCTGACCACCATACTGTTGTCTGTGTCTATGAGATTTTTGATTGTTTGTTTGTTCATCTGTTGCTTCCTGCTTTGTGTCCCACATATGAGCGAAGTAACATGGTTCTTGTTTCACTTAACATCAGACATTTTTAGAGGCTTTTGGGAATGGAATCCCTTCCTCTTCTATTGTTCTTCTTTCCCACACTCCCGTGGAACGGAAGTTTTCAGGAGGGCACTGCAGAAAGAGTAGTAAACCACCTGGAGATCAGCATAGTGATAAGGAAGGCACTTGTTTTCGGCTAACTCACTCCACCCACTCTTGATAGTTCACTTATTATGCCTTCCTTGTTATAGGAGCCTTGGTTTAGCCCAATGGTTCTCAACCACAGGTGACACTTTTGCCCCCAGGAGACATTTGGCAATGTCTGAAGATGTTTTGATTATCACCCTTGGGTGTTGGGGGCATGCTATTGGCAGTTAGTGGGTAGAACTTAGGGATGCTGCTCAACACCCTACATTGAATAGCCCCTTACCACCATAATTATCTGGCCCCCAAATTTCAGTTAGAGCTGCCAAAGTTGAGAAAACCAATAGCTCCCAAACTCTGCTCTTAATTGAGGAATTATCTTTCCAGCTTAATACTCCCTGAATGCAGTTAGGTAACCTCTCTCTGGATGGGTTTACCTCTCTAATTTGTGTAGGGTGAGTGACTGCACAGAGATGGATATGGGTTTGGAAAGGAACTAGAGAATAACCATTATTTACTGAACTATGAGCTGTGAGCACTATGTGTCGGCCAAGCACCGTTCTAAGAGCTCTACACACATGACCACATTTAATCCGCATAAGAGCCCTAGGAGGTAGATCCCCTATGATCCTCAGTTTTCAAATGAGAGATCTGAGGCTAAGAAAAGTTACATGAGATGTTAAATTCACAGAGGTCTTGACTGCCTAGCTCAGCCAGGACTGGAATGGAGGGAATCTGACTCAAGAGCCAGATAGACTCCATGGATGCATGAAAAACAGATGAGGTTCTAGCATAGCATGTAAAGGAAAGAAGACAAGGAGAACCAAGAAGAGACACACTTGAAGAGACCAGTGGGTCAGGAACAGGCTTCTTTATGCTGAACTAGCTGCAGAAGTTACAGGTTTGAGCCCTCAGACTTAACCTTGGGCTTTGCTGTATGATGCTGTCACTTTGTGGCTCTCTAGTGACATGTGGAAAAGAGGCATTTCTCTCCCCCCCTCCCCTCCTGAGACACACTACATTCTTTTAACCCAGAACTTGTTTTGTGCAAAAGCTGCAGAATTGTAAAGAGGAGCAGAAAGCACATGATGTGTTTAAATATGCTGGAGCAATATGCTGACCAGCGAGGTCTGTTTATTAAAATCTGTATGTGGGGTGACGCTCCATTGAGCTATGTCAGCTGGTTTCTGGAGAGGCCCTGTTTTCAGGATCAGGCCGCTGTTTGTCTTCTTTACTGAGCTGACAGGGGACATTCGGGAGAGTACATTATGCCAAAAACATCTGTATTATAGAAAATCAACAATGAAGAGCAACAGCTCCAAATGGAGTTAGTGCTTTGAAAGGCTTTTATCTGTCAATAGATTAAACTGCTATTTTTATCGAAGGAGGAAACCAGAGGAAGTGGAAACCAGTTTGAGAACAGCAGAAAACGCCTGCTCATTTCTGCCAAGTTATTTTTGCACGCTCGCTCGGAGGACATAGGGTGGATTTTGTTTTGTTTTGTTTTGTTAATCAATGTTTAAAAAATGGTTAAAGGACTATGTTACTCCAAATTAGAGTGCCCAAGGCTGATTTTTTTTCTTTTATCACCCCTCCCCTCACCCTGCACTGAAATGCATGCCTCTGAATGAGACACTGTGCTATGGGTTTGCCTCTAATGAAGAACTGGGCCTTCCTATTTAAGACCCAGAGTGCCACAGCACAGCCAGATGTCACAGCAACTAAAGTTGTCACCAACGTCTTCATCAGGTAATAAATTTCTAGCATACAGCAAGCACTTACTATGACTAAGTATTTTCCATTTATTATTTCATTTAATCCTCACACTCTATGAGCAAGATACTGTTATGATCTGGGTGTGTGTGTTTTTTAGTAACTTTTTATTAAAGTATAACATACATACAGATAATTAACACAATTTTTAAGTATGGGACTCAGTGTATTTCACAAATTGAACACACCCACGTAACCACCACCCAGAACAAAAACCAGAACTTCTCCAGCCCTCTCCCACCCACACCCAGTCACACCCCCTCAAGGGTAACCACTATTTCAACTCAAATAACATAAGTTCGTTTCACCACGCTTTGAGCTTTATATAGGGGGCATTATACAATATGTACCCTTTTGTATCTGGCTTCTTTCCCTCAATATTATGTTTGTGACATTCATTCATATTGTTGTATGTAGTTGTACTGTGTAATTGTATCATGTATTGTATGAGGTTGTAGATTTGTCATCCTTACAACTGCAGAATATTCCAATACATGAATATACAACAATTTATCTTTCCACTTTACTGATGATGGGTTTTATGCCCCTTTTAAGGTTGAGGTTAAAGTTTATGGTTAAGGTTAAGAACACTGAGACTCAAGAGGTTAAAAACAACTTGCCTCAGTTCACAAAGCTAGTAAATGGTGGATCTGGGATTACAAGTCATGTTGGCCTGACTCCAACGTCCACGCTGTATTGCCTTTCAGAAAAGCTAGGTTTGCAGGGACCTCTCCCTGATGGGTTGAAAGATCTTTTGAAGAAATAATTTGGGAGGCCTGTGAGAAGAGGATATGTGAGTAACGTGACATGAGTCCAAATTCGCCCACCTCTACAGAGCTCATTGCCTTTAGACATGTCTCTTTGCCTTTCATTCTCATATATCACTTTCTCCCTTTCCTATTACTTTGATTGACTGTTCCAATAGGCCTATCGGGATCTGAAGCACTGTGAGACTTGACTGAGTAGCAGAGACTGGAAACACACCATTGCACCTGAGACTTAGAGGAGATGTTGTAAGACACATGCTTAGAGAAGCAGCCACAGGAAAGGTGAAGGCTTCAATGAATACGTAAGTGAAAGAGGGTGTGGGGCACGTCCAAATTCAATGTGTATGTGCACACACATGTGTGTATTCTCTAAGTCACATATTGGCTCATTCTCCTCCACTCTAATGTTTCTCCTACCAATATTTTACTATGCTGTTGCCAGATTGCTCCTCTAATAAGCATCAATTTGGCACATTTAGTAAACTGATCAACTAGTAGGATAATTGTATCTTAATTAGCATTCATTTTCTACATGTTTTAGGAAGGAAGAAAGAAAAACAACACTTTCAAAGAATCATTTAACACTAAAGGAAATATGAATTATTGCTCTCTTCTGAACAACTTGTCCTCCTCAAATGGAGGTAAATCCAGTGAAAAGATTCCATTCAACCCAAAGGAAAGCATCTTAGGCAACATTTTTGACCCAAGCCTTGCCTCCTTCTCAACCCATATAATCAGTAATAACTATGACTAGAGACTCAGAGAGCCCCGCCACAGAAGTACTTGCAGGAACCTCAAGGATGACTTTCAACACTCACTGCCTCTCAGCCTAGCTCACTGGAGTGTTTCTGCAGGCAGGCACAGAATTGACCATGACACATTTCTACTAGATTATTTGGCCAGTTTGCACTTGATCACACAGAAAATGCACAGTAACCATGGGCTGATGAACATGACTTGTTAAGCTGGCAGAAATCACTGGGTCAGCTGAGCTGTGGGCCAGTTATTTCATTTATGTAAACACTGTTAGGGTTTCCAGGTGTTATACCGGAAGAAACCCATCTTGCTTTGCAGAGTCTTGAGAATCCTTATCTTCTCTTCTCCACCCTCACCTGAAGGAAAGAAGAGGGAGGGTGCTAGCACTGGCAAACTATATTTGTGTGCTATGGCTGCTGCAACAAGGTACCACAGACTGGGTGGTTTCAGAAACAGAAATGTCTTGTCACACAGTTCTGGAGTCCAGACGTCCAAAATCCAGGTGTTGGCAGGTTTGCTTCTTTTTGAGGGCCATGAGGGAAGGATCTGTTCCATGCCTCTCTCCTTGGCTTGTAGATGGCCATCTTTTGGCTCATATTGTTCTCCATATGTGTATGTCTCTATGTCCAAATTCCCCTTCTTATAAGGACTCCAGTCATATTGGATTAGGGCCCACCCTAAAGACTTGACTTTGACTTCATTACCTCTGTAAAGATTTTATGTCCAACTAAGACACATTCTGAAGTACTAAGGGATTAAGACTTCAACATAGGAATTGAAGGTGGGAACACAATTCAGCCTATAGCACTGACTCCTATAAAAATTCCTTCTTCTCTCCCCAACACACAATCGGTTCTGCTCTTCCCAGGATCCAGGTCCACCCACTACATGTTCTGATCACAACCAAATAAGCTTACAGAAAAAGAGGAGGTGAACTCGACACCTCCCCAGCTCCAAATTCTTTGTAATCTTTTATTATCTTATCACCACAAGGAATGATGTTTTGGTTGTCAGGGTCTCCTGAGGTCAAAGGAATCAGGTATCAATCCATCTTCTAGTTTTGTTTTCCCCATCTCCCTTCTCACACCCGATGGTCTCAGCACAGGATGGACCCCTCTCCTCACTCCATGCAGGTTCATCCTTCCCTCCCTTTGCTGATGCCACTCCAGCTCCTTTCACCTCTTTCTCTGCAGCATGAGCAGTCTTTTAAGATCTCATTCAATTTAAGTCTTCTGTGACAGCTGCTTCTCACTCACATCATCTGAACAGACAGCATCTTGTCCCAGTTTGTTTTACATGATTTGATGAAGGAAGAGGGAGGGGTACTTTCTCCTTCTATCAGCAATTTTTCAGTAGCTCAAAATAGCTGTCACTGACAGCCCAGTTCAATGTCTCAACTTCTTGGGGCCACAAATTTCTCTTCCAGGTATCCTGCCTTTGAAGCTGCTGCCAGGCAAGCAGAGATTGAACAGCTTGCTCGCAAGGATCCTAGACTGTTCCTCTTTTTTAATGGGTACAAGAATCCAGGGGATTTCACCTGTGGTTAAATGAGAGGAGAGTCAGTGTTTGATTTTCATTTTCCTGCAGGAAATATCATTTTTTAAAAAATTCTGTTTGTCTCCAATCTTATTTCTCATGAAGTCTTTCCCTTCAAATTGATCTTCAATTTCAAGAAGCTTCTTCATCTGCTCAGAATCCTGTAAAAATTCCTCCTGCTTAATTTGAAAGCAAAATCAAATTGCTAAAAACCATAGACATAGAAAGAAAGAGACATACTGTTGGGAATGAGTCTTACGGGTGTTAAATTTGGCTTCATTTAATTTTTTTAAAACTTTTTCTTATTTTAATTCAGGTGTAGTTGGTATATAATACTATGTTATATTATTTTCAGATGTACAATATAATGATTTGACATTTTTGCATGGTGACATGATTGCTACAATTTGTGGGGCGATCACATTATCCTATCTAATAAAGAAGGAATACGCTAATTGACCCTCACGCCATTGCAAAGATGGTGGCACCCACAGCCAATAAGGAGGGAATATGCTAATTGACTGCACACCCTCAAATATGGCAGTGTCTACAGCCAATAAGGAGAGAATATGCTAATAGACAGCCACACCCTCAAAGATGGCAGTGCCCAGTCCCCTCAGCCCTGTCGGGGTGGCAGGCATGCAGCAAAGCCTGCCTCCAGAGTCCCCCAGTCCCCTCAGCCCCCCCGCAACCCAGGGCTGGCCTGAGTTGCAGGCAAGCTTCATATGGCAGCTTCCCAGCCACCCAGGGCCACCCAAGGCTCAGGTAACCAGGGCCGGCCGAGGCTTGCACTGCTGGCAGTGGCAGCAGCAGAAGTGTAATAGGGGCATTTCCTTCCCTTGATCACCAGGTCGCCTCCCTCCCCTGAGGGCTCCCGGACTGTGAGAGGGGGCAGGCTGGGCTGAAGGACCCCTCTCCCATGAATGAATTTTTATGCCTTACCTCTAGTAAGGTATAAAAAATGTCAAATGACATAATTTCTTTAAAATATGAAATTTCAGGGTTTCTTTTGAAAGCTTTGATATTATGAATAGATGGGTGGATAGATGTGTATTAATTAGGAGACTTCAAACCCATTTTCAACACGTGGCTTTGTCTTCCCAGGGAACAAATATCTTTATAGTAGAAACTCTGGTGCTTATAGAAACACACACATTCTTTCAAGATGAAAATCCATTCTTTACAGAACTATATACTAGCAGATCTATTTACTATCTCCAATTAACTGATGAAAATTTGTGAGAAAGGCAAAGTATGTGCAAGTGCCTAGCCCATGCCTCAATACATGTTAAATCAGACAAATCCTAATTTGTATTGAAAAGTCCAAGACAAAGATGAAAATAAAAGATAAAGTTTCTAATCCAACTAAATTCAATTCACTAAGTATCTTTTTTTTTATACCAACATATAAATGTGTCTTGCTCCAATTAGTAGATCTGATGCAAAAAAGATATGTGTTCAAAATATTTGGATGCATTTGTTTGTAATTCCTTTGCAGTAACAATTTATTGAGTACTTAATATGTGGAAAAACTAGAGATAACTAAAATCTGATGAGGGGTACAGAAAAGTTAAGACATTTGAAGTACAATGCAGAGGAACATATGGGCAAGTCACCTAACCCAATCTTGGGGAGAAAAGCTTTGAAAGATGGGGCCACCTAAGATGTGTGCTATCTAAGCTGAGGCATAAAGTTAGCCAGTGTCATTGCAATAATCTAGAAATGAGATGAAAATGGCCTGAGCAGAGTATTGGCAAGGAAGATGAAAAAAAAAAAAAAAGTACTCAAATTAGAGAGATTTTAGAAAAATGTTGAATGACCTAATTTCTTTAAAAATATAGAATTTCAGGGTTTGACTGTTTCCTTTGTGGTAGGAGGATAAGGTACTGAATAGGAAGAGGAGCAGATGCAAAGGTGATTTATTTTAAGAAGTGAATAACAATACACTAATACATCTGCTTTGTAAATCTCTGTTTTCACACACAGCAAGTTTGTTTACAACTGAGTAAATATCTGTTCCTCAGAAGTTTGACTCAACTGGATCTCTTTATACCAATAAATTGCTTCACTGTCTCATTCAAATACTCTAGCTGCTGGGCCAGATACCTAGATTTAGAGTGAAATTCTTTCACCATCAGTCCTTATAGGCAGAAAGCAGAGGCTCCTTTAGGCTTTACACAATAACAAGATGAAGAGACACAGTGAACGTGAGCGAACACTAATTTGTTCCATGTGGATAAGGCATCATTGATACAGCAACTTCTGTGGGTTAGATATTGAAGATTTTCCCAATGAATAATGCCCCTGCCCTTGAGCTTACAATGTAGTAAAATGGGCACACAGAGTGTGACAAGTGACGTCATAAAGAGATGGACCACTTCCTATGGGCACCAAGTGGAGAACATGTGCAGTGGGCTGAGGACAGTAAGCTGGGAGTTTCATGCAGAAGGTAGCAGTGAGGTTGGACCTGGAGGGTTGGCAGAAGTTGCTCGACTAGAGGAGTACAGGAAGGTGTTCCAAGAAATAGAATATTGTGAGCAAAAATCTAAGTGTGAAAGCCAAGGAAAAAGCGAGGGACAGTGAATAAGATGAGGTGAGATAGCCAGACTGTGCAGGGCCGTTGAGGAGAGTGATGATAAAGGAAGAATAATATAGAGGCTGTGAATGCCAGAGAAATAATTTGAACTATATGCACACAAAGGGGGGCCATGAGCAATTATCAAGCAATAGAGTGAGGTGACCAGACCTGCTTCTCAGCATCAGCATGTCAATGGTAGATTGGGGGTCAGAGAGATGAGTGTCAGGAATATCAGCTCATAGATTCAGAAATAACCCAACTAAGGTTAGGTTTCTGTTGTCAGCCCTCTTCTTGGTTCATAGAATTCTTTCTTCTCAGTGTAACCTCACATGGCAGAATGGGGGAGGAGGCTCTATGGGCCTCTTTCAAAAAGGCACTAATCTCATCATGAGGAATCTGCCCTCATGACCTAATCACCTCCCAAATGCCCTGCCTCCCCAAATCATCACATTGGGATTTGGTTTCAACATAACAATTGGGGTGGGGTGGGTGGGGGCACAGATACTCAGTCTACAGCAGTTTCTAACTTGGGAATTGTGTCATTGGAGAAACAGAGACGAGCAATAGGGGGAAAAACAAATGTGTGTGGTAAAGGAGATTGTGTGTACTGGAAAGCAGAGCTTGTTAACTGTTCTAACTCCTCTGTTCCTGTCTACTCCATTTCTCAGGGTGCTGCTCCCACAGCATGAGGAAACTTCTATTATCAGTTCAGCCTCACTGAGAACAGCTGGGGGTGCAGGTTGGTAAGGAGCCTGCAATTACGAGAAGGAAGTAATCAGAGTAAGGAATGGAGGGGGAGAATAAGAGAGTTTTCTAGGATTTGGAGAGTAAGAGTCTGAATAATTTGAAAGGAGGTTGGAATAGAGGATCAAATTGGAAAACCAGTGGCTATAAACTCCATGCTTGTATTCCTTTTTTGATGGTCTTTGAAAATGTGAATATAGCATGGATACATGGAACAGACTGACAGCTGTTAGAACGGAAGGGGAAGGGACTGAATAAAAGAAGGTGAAGGGGTTAGCCAAAGAATGTATATGCATAACCCACAGACACAGAAAACAGTGTGGTGATGGCCAAAGGGAAGAGGGGCAGCAGGGACTGGGTGAAGTTGGACAAAGGTGGGGGCAAGTGGAGACATCTGTAATAGCGTCAACAATAAATATAAAGCTTAAAAATGAAAATGTGAATATGGGATTTGAGTTATTCTTAAGTTCCTTTGGAGGTCAACAGCTTCCTGGAATTCAGCATTGCCTTCCAGAGTGAACCCCATGAGTCTGGTTTCCCTGGGCACACTGGGTCAGAGTAGCTTTCAGAATGAGCAATGGACAAGTCCTCAGCTAATGGAAGGCATGGAGTACCTAACAGTTATTTGCCCACAGGGGAGAGGGGACACTTTTGGAGGAAGAGTAGGAGGTTTGATGACAGAAGGTTGGGTTGTGCTCAAGTAAAGAGAATACAAGGAAAGAGAAGAAAACAGAGGAGTTGTTGAAAGAGGAGCAATGAAGTATAAGAAAAATAAAGAAAAGTAAAGTGAGCCCAAGGTCACTGAGGTCAAGAGAGAAGGCATTTTGGAAAAGATACCGGAACTGGATTTTGTACCTTGGAGGTCAATGCCTGTCCATTACTATAGAGCAATGGGGACCAATGTCAGTGTACTGAAGAGATAATGAGAAATGTAAGTGGAAGACAACAAAGATAAACAGCTCTTCCAAAAATATAGGGTGTCCCCCAAAAATGTATACTCACACTCTGAATAATTATAAAGGCAGTGTTTATTAAACTATATTTTATTTTCAAAATTCAGCAATCAGTTGTTAAAGTGTATATACATTTTTGGGGACACCCTGTATTTCACAACTTTTGAAAGATAGAGCGATGGGCAAAAGTATTTATGTAGAAAGGCTACTTATAATAAAAACACAAATCTCAGTTTTAATATAGTATTTGTAATTATGCACATAGACCCTTGAAACACTTGCATGTGCACACAAAAGCATAATGTGCAACAAAAGGGAAAGCAATTCTTGTGCTGTTGATGAGAAAAAGTAAGAAAGAAAAAAAAGAAAGATAATCATGTATAACTAGTCTATTGTTGTGACTTTAATCTGGTGATTTTGCTGTGGTGGGCATGAACCTCCACCCAGAAGGCCTGCTGCATCCCCATCCTTCCTGAGGGGCAGAAATTTTGTTTCAGTCAACTCTGGAGACCGTTTCCCTGGCTGGAGCAGTTATATGGAGCTGGATCTTGTGAGAAAGGCTGGCCTCCAGGCCTGGATGCTATCAGCCTGTGCAGGTGTGTGCTAAGGCAGCCATGGGCCCACAGGTCCACTGAGACAGCCTTCAGTACTGTCCACCAGGCACTTCCACTGGCTCTTCTTTATAGTCTCTGCACAGACAAGTAAGGGGCAGGGGATCATCCTGGTCTGGCCTGTCCCACACAGGACCATGGAAGTCTTTGCTGTGCTTGCTGAGGCCACAAGCCTGGTGTCACTCTGCTGTCAGCCCCTGAAATAGAATGCAGGGCGCCTCTCTCCATATGATCATCACTTATCCACTGCTTTTACTCCTTTCTTAACCCCTGGGGAAACCTTACCTAGATTTGGGGGTAATGATGAGTGTAGGGAGCCAACCTCATTTGACATTTCTCCCTAAGGGCATAGTCCTTTGAAGCCTGTGAAAGACAGCAAAAGCACCCAGGCCATTTGCTCTCCATCCTACCACATCCTTCCCCTGAGGCAACAAGCACAAGATGTCCGGGCTTTTGAGGAGGGAGGGGCTGACAAAAGGAGAATGATAGACTGGGGAAGGGAAGGGACCAGAGGTAGGTTAACTTTTAAAAATATTACCCTGACAGAGACAACAGCAAGCCCCTGCCTGAATGCAGCCAGAAGTACATATGCATTATTCATTCACCTGGGCATGTTCCCCTTTCAGCCTGGAACCCCAGGTTTCTCCACTCTCTCTGCCTTCCCTGCAGGACACACCCACTTCCTAAAGCCCAAAATGTAAGCAGCTGTCATTCCTTGTAACAGCCATGCTCTGCAATTTGCCAGAAAAGGACATTCAAGCTCCCAAAGGAATGACATACACCAAAAGTTACTGCATTAGCCTCTTCATTAACTGGGGCCAATAAATTTATGAGAACCATGAATCAGTGACTTCATTATGGAGAACGATTAATAGTTAATTAACATGAGGACAGGGGCTGACCCTTCTCTTCATTGCCACTCACTCTGAGCACCCATGTGCAGGCATGGGCTTCTGGGCAGAAAATGGACCTCCCATTGCTGTCTACAGTGCAGTCCAATCAGACCCTGAGGAGCAAAGCTGATAAAATGGACTAAGTGCAATCTTCTCTCAATATCGGGACTTTTTCTGCAAGCCCACACCTTTAAAAAAAAAAAAAAACCTTTTATTATGAAAATATTCAAACATGTAAAGTATATAATAGCACAATGAATTTCATGTACCCACCATCCACCGTCAACAATTATAAACACATGGCCAATCTTATTTCACCTATGTGCCCCCTTTCTGGGTTATTTTATTTATTTTATTTTTTTAAATATATTTTATTGATTTTTTACAGAGAGAAAGGGAGAGAGATAGAGAGTTAGAAACATTGATGAGAGAGAAACATCGATCAGCTGCCTCCTGCACATCTCCCACTGGGGATATGCCCGCAACCCAGGTACATGCCCTTGACCGGAATCGAACCTGGGACCTTTCAGTCTGCAGGCTGACGCTCTATCCACTGAGCCAAACCGGTTTTGGCCTGGGTTATTTTAAATCAAATCCCAGACATATTATTTATAACTAGAGGCCCAGTGCATGAAATTAGTGCATGGGTAGGGTTCCTAGGCCTGGCCTGTGACCAGGGCCAATTTTCCCTGGCTGCCAGCAACCGGCTCCACCCGCTGCCGCTGATGCTGGTCGCCCTCTATGTGTGGGGTGACCAGCAGGGTGATCTGGGTCTCGCTCACTTGCACCCATCTTGGCCTGGAGCTGCCTGTGTCCTCTGCCACCCACCCCTGGTTCCCCGTTCCCCATTCCCCATTGGGCAATTGGAGCCAGCTGGCTGGGAACAGCTCCTGCGTTGAGCATCTGCCTCCTGGTAGTCAGTGCACATCATAGCGACAGGTTGTTCCACCATCCCATCAATTTGCATATTATGCATATACACACACACACACACACACACACACACACACACACACACACACACATATATATATATATATATATATATATATATATATATATATGATTATTCAATACATACTTCTAAAGGGTAAGGACTTTTTAAAAATATATCCATAATAACAGTATCACACTTAAAAAGTGGAAAATTCCTCAATACCATTAAATTTCCTCATGAAACTTAAAATTTTTTAACATTTTCTTTAAATTGGAATCCAAGTAAGGTCCAGACAATGCAATTGGTGGATATGCCCTTTATTATAATACTCTTTGTATGTATAGGTTTTCCCTCTATCATTGCTTATTCCTTGCAATTTGTTGAACTAACCATGTCATTTGTTCTTAACATTTGACACAGTCTGGATTTTACTGATTGCAATGCTGTGATTGCTAGCGTGTGTGAGTGTGTGTGTGTGTGTGTGTGTGTGTGCGTGTGTGTGTGAGAGAGAGAGAGAGAGAGAGAGAGAGAGAGAGAGAGAAGGAGAGAGAGAGAGAGAGAGAGAGAGAGAGAGAGAGAGAGAGAGAGAGAGAACGGTTGGGTCGGGGGTGGGTGTAGAAATGTCTCATATTTCTGAGGAAGTTAGCTATAGAGGCTTCATTCAAATCAGTTTTTTGTTTTTGTTTTGTTTTGGTAAGAATTTCAAAGGTGGAAGGTAATGTGCACTTTCATTAGTAGAGATATATATGAAGTCCAGTTGTCCCTCTTTTTATGATGCTTTGTTATCAGCTATTAATGATTATTGCCTAGAGCAGTGATTTTCAACTAGTGTGCCACAAGAATTTTTAAAACATGCAATGCCTGACTATTTAATCAGGGGCACTGATCTCTTTCCCTAAAATTGTCAAATTTAAAAAAAAAAAATGACAACAGCTAACACAACAATAGCTGTCTGGTGAAAATGAATCAAAATTATATGTATTTTTGTCAGATAGGCAAAAATATATATTTTTGGTGTGCCACAGAATTTTAGTAAGTAGTTTATGTGTGCCATGAGATGAGAAAGATTAAAAATCACTGGTCTGGAGCATTGGTTTTCAACCAAGGTGATTTTGCCTTTCAGGGAACATTGGCAATGTCTGGGGACATTTTTGGTTGTCACAGCTGGGGAAGGGGTGCTACTGGAATCTAGTAGATACACACTAGGGTTGCTGCTGCAATGCACAGGAAAATTAACTGGCCCAAAATGCCAATAATGCAAATTTAAGAAGCCCTGGCCTGGATCTATATATTCATTTGGGGTTATAAAATGTAGTGTTCTAATCCCATTGTTCATTTTTTTTTTATTAGCTGAACTACTTGTATAAGGAAAAACTTCCTAATTAACTTTTGGGCTTTTCTGAGGCACAATTCATAGAGTCGAGACAAGTAAATACTTCTTTCATTTATCAGTTTTCAAAGTAATGAGGTAGTTTCTGAGACCCTTATCATGGCGATCAGTAAGATTTCTTCTCACATGAATCCTTTATGAACTAACTCAAGGTTATTAAGATACTAGAGGCCCACTATGTGAAATCGCGCGAGACCCAGACCCCAAGCGTGGAGGGACCCAACATCAAGTCCCCTCCCACCAGCAGGTGCCTCGCTGCACATGCAGCCCCGCCCACCTTGAAAACAGTTGTGGACAGGATAAGAGGGTTCCTGCCCTAACCCTGCCTCCTCAGGAGCACTTAAATTGACCTTTGATGGAAGATGAGAATTGAACAGAGCAACACTTACTTGTTCCCATGAAGAAATCATATGCAATATTTAGTTGTTCCCATGAAGGAATCATATGACGTTCAGCATGTGCCTTTTGGCGATTGGTCGTTACAGCGTGACGGTGTCACAGCCACGGGGTTTTTATAATAGAGATTGA
The DNA here is from genome assembly GCF_963259705.1 of Myotis daubentonii. Lineage (NCBI taxonomy): Eukaryota > Metazoa > Chordata > Mammalia > Chiroptera > Vespertilionidae > Myotis > Myotis daubentonii. The sequence continues at coordinate 137,528,279 of NC_081842.1, forward strand.
AAGTGATCCAACTATGGCAGTGATGTCTGAATTATTCCCCCCTTTGGACAATAGGAGCTTATTCAGGTTGGTTCCTGGGTCTTTTTGTCACATCCTGGTGCCTTGAAAAGTTTGCTTGCATTTCCGGATGACAAGACCCACTAGGGTCATCTTGTGTATTTCCTCTTCTGGACTAGAACCAACAACTTCTCCAAGGAGACTTGGGTCCTTTCGGTGGAATGTAGTGATCACCATCTGGATCCTACATTTTAAGACATAAATAACCCTTATAATATTATGTTTCTCTCTAAGGATGGAATTTTCTGAGCTATGTTTTGCACATAAAAAAACTTAGACTCAAGAGAGTGGCTTTATCCCAACTCAAACGTAAAGCACAAGGAAAATTTTGAAAACTGGCGACATACATCCACCCCCATCTCCAGATTCTCTTTTAGTCAATAGACCTGAGAGTGGAACAGACTGTCCCAAAAGCCCAATAATGAGGATGCAATGACAAACTAGACTGGATCTTGGGCACCAAGAAGGCCTAGAAATGCCAGAGTCGGTCTACACCTACCAGCCTCTGGTTTCTCCAAGCCAGGACTCCCTCAGCCCCCCTTTCCTTGGCTGCAGCAGCATGAAAAGGGCAAGCTGGCATTTTCTGCAGTCAGATACCACAGGAGGGCACAGGGTGTGCCACGAGCAGTATGATACTACCAAAGGCTTAGGGAGATGAGAGAATCTTTTTTATATTACAAGTCAGATATATAATTTTACATTAAAACACAGCTAGGTTATGGAGTAGCATGCAAGCTTTATCATTTAAATTTAGAATCTGTGACTTTGAAGAAGTTTCAATTTCCTGCAGGCCTCTCTGAACTTACCTTTAGGGTTCTGGTTCTCAGGTGTCAGGGTATTTTCGGGGAAAGTGTAAGAAGCATTGTGAAGCAATTCTGAACCACTCTGCTTAAATAAAGGGGTTGCTTTCTTTATTATAAACTTGAGTAGTTTAACTTATATTGAGCCCAGCTGGTGTGTCTCAGTGGTTGAGCGTTGACCCATGAACCAGGAGGTCACAGTTTGATTCCAGGTCAGGACAGATGCCTGGGTTGAGGGCTCAATCCCCAATGGAGGGCATGCAAGAGTCAGCCAATCAATGATTCTCTCTCAGCGTTTCTACCTCTCTCCCCCTCTCCCTTCCTCTCTGAAATCTATAAAAAATATTTTTTTAAAATTATATTGAAAAAATCAGAAGCTATGTCATTTGCCTAAAGTCTTATAAGAAATCAATATTCAGTGATTTCTCCTTTCTTAAATGGTTTAGTATATTGAAGCTACCTATCTTGGGTTTAAAGCATGTCAGATTAAAAATAGCCTTAAATGATTATAGAAATACACCTGCTGTCTGCCCTTCCCCCCTGCCCAAATTTTTTAGCCCTGCAGCCTCCTCTGAGTGAGCTCAATAAAAACTCCACTGCCCAAGTGATGAAATCAGATTAGCATGCCCCAGCTCTGATGTTCTGTGCTGAGGGAATTGGAAGGAGCTGATAGTGCTGGAGTTGGGCTATTTTGCATTTCTCAGTGACATCCTCTAATGAGCTGACAACGTAGAACACCAGGCTGCTGTCTTGGAGAAATGAAAACAACACAGTGGTCATTTCACATCCCATCATCCTAATGACAACCCATGAGCTGCCTCTTTCTTGCCTTTGATTAAAATCCATGGGACCTGCATGAGGAATTGAGAGAAAGAGCCCAATAGGGAAAGAGACCAAAGTGACTGAGTGGAGGGAAGGAGCAGGCATCCTAGGGAAAAGCACACTGAGGAGAGTCAGGTAAGTCAAGGCCAATGGCCTTGGTGGTCCTTGAATCTTGCACTCTTGGGAGTTGTCATCTACAATGCCTGAGTAATTTTCTCCAAAAGAGCCAGCGAATGGTTCCACCAAGAGCTCCAGTTCTATGTCATGGCTCAACCATCTCAGCAGTGCCAATCATAGGGGTGATGTTTTCAAGGCAGGAATACAGTGGGCGCACATCAGGACAGCTGGACTAGTTGTTAAAGATTGAAATACCAAATACTAGTTGACAAAGAACACACTCCCAAAGTCCCTCCCCCACCCACTGCCTCAGCTGCCTCCATCCTTCACCTAAAGCCCCTATTCCACCCATACATCTTAACTTTACTGAGTGGGCAAGGCTTGGCACGAGAGGGGCCTGCCTGCTCCTGGATTCAGGATGGTAGGCAACTTCCACTCTGATTGGCCAATGTGAGGCCAGACCCTTAAGAAATAGTTTTCTTATTTGATTAGACATGCCCAGTAGACTGCCCAGCACCTCGGAGCCCTCTCAAACCCAGCCGACAACCCACAGGGAGAGGTCATCTGCTGCAGGCTGCTTGCTCTCCTCCCCCTGTCCCTTGGGGCCTGTTGCCTACACAATACACTCTCTCTGGCCCCAATGAAGAACAAAGGAAGTGAAAGGCCTGCAATCCTTCTGGCTCTCAGAGGACTGGATAACCTTCACATCCTTGGCAGGGTCATCATTAGGATTTTTTTTTTATTGCCCTTTTCTTGTTGCCAACCCTCTTTAAGCTTCCTAGATTAATAACGATGAGGCTGTTTGAACCATATCTCAAGTCTTTGTTTTTGATAATTTCTGTTCTCTGAGGCCCTTTTCTCCCCTTCTGGTAAGTCCTTCACCCATCTCTCCTTCAGCTGTATCCATTGTCAGATAGCCACAATGATAATCACCAACTAGGTCATTGGGGGAAAAGAAACAAAACACAATAAAGAAAAAAGAAAGAACTATTTAGGTATTGCTGAGTGGAGGGTTTGGGTGAGGAACAACATGAAATTTCATGGGCTATTTTCCCCCAGTGAAAGGAAAGGAAAGGAGAAGGGAAGGAGAAGGGGAAGGAGAAGGAGAAGGAGAAGGAGAAGGAGAAGGAGAAGGAGAAGGAGAAGGAGAAGGAGAAGGAGAAGGAGAAGGAGAAGGAGAAGGAGAAGGAGAAGGAGAAGGAGAAGGAGAAGGAGAAGGAGAAGGAGAAGGAGAAGGAGAAGAAATACCCTAAAGAATCTAGCATAGGGCAAAGGGGGAAGTAGATAGAGATGGTGGAGAACCCTCCAGGACCCACCCTTGAACCTGGGCTTGAGTCTGCTTGGTATAGGGAAGGGGGAAAATGTCCATCTGAAGTAACCAGTTCATCACAAGTAGACAATCCCCTACTTTCAGATAATCATCTATTATCTCTCCCTAAAGAGAAAGAACTATCAAGCTCAACAGAGTCCTTCCTGCTTCTCCTCCTCCATGCCACTTCCTTTGTATCTCTGTATCCTTAGCCTTTTCTTATACCACTGAAGAAACTATACGAAGGGAACATCCCACAGGACCTGAGGCTGCCCACCTGGCAAGAGAGATCTTACTGTGCAACATCAGCCTGGGCTGGGAGCCAGGGATGTCAGCTGTCAACTTCCAACCAGAGTGGAAGGGCTGCCAGCAAAAGTGGAAACCCAGAACGTCTCAGAGAAGTGAGAACGTATTTAGGAATCACTCACCACTCTACTGCAAGATTTAGCTTCTTCAATTCCCCAGAATTCATGCAAGGTTCAGGGACTTTAGAGCAGCAGAAAAACTTCCTCTCAGGGAAAAAGCTCACTGTTTGGCTGTAAAATAGCTAATGTTAGCCAATCTGTGAAACAGTAACAATACTATCTGTGACAGACACAATGCCATGTGTTCACCAAATCCAGTTCATTCCCTCTCTTAGACACAGCGAACAGCCCCCAGCATTGCCTGCAGTGCCCCCATGAATGAGCTCTTGTGAATGGGGCATGGAGAGAAGGATGGAACACTGCTGCTTCCAGGCCTGGCCTCTGAGACCTTCATACAGCCTTCCATGCATTGTCTCTTCCTCCTTAGCCATCTGGATGCAAAAACCCAGCAGAGGACTGACTCCGAAGGCCTATAAAAAGTGGAGTCACTAAGTGATGGACCCTGGCTCCCTAAAAGACTACAAAGAGCAAAGTTCTTCTGCCCAAGACACACACACACACACACACACACACACACACACACACACACAAATACATACAGAGATACAAGCCACATTGGACTGTGATATGAAAAAAATTTTATTGTGTTAACCTACTGAGATGTTAGGGGTGTTTATCACAGCTGCTAATGTTACACTATTTTTAAAATGTTTTTATTGATTTCAGAGAGGAAGGGAGAGGGAGAGAAGATAGAAACATCAATGATGAGAGAGAATTATTGATTGATTGGCTGCCTCATGCATGCCCCCTACTAGGGAATTAAGCCCACAACCCAGGCATGTGCCTTGACTAGGAGTTAAACCATAACCTACTGGTTCATAGGTCAATGCTCAACCACTGGAGCCACACCGACTGGCCTAATGTTACTTTATTGGACTTACTCATGGGTGTCACTAACATATTGAAAGAGAGAACACATTTAGAGTATCTAGTTCTGTGCTATAAATGCAGTAGATGCTCCATGTTTGAGGATTATAATATGTGAAGCTGATTGGTTTTCTTGGAGGCCCCGATATAGAATTTTTGTCAACAGGAGTCCTCATAGCTGATGAGAGGGAAGTTGCACCCAGAGGGAAGGGCCAATGAAAACATAGGGATAAACCTACAGGAAAAGTCACTGAAGAAAAGCCACATGGGGAGAACTCGATATAGCAATAGTCACTGTACATCTTCTCATCTGACTTCTTTCTGGATTTGTTAAATACGCCATCGAGTCTGCCGGCTTCCTTGAGTCCCTGACTCCACAACAGGTCCTGAGCCCCTCCCTCTGGTGTGGTGTGTTAAGCACCCCCTTGTTCTAGCAATTTTCTAGAGTAGTCCTTCCTTTCTAGCCTTTGCCTGACCTCTGGATCCAGCCACCCTCATTTATAAACTACCTACTATGTGCCAGGCACTACATTTAACATTTACCAAGGCAGGGAGGATGGGAGTGGTTGCCCTGATACAAAGCAACAACAGGGCACATTATCTGTAGAAAACAAACATGATGATGAAGCAGTCAGTCTGCTTTTTATCACCACCTGTGAAGGCAATCTGAAACAGAGCCAGGATGAAAATTCCTCTGTGCTCCCTGCCCAGGCAGTCCCCACACACTCCCCACAGCCTGTAGAAAGCCATTGGCTAGAGACACAATGTCAAACAGAGCATGGTTCCTGCCTTCGAGTTGCCTATAGTCTAGCAGGGGAGACAACAGCTAAATGAATGAATAGCATGGGAGTAATCAGCATCAAGGAAGGCTCTCCCAAAGAAATGCTAGGGGAGCCTCACTTTACAGAACCAGAGCTAGGATTCTAACAGGTACCATGACCCAGAGGCATGAGGCCGCGTGATGCAGCCAGGGGAATACAAGTATTCCCTGTGGCTGGAGGTACAGATGCACCTGGGCAGCAGATGCTCGTCAGACCAGAGGGGCCAACAGAAGGCAGTTCTGGAGGAGCCTTTATCCTGCTGGCAGTAAGAAACTAATAAATTAGATATTTTTACAACTTTATTGAGACATAATTCAAATACAATACAATTCATCCATTTAAAGTGTACAGTCCCATGGCTTGTATATTCATGGAATTTTGTAGCCATCACCACAAACAGTTTTGGGAAATTCTCATTACTCCAAAAAGAGACGCTGCTCCCCTTAGCTGTCACTCCCCAATCCCTCTTGGGTATATGCCTAGGAGCAGTAGAGGGTTTTTAAAACAGAGAAATGAAAAGTTAGACTTTCATTTTTAAAGGATTACTCCCTGGCCTACCACTGCCCAAGGCATGGCATGTGTGTGTACATGTGTACGTGCACGCGCGTGCACACACACACACACACACAGCACTTGCATCATCCGCATATTCCTGAGGATCTACCTGCAGCCACAGGCCCTTACTCCTCACCAGCTGCAGCCACTGACACTTCACCCCTGCACACTGGGCCCAGCCACACCCAGGCCCTGGTTTCCTGATTCAGCAAGAGCACCTGACCTCGGCAAGTTCACACCCTTGGGTGCTACCTCCTGGTGGCTGGACTGGGTGTATCTGTTCTTGGGAGATTTTTCACCTCTTGGCCTGTTTATTACCCCTGAGAGTTACCTCCCTGCCCCTCTAAACACTCTTTCCTTACTTACTTACCATGTCAAACCGCATCGCTCCCCGTCCCCAAGAGGGCCAGAGTCCACTGGCTACCAACAACAGCAGTGATTCCAGACCCACACAGGACTTATAGCAGCGGTTCTCAACCTGTGGGTCGCGACCCCTTTGGGAGTCGAACGACCCTTTCACAGGGGTTGCCTAAGGCCATCGGAAAACACACATATAATTACATATTGTTTTTGTGATTAATCACTATGCTTTAATTATGTTCAATTTGTAACAATGAAATTGGGGGTCACCACCACATGAGGAACTGTATTAAAGGGTCGCAGCATTAGGAAGGTTGAGAACCACTGACTTACAGCGTCCCTGGGGTTCCCTCAGGACCTACCCATGGGGGAAGATGTTACTGTCTCCATTTTAGAAATGGGGAAACTGAGGCTTCGAGGGTTTAAGTACTGTCCTAAGGCTACACAGCAGGTAAGTGTCAGAGCCCAGCTGCCACCTGTAAGGGTGAGGTACAATCAGCAGTTAGGGCTGCTTTCACCTGCTGTAACAAAACTGTTGTACCTGCTTAGTCAGTGGGATGACTTTTTCCTCACATAGCAATAGGTCCAAGGGAAGAACTGGTAGGCACGTTGGCAGGTTCAACAGTCCCGAGCTCCGGTGTCTTTGTGCTTTACCGTCCTTAGTATGAGACTTTCACTTTCCTGATCAAAATTCCTACTCCAGACTGCTCTTCTTTTTTTTTTTGTTAATATATTTTATTGATTTCAGAGAGGAAAGGAGAGGGGGAGAGAGAAACATCAATGATGAGAGAGAATCATTGATTGGCTGCTTCCTGCACGCCCCCCACTGGGGATCGAGCCTGCAACCCAGGCATGTGCCCTTGGCCGGAATCGAACCCAGGACCCCTCAGTCCGCAGGCCAAGGCTCCATCCACTGAGCCAAGCCAGCTAGGGCCAGACCGCTGTTCTTTTTAATCAGAAAAACAATAGCTTTCCCCAAAACCCCATTCAGAAGGCCTCTTCTTCCATGTCACTGACTCATTAGGAACTTGCAACATTCCTGCTACAAACAAAATTAACATATGTTACCAAGGGAGAGGAGGAGAATGGATACTGGTAGGGAACCTGGGTGCAGGCTCTGAGCAAGTCCAGCCCCTCTGGCCTCTCCCACGCAATGAGCACTGCCTAAGGCAGCTGCGCAGCGCCTCCCCCACACCAACTCCCTGCTTTTTAAGATGTACTGGGCTAAACCACAAAGCGAAGCAGCTTCGGGTGGGAGAGCCTCTTGATCATCAGCATTATTGGCTGAGCGCATATTCCCACGGGCCAGGGGGAAGGTTGGTCATTTCCTCTGGTTCGGATGTTAGTGAAAAGTGGCCACTCTGGGAAGACTGAGAGGCCCTGGGGAGACCGCAGCCCTCCACTCCCTGGCACTCACAGCTGCTGCGGGCCTTAATGGCCAACGACCCCACGTCCTCATTTCCAGGCCCTCCACAAAGCCCTTCTGCAGAAACTTCAGACTCTCCAAAGGGCTCAAGAATAAATTATGTATTAATCAGCATCTCAGAATGAATGGGAAAGATCAGATGTGTAATTGCTAAGCAGCATTAACCTGGAAGTTGGGGGCTGGTGGGCAAGGGAGATGTGGCGAGATGGGGAGGAAAGGAACCTCTAGATGACAATAAAATACAGAGTCCTAGAAACATCTGCATTCCAAGGGCAATTACAGTAGGTACATTTATCTTGTCCTTTTCCTCTGGCTGAACAGGCCCTTGTGACTGAAGAAGCTAATCATGTGATATTTCCACAAAAGAAAAGAGCTAGCCAGGCCCATGTTCCTGAGTGTAACCCCAGGATAGCTCAGAATGGTCCTGTCCTGAGATCCTGTGTTAACACCCCTTACTGTAAATGGCCAAGCTCCTCTGTCCTCCAATTAAAACGTGCCGAGCCAGCACTTCCACATATCTGTTCCTCTATACCAGTGGTCAGCAAACTGCAGCTCGGCAAACCGCGGCTCGCGAGCCACATGCAGCTCTTTGGCCCCTTGAGTGTGGCTCTTCCACAAAATACCGACTTCTGCGCATGGGCCACGAAGTTTCAATCGCACTGTACGTGCGGGCCCACACATGGTATTTTGTGGAAGAGCCACACTCAAGGGGCCAAAGAGCTGCATGTGGCTCGCGAGCCGCGGTTTGCCAACCATGGCCCTATACCTTCAAAAACCTGCCCTGAACCCTGGGTGGGCAGAGGAGTTTGGGCTTTTGAGCTTTAGCCTTCCCTTCCCCTGGATGGCACCATCCTATCTAATAAAGAGGGAATATGCTAATTGACCGTCACACCCTCACAAGATGGCAGTGCCCACAGCCACAAGATGGCAGCACCCAGTCCCCTCAGCCCCGTCTCATCCACCCAGAGTCCCCCAGTCCCCTCATCCCCGCCTCATCCAGCCAGAGTCCCCCAGTCCCCTCAGCCCTGCAGGGGAAGGCAGTTGGGGGTGATCAGGCCAGCAGGGAGCAGTTAGGGGGTGATCAGGTTGGCAGGCAGAAGCAGTTAGGGGCAATCAGGCAGGCAGACAGGCAAGTGGTTTGGAGTCAGCAGTCCCGGATTGTGAGAGGGATGTCCGACTGCCAGTTTAGGCCCGATCCCACAGAGACATACCCTGAGGGGTCCCAGATTGGAGAGGGTGCAGGCTGGGCTGAGGGACAACCCCCCCCCTCCCCCAGTGTACAAATTTTGTGCACTGGGCCTCTAGTTTATAATAAAATAGCCAATATTCTCCACTACAGTTCTCAGTGTTTGACTGCCAGTGCCAGTGCATGGACTCCTTCTCCTCAGTAACGTGAGCCCCTGAGGGCTGTGACTTGAGAAAGCACTCCTCCCACATCTCAGTCTTTTAAACAGCATGTGACTCTCACTCAAGACATCTCTTCTGGTTCAATTGCCTCCCTGCTCTCTGAAGATTAAAACTGCAAGAGCCTTGGTAAACATGAAATCACCTTGAATTTTTAGCAAACACCCTTCAAAATTGAGACATCAGGGAATGACATTCCTCTGCTCAAAACTTTCAGTGGCTTCCCATCTCACTGAAAATAAAATCCAAAGTCCTTACTCTGGTCTTCAATGTCCTCCAGGATCTTCCCGGCTCCCAGCCTCTCTGATCTCCTCTCTTTCCCTCTCCCCATGGCTTCCTCCTCCCCAGCCATGCTGGCCCCTTCACTTTTCCTCATGTACATCAGGCATCCTCCTGTCCCGGCCTCATCTAGCCTTCTTTCTCCAAGATGTCCAAGCCGTTGCTTCAGCCCCTCATTCCAGCCCATGCATTACACAGAAAAGACTTCCTCTAAATAAAATAGCACCTTCCTACTCTGCCTGTGTCTACTTAGCATGATTTCTTTTCCTCTTTAAGCATGCATCTCTGCCTGACATAGTTTATACTGTGTATATACACTGAGTGGCCAGATTATTATGACCACCTGATGTTTGTAAGCAAATTAGCTATAATTTCATGCTGAAGTTGCTAGAGGGCCAGACCATTATATATAGGGAAGCAGGTTGTTTACTACAACAGTAGGAGTGATTTTTTTCTGAAGATATGGGTAAACAACACGATTTAACAGCCTTTGAACGTGGGAGATATATATACTGAGTGGCCAGATTATTATGACCACCTGACATTTGTAGGCAAATTAGCCTTACACTGCATCGTATGGGATATGGAAGTCAAAGGTGTCTGCAGTTACCAAGATAAAACGTCTCCAATTCTCACAGGAACACCAGGACTGGACAGTCAAGCATTGGAAAAAAGTCATGTGGTCCGATGAATCACGTTTCCAGTTGCATCATGCAGATGGCAGATTGAGAATTGGGCAGAAACAGCATGAAAGCATGCATCCCACATGCATGAGTACAACCCTTCAAGCTGGTGGGGGCAATGTTATGGTTTGGGGCATGTTTTCCTGGCATGATTTGGGCCCTTTAATTTGTGTGGAACAACGTCTGAATAGCACAACATACCTAAGTATCGTTGATGATCTAGTTCAGCCTTTCATGTTGATGGCGTATCTCAATGGAGATGGCTTCTTCCAAGACAATGCTCCATGCCACGGTGCTTGTAATGTGCAGGAGTGGTTTCAAGAACATGAGGGAGACTTTACCATGCTTAGGTGGCCCCCACAATCACCAGATCTCAATCCAATTGAGCTTTTGTGGGACGAAGCTAAAAGAGCCATCAGGCAGCTGGTTCCACAACCATCAAATCTCACAGAACTGGACAGTGCTATTCATCAGGCATGGTGTCAGATTCCTCGCATCACCTTTCAACATCTCGTGGAGTCAATGCCAAGAAGAATCGATGCAGTATTGAAGGCAAAAGGTGGCCCAACGAAGTACTGATGGGGTGGTCATAATAATCTGGCCACTCAGTGTAGTTAGTGCCCTTTTCCTAAGCTCCATGAGGAAAAAAAAACTTTGTTTAGTGTGTTCATTCTTAAATCCCAGGGCCTAGTAGAGTGACTGGAAGTGTTATAAAGATGATCATTCTGCAATATACAAGTGTATCACATCAACACATTATACATCTTAGACTTACATAATGTTTCATGTCCATTATATTTCAGTAAAGCTGGAAAAAATAATAAATATAAAAGTCACTCAAAAGTATAGATGTCCCTTGTTATCTGACTCTAATCCTTTCCTGAAATTCCAGTGGATAGCCTATATTCTATTACACTAAAGGGAAAATAATAATGTGTTCCCTCTATTACCTATATCCCTTAATTACCTATGAAACAACCCACTGTGGATTTCTGCATGATATAAGGCATTTAAAACACCAATTACCTAATTATTTAGCTCTTAATGAACTCATTAGTGAGTATGTTTGTGTGTAGTAGGTTATAATAATGAAAGAATTACACTTTCTACATAGAAAAGAACTATATATTGTAATGTAAATAAACAATACAATGATTAGTTAATGATACATAATGAATGCAAATAAAATTTTATTTATAAAAACAAAATAAATTTTAAATGCTTACTGAGTGAATTTGAGCTGGAAATCACTGTTAGTGAGTGTATGGTTGTGGGGACGAGAGATCAAAGTGAGCTGGGGAAGGAGTGAGAAGCCATCAAATACTCAAGGTACATCCATCTTCTAATCGAGCAATTAATAGGCAGTCATTTCTTGGCATTCGGTAGTCTATAAGTGGGGAGATGACTGTGAAACATCATCCAAAGTCATTAATGAGGCAATAGAACTTAAAAGAAACACACCCAAAATAGGAATTTGTTTTAACTACATGACTATATAATTATTACCCATACTGGGACAATTTTGAGTTAAAGAGGGCAAAATAAATAAAAGTATGTAATTTTAAAGGTATGCATTATACATTGACAGGTTGGCTTTACTGTAATGATAGGTCTAAAAAACAGCTCTTGTAAAAAATTATTTTTTTATAACAAAGTCACTTCTAAAAATTGAAGAAGTACATTAAAGTGAAATTTAAAAATTTAGCTTAATTTGTCTGTACAGTTAAAATAATATAAGCTAAATATTAGTTCATAAACACTATTTTAATTAGTTCTGGAGTTGTATCTATATTAAATACCATGTCACAGGTATTTTGATAACTAATATATTTTTAATATGTGTATTTTATTTTTCATAAAATTACCTACAATCTTCTTCAAAGTTGCTTTTTATCACTTTTGAATTTGAATTATTGACATCTTCAACTTCTCTGTTCACCATAGTACTTTTAATTAAGAAAATATTCTCTCTACAGGTGCTAAGACACTTGGTAAGTGAAGAACTAATTCTGATAAACAGAAAATATTCTCAATTCTAATTTTTTTCTTATTGACATGTGTTAATATTTCAGGTCAAATATTTTCACAGTCTTTTCCACTCTGAGAAACTTTCTTTGACAAATATTTTATGAGATAAAACATCAAATAGGTTGTCTCCATTTATAATTTTTAATGTTTGCCAAATTTAAATGCTACAAAGTTATATAACTTCTCAATTTCATTTCACTCCATACAGAATATAAATTCACCCAAATAAATTTAAAAACTTCATCGAAGTATTCTTCTCATAAGTAAGATATTTCAAAGCATAATTATTTACTCTCGAATTTAAATTATTTAATTCACTCAATTCTGCCTTTGGTTTTGTAAGTATGAGTTTTGTTTTCAATAATTACATTTTCCTAAAAGCTTGCTTTTGGCTCATCATTCTTTGAATACTTGATTAAAGATTACCAATTGATTTTGAACAAAATGTAACAAAATTTAGAAGATTCATTTGTTAAAAATAAAATAAAATAAAAAGTCAATATATATTGTAGTACACTTGAGTTGCTGTGCAAAGTAGCCCAGTTAAGGCTCAAACATTTCTAAAATCTAAGAGCATGCAGAAAAGGAAGAGTCCTATCGCCAGGATTAAGCACTTATTTACTCAGCATCTTCTCTACCCCGAGTATTTTGTACTTGAGTTTCCCAGTGTACAAATAAAAACATTTATGTCTGACACCTATAGCTCCCGTTTTGTTGGTAGGATATCACAGCTTGTTTGGATATAGATATAAACTATGAACGCACTACATCTAATTCCAAATACATTTCTACTCCACGGGTTTCTGAATTTAGTAATAACACCATTTCCCTATGATGCTGTGCTCCACTAAAATCTGTGTGTTGTACCAGGACCATCTCCACTGTTGACTGGTTCTTAAGTGAAGCGATAAATTACAGTAATATCAGAGACTATATCTTTGACAGAATGAACTTCCAAAAGCTTTACTCTGAGTCCATAAATTGTATGAAAAGAAATCAAACCATTATTTAAATTATCTGGTTTTCTCTTGAAGAAACTGATATGAACCTGCATCATCTGGCTATTTTTGATACCCTTATTCTGCTGATGGAGCCATCCCACTAATAACGTCACTTTACTTTTCCTATGTGCATAAGAAAAAATGGGATAGAAATTAAGCAAAATTAACTGGCAAGAATAATCATTTTACCTAACTGAAAAGTCATACTTCCTAGAGTGATATAGAACACACACTACATGTGTGAAATTGTCATCACCAGGCATAATTGTCTTAAAATAGCTGATTTTTTAAATAGATGTGATTCTTAAAAAAAAAAAAAAAAAGAAAGAAAAACACTTTGGTTTCTGGGTTTCCAGTGGTTAGTGATATTATTACAGCCCCCAGGGTACATGGCAAATGTTAATAAGCATTTGTGCAGTCTTCACATTCATCATCAACATTTTTGAGCAAAGGATTCTAGGACTTCATTTTTCACTAAACATACACTTTTTTAAAGCTCAATACAAAAAGAAAAAAGGAAAAAAAATAGTATTATCATATGGGGCTAAAAATAATACTTTTTCTCCCACCTCCTAAGTTCTTCTAGGTGGACTAATAATCAAATTAGCAAAGACAGATTAACAGGAGAATTTTAATACACGAGCATGGGGAATTTACATAAGCACGGAAATTTCCAAAATCAGTTAGGTAAAATTGGGTACTTTACTTCATTTTGGACAAAGGAGAAAGGTGCGGTGGGATGTTAGGTTTCAAAAGTGAGAACAGGGGATTTGCAAATAACTGAGGAAGAGTAGAAGACACCTGGCAGGTACATCTTTGTTGGCAACACAGAAACAATGGGCCAGGGTTGGGAGGTGGAGATGATCTAGTAAGCAGGCTTGGAGTCTTCCTGTCTAATGCTAAGTGATTATGCTGAGGTTCCCTTCCTGGAGCAAGTTTTCCATCTAAATCTGTTTAGGCAGGAAAGGGGAGAGGGTCAAAGGTTCTATGAGTCTTTTATTTCTTTTGTTGTTGTTAGTTCTCACCTGAGGATATTTTTTCCATTGATTTTTAGAGAGAGTGGAAAAGAGGGAGGGAGGAAGGGAGGAAGGGAGGGAGGGAGGGAGGGAGGGAGGGAGAGAGGGAGGGAGGGAGAGACATTGATGTGAGGGAGACACATCGATTGGTTGCTTCCCACACACACCCTGACTGAGGCTGGGGTTCAAACCTGCAACCCAGGCACTTGCCCTTGACATGGAATCAAACCCATGATCTTTTGGTGGGTGGGCCAATGCTCTAACCACTGAGTCACACCGACCAGGGCAAGTCTTTTGTTTCTTAATAATCAGCTTACAATCAATATCCCAAATGGCAGTTTTAAGGTGGCAAAACTTGGTCCTGTTCAATCACATAACAAGACTTATTCTATGCAGTAGATGACAAACTCCGAGGTAGCAACTACAAGAGCATTCAGACCATTCTGCCTGCACTGCCAAGAAGACAGTCAGCTCCAACTCTGTTTCCAACCACACATTCACATCCACCAAACCCAAAATGTCTCATGTTTTCTTCTGACTGGGATGACTCTATATCCTGGTGGCTCCAGGATCTCACACAGGCTGAGGCTCAGAGCCCAAGGTGCCAGCAGGGGTGGCAGAAGTGGAATACTTCTCCCATCATTGAGTACTTAGACCAGGAGTTAATTGTCCCTGGCCACTCATGTCCAGTGGGAATGGACTCTCCTTTTGAGTCCTCCAGGAAGAATCAACCTGGCCAACACCTTGTCTATCCTCCAGAACTGTGAGAGAATAAATTTCTGTTGTTTGAAACAGCCCTAGGAAATGAGTATACTGCCTTCGTTTCTGAAAGGAGACCATGCCAGTCCTCAAAATCCAATCTTAATTTGCATGTGGAGAACCACATCTCCCTGGCTTGGCAAGTTGGCTCTTGCAATTTTTTAATTTTTTGGACTGTTCTGAAACTGCCCTAGCAAAGGAATAATTTTTTATATTTTTTCTTTATTTATTAAGGTATTACATATGTGTCCTTATCTCCCCCATCCCCCCCCAATCCCCCTCACATGCTCTCACCCCCCTGGTGTCTGTGTCCATTGGTTAGGCCTACATGCATGTATATAAGTCCTTTGGTTGATCTCTCCCCCTTACCTCTGCCCTCTCCCACCTTCCCTCTGAGGTTTGATGGTCTGATCTATGCTTCTCTATCTCTGGATCTGTTTTTGTTCATCAGTTTATGTTGTTCATTATATTCCACAAATGAATGGTTAGATCATGTGATATTTATCTTTCTCTGACTGGCTTAGTTCGCTTAGCATAATGCTCTCCAGTTCCATCGATGCTGTTTCAAACGGTGAGAATTCCAGAGGAACAATTCTTAGACTACTTCTGACACACACCACTTTGGTATTCACTCATCCAAAGCAGAGATAAGAGGATGTGATGAGTTTAGGTGGTGAGGGCAAAAGGATAAATTTTGACACATCAGAGCTTCTAGGTGACATCAATATGATCACACAAAGCTATGTGGGCTTGTTCCCAAATCCTACAGCCTGTGTGGGATCCTTCTTTCCCTTACTTCTCCAACAAAATAGTCAAATACCTGTGAATTTACATTTTCCAGGTCATCCTATACTTAAAATTCCCACCTCCACTCTGGATGCAATCCTTCATGTTCTTCCCAGCACATACTTAATACAAAACAGTCAAGTGAGAAAAGTTTACCTAAGGTTTCCTGGGAAATGTAGAAGGTGGCTGCATAGCATAAAATAGGAAAACAACTTAAAATTGAATACTAGGTATGGTTCTTTTTCTTTTTTTTTTTTTTACTTTTTTATTGAATTTATTTTGGGTGACATTGGTTAATAGAATTTTCAGGTGTACAATCCTATAATACATTATCTGCATATTGTATTGTGTGTTCACCACCCCAATTCGAGTCTCCTTCCATCACCATTATCCCTCCTTTATCCTCTTCCACCTCCCACACCCCCATTTCCTACTATTGCCTGTGTCTGAGTTGTTTTGGGGGGGTGGCATTGCTTAGTCCCTTCACCTTTTCACCCAGCTCTGCATCACCCCTCCACTCTGACAGCTGTCAATTTGTTCTCTATCTATGAGTCTGTTTCTGTTTTGTTTGTTAGTTTACTTTGTCCATTAGATTCCACATATGAATGAAATCATATGATACTGGTCTTTCTCTGACTGGCTTTTTTCCCTTAGCATAATACTCTCCAGGTCCATCCATGCTGTTGAAAAGGGTACAATTACCTTCCTTTTTATGGCCAAGTAGTACCTCATTGTGTGAATATACCACAGCTTTTTATTCACTCATATACTGATGGGCACTTGGGCTGCTTCCAAATCTTGGCTATTGTAAATAATGCTGCAATGAACATAGGGGTGCATATATTCTTTTAAATTATGTTTCAGGAGTTTTTTTCATATATATTCCCAGAGGTGGAATTGATGAATCATAAGGCAGTTCCATCTTTAATTTTTTGAGGTAATTCCATATTGCATCAACCTGCATTCCAAACAACAGTGCACAAGGGTTCTCTTTGCTCCACTTTCTCACCAACACTCGTTTGTTGTTTTATTGATGGTAGTCATTTTGACAGGTGGGAGATGATATCTTACTGTGGTTTTCTTTTGCATTTCTCTAATGATCAGTGATGTTGAGTATCTTTTCATATGTCTACTGGTGACTATTAGGCACCATTCTTAAGAGGCCTTTGGACATGCCACAACCACCCTCTTCCTTTCCTTGTGGCTGGCCCATGCTCTTTCTAGTATTCATGTCTCTCTGAGCTCATTTCTCTCTGACACACAGGCTTTGTGAGCAGTCTTCTAGGTTCAGTTCCTACCTCCAATATCTCCTGCTTGTATGATCTTGGATGCATTGTTTAACTTTTATGTGCCTCATTTCTTCATTTGAGAAATAAGTATAATACTATTCACTCATAAAAAAGAAATAAGTACTGAAACATGCTACTGCATGGATGAACCTCAAAAGCATTTATACTACATGAAAGAAGCCAAACACAAAAGGTCACATATTGTATGAGTTCATTTTTATGAAATTTGCAGAGTAATTAAATCCATAGACAGAAAGAAGATTGGTGGTTGCCAGGGGCTGGGAGAGAGAGGAATGAGGAGTAACCACTTAATGGGTGTGACAGGTTGAATTGTGTTTAAAAAAAGGAGGGAGGTAAGATAGATTGAAGTCTTAACCTCAAGTACCTCACAATGTAAACTTATTTGCAGATAGGTTTTTTACAGAAGTAATCAAGTAAAAACAAACTGATTAGGGTACACCTAATCCAATATCTGCCTGGTGCCCTTGTAAAAAGGGGCAATCTGGGCACAAGGAGTGGTAGGTAGAGGCAAGTCAATGTGAAGACACACAGGAAGAACACCTCTGGGAAACAGAACCAGAGGGTGGGATGACTCAGCTGGAAGCCAAGGATAACCAAGGACTGCTGGCCATACCGGAACTTGACAATGGTGCAAAAGGGATACACTTTCAGTAAAAACTGTACTTGGAATTCTGAATTTTGACCTTTTCCCAAGCTAGTGATATGCAGTATGATACTCTCTTGTTGCTCCAGTCAGCCACACAATCATGTAGGTCAACAACTGATATTCTACAGTGTATGCATTGTGTTAGATGACTGGTGTTGCCCAGCTGCAGGCTAAGGAAAGTGTTCTGAGTACATATAAGGTAGGTTAGGCTACGCTATGATGTTCAGTAGGTTAGATGCATTAGATGCATTTTTTATTTATAACATTTTTCAACTTACAGTGAGTTTATTGGGACATAACCCCATTGTAAGTCAAGGAACATCTGCACACACACACACACACACACACACACACACACACACATACACACACTGAGACATAGTAAGCACTCAATAAAGGTTAGACAGTATTACTGTTTCCAACAGTCTCTCTTCTAATTTCCCTCCTCTAACCATCAACCAGAAGAGCAGCATTAATTCCCCAAACCTGTTTTCTCTCAAGCAGAGCATTTTAGCCTCTCCTGGCTATACTGAGTCTGAAATGTCTTCTCTTTCACATAAACTCTCCCAAGCCATTTTCCCAGGAGTCTCTCACCCACAAGATGAATTGTGCTCTCCACCCACCCACCCCACACCCACCCACCACCACTAAGTATTCAAAAGTTAGCAGCAGACAAATTCATAAAAATAATTATTATTTCCACTCCACCCCCACTAAACGGCTGCATATTGAACTCATTTCACTATTGCCTAAGGACAAGCACTTTCATTCCTTGGGGGTTTGGGGGTGGTAACTTTATGGGGGGCCCACTCACACTCTCCTCCTGCTTCTGACCAGCATTTCCCTAGGCTGTGATGGCAGAAGCCAGCAAGGCCAGCTGCCCACATGGAAAACAGACACTTAACCTGAGGCTCTGAGTTCTAACCAAGTGGGTTTATTGTCCTCTACTCAGTTCATTACACGAGGAAAAAGCCCAAGAGGGTGAGTTGTTGATCTATTAAAATGGTCAAGGCCCAGAAGAACAAAGAATTAAGATCTTTATTTTAAGGGATTAAAAAAACACACACAGAAGAATTACTTGCTGACTTTAAAGGCTTCTTGCTTTTTACCCCACTCCCTAAAATACAGAATAGAAAGCTTTGGTAAGTATTGAGGAACCAGCCTTGAAGAAATTTTGATGCTTTGTGCAAGTGGGAAATTGATCATGGGAGGAAAGAAAGGGGAAAAATTGTGCAAGTGAACTCGAGCAATGAAAGAAAAAATTCAAGGAGACACAGACCGCGGCAGCCGATTTGAATCAAGCATGCCATAGATCTGAGGAATGTGTTTTTGGAAATATATGCCTCAAATTACATATCACAGAATTGCTGTTAATGCCCAACAACTTGTCATAACATGCTGCATCTTTAGGAAGGCCTTTTATTATTATTAATATGCTACTGTTTTTATAGTAGGAGCCATAGGAGAGTGTATGTGGGAGGGAAGATGTATCAGCAAGCTCTCAGCCATGTATCCTGGTGGCAGTGCAAAGCACTGGCTTGAAGGATTCTATTACAAGCTAAATACATATTTATGTCTGAGATGCTTGTTCATAAATATTTTCTCTGGTGCCTTCATGCTCTTCCATATCCATTTATGGATCAGTTAACCCCATAATCAAACACAATCCATGGGAACAGACAACAGTTTTCCAAACAAGTGCAAAAAGAGGAGAAATACAACAAACGTGCAATTCTTATCACAATATTAACTGGCTGCTGGGGAAGATTATTTCCTCCCTTTCATCTATTAAGACTATCAGAAAAGTAGAGGCTGCATTTAGAAAAAAAAAAAGTTCTGTGTATAAGATAAAGCAAGTAAGAACTTTTGCATCAAATCAATAATGATGATGTTAAGAATAATGATTAAAATAATTGCAGTCAACATTTATGGAGCACACAGACCAGACCTTGTGCCGAGGGATCTACATGATTTATCTTATTTAAGCCTTCCAGCCACTCGATGGTGTAAATATTATTATCCCTATTTCACAGATGAAGCAACTGAGACTCAGACATCATTGCCAAGTTCATAAGCTATTAAGTGGAGCCAGTCCTCTGTTTAGGTTTATCTGATTTTGAGGTGTTAATTAAAATGCTCCTGGCCAAAAGAAAGTTCTCACTTGCCCAGTGAAAATGCTACCAGTTCTCTCCAGTGGTTCCTATTCTTTTTGCCAAAAGACGCAATTATTTTTACTGCAAGTAATCTATAGCTTCTATAACTTACATTACCGCTGTGGCCAGGTTAGCTCCTTTGAAACGAATAGAGGTCATTTTCTTCTGGCAAACCTAGGTAAGCAAAGCATACTTGGTCTTTGGGATCTAAAAAAAAGCCAAGAGATATAAACAGGTGAATATAGATATTGTGAAGACAAACAATAAAAATGGAACCCCTAACTGGAAATATGAGTGCCCTGCAGTCAAGACATAATTGCTAGTGAGTTAAAGAGAAGAGAAAAAGGAGGGAGAAAAAGGATGGAGAAAGACAGGAAACCCACTCAAGGCATAAGATAAAGGCAGAGAAAAGTAAATGCTTTTCTTAGATAATTAAAACTGGGATTTTACAAGATATGAAGTTAGACACTTGGTGAATTATATATTTATAATTCCTCTACTGAAGTGCCAGAGGCGAGAGATAAGCTCCCAGGTATTAATGAAAAGACCTCAGCATGGTGCTCTAATTCACTGCAGTGTGCCAAATCTCACAAAACAAGCGCAGAAAACCTGCAAAATGGCAAAGTCGATCCTTTGATTTCTCTTACTGGCAACTGTTCTCAAACCGACACCCCTACCCCACTCTACCACCATCCCACTTACACATAGGTACATGCACACATGTGTTCAGAGAAAGAGACAATTCTAAGAATATTTTCTTTGAGTTGCTTTGCCTTTGAAATGTTTTATTATCTGTTAGTCAAATTTAGGACAACACCATCATTCTGCTGATGAACTAAGTCCTAATGGCTTGCCACACTTAGTAAGAATGGAGCCGTTCAGATCCTTAGACAAAGGAGGTGCAGCCTAAGATGACAGAATTCCATTTTCTCTTTGGGAAGCTTTTGTTTCATTCCACTTCTTCTAAGTGGATGAAGGGCCGATGTGTCAAAGACCAGTCCTGCTTAACACTTTGAAGTAGGCAACTCACTGCTTCCTGGTGTTTCCTAGTCTCCTCCTTGCTCAGAACCCTCCCATCTCTGTACTCTCCTCCCTCAAAACCTCCTCTCCAGCATCAAAGGCCTGCTCAGACCCTACTGGTAAGGGTGTCAATTAGTACTGTCTTTGTAGCTAGCAATTTGGCATTGTGTATCAAATAAATCTCAATAACATCCACTTCTGTGAACCACACAAAAATATAATCTATAGAAAAGATTTATGCACAAAACTGTTAATTAGGGAATCACCTAAATTAGGAAGAGGAATACAGTGCCCAATTATGGGAGAATGTTTGACTAAATAATGATCTACCCATTTATGCAAGAATATTTTTATCATTAAAATGAATACAAGATGATAAAAGTAAAAACAAACCTATAAATTCATTTACAGCATAAATTTAAGTATACAAAATATTACCTACAGAATGAAGAAAAATATCAAGTATAGTTACCTTTAGGTGGTAGAATTATGTTTATATATAAAATAATTGAAGAAATAACATTTTTCTTTTAGCTATAGTTTCCTTTATTGTCCAAGCTTTGACAATGATGTCTTAAAGGCAGGAGAGTATAGAGTTAAGAGCAGTCTGAAGTCAAAACACCTGGTTCATATCCCACAAAGCCCAGATCCACCACCGCATGACTCAGTAGGTTACTTAATATTTCTGAACCTCACCCCAGCTCCCTCATAGATAAAATGTAGATAATTTTATTGTTGTGAGGATTAAATAAATTTATATTTGTAAGGTACTTAAAACAGTGGCATAGAGTAAATGCTTAGCAAATATTACTCATATCATTAAACAATTATTGAGTCCTTATTGTGTGCCAGGTTCAATGTCAAGCACTGTGGATAAAAATATGACTAAGATTGGCTCCCTGTTCTTGAAGAGAGAAAACAGACATGTAAACAGACATTCACAATTCTATGGGGTAAGTTCTACAAGGAAGGGATATATCAGTAATAGTTATTGTGGGAACAAAAAAGAGAAAGTCCCTACTCTTCCAGGGCAAACATTTTCACTATCACTGGAGTTAGAATCCCTCAAATAGTTTCAAATCCTAATGTCATTTCATATTTATTTATTTTAGGCAACTCAGTGGGGAGTATCTGCAGAAAAGGAGGCAGTAGACAACCTAATATCTTAAGTTTATAGAGTATTTTATACTTTCTAGACTGCTCTCATCTATACCATCCCAGTTCATTCTCACAGGACACTTATAAGGCTGCCTCTTTTCAGCAAAGCCTAGAAAGATAAAATGGGCTGGCCAAGCTACTCGGCCACTAAGGGATAGAGATGAGACACAGACTCAGGTGCTATGGAAGATAACCTGATGTCATACTAGAGATGTCACAGAAAGGACTTCTCATTCTTCCATTCATTAGTTCCAACGTTTTTACTCCAACATGACAATAGTCATAGGAAAAACCAAAGATCTAAAATGGAGACTGAGCCCCCAGCCTTATAATGGGTGTCTACTCAGTGAGGTTAAGATCTGAAATAGGTACTCTGTAAACATCTCTGTTTGTAAAGCGAGTCTCCCACACTGCAATGGGGGCAAAGGTGCCAGTGAGCTGTTAGGCAGTGGGGGAAGGCCAAACATGAACCCCTGGAAAAGAAGGCTTGGACAAGCTACCACCAAGAGCTCATTTTTTTATGGGAAATCTGAAATGGCACATGTTTTTATGGAAATTTGTTGATCCAAGGATCATTGATCTATACTTCTTCATGCCTGCTAAATAAATTTAGGTTTTCATCTGCTGACTGTTTTTTGCTTGTTTTTTTTTTTTTGTTTGTTTAATATATTCTTACTGATTTTTTTAGAGAGAGAGGAAGGGAGAGGGATAGAGAGATAAAAACATTGAGAGAAAATCATCGATCAGCTGCCTCCTGCACATCCCTTACTGGGGATCAAGACCGCAGCCGGGGCATGTGCCCTTACCAGATTTCAAGCCATGACCTCTTGTTTCTTAGGTTGATAATAAACCACTAAGCCACCCACTCAACCACTGAGCCACACCAGCCAGGCTGCTGACTGCTTGTGAGCCTATCATCCATCCATAACATTTTCTTTTGTGGACCCAGCTACTGAGAAGCAGTGTAATCTAGAGAAGACAACAAAGACCTTGGAAACCAGTGACCTGAAATCAAACTCAGTTCAGCTATTTATTACTTGTACTAGGGGCCCGGTGCACGAAATTCGTGCACTGGGTGTGTGGTGGGGAAGTGTCCCTCAGCCCAGCCTGCCCCCTCTCACATACTGGGAGCCCTCAGGCGTTGACCCCCATCACCCTCCAATCGCAGGATCGGCCCCTTGCCCAGGCCTGACGCCTCTGGCCTAGGCGTCCGGCCCAGGCAGCGGGGACCTGCAGTGGCAGCGGGGGGACACCGCGATTGCGCGGGCTCCACCCCTGCCCCTGCAGGATGCCTCTGGCTGAGGCGTTCGGCCCGGGCAGCGGGGACCCACAGCTGCAGCGGCCCCGCGATCGTGGGCTTTGCTTTAGGCCCAGGCAAGGGGCCCCTAGCTCCTGGGACTACCAGCTTCGACCGTGCCCAGCTCCCATCGCTGGCTCCACCCCTACTTCTTGCTATCACTGGCCAGGGCGGAAAAGGCACCTGATTCTCCGATCATGGCTGGGGGCTTCTTCCTGCTTTCCCTTTCGCCTCCCTGCATTGTGCCTACATATGCAAATTAACCGCCATCTTGTTGGCAGTTAACTGCCAATCTTAGTTGGCAGTTAATTTGCATATAGCCCTGATTAGCCAATGAAAAGGGTATCATCGTACGCCAATTACCATTTTTCTCTTTTATTAGTATTGATGACTTTAGCAAGTGACTTTAACCTCTCTGAGGCTTAGCTTCCTTCTTTATAACATTGAAATAATAATACCCACCTTTTAAAGTTGTTGGGAGATTAAATAAAATATTTGATGTGTTTTTGAAACATTCAGCAAAATAGTTTGGCTTATAAATATTACTTATCTTTCTGAATAAATGAATGGGTTCTTGGAAATACTTATTTACAGCATCAACATGATAAATTAGTCAATAGATTAGTTGTGTATCAAGAGTCATGTGGTCCAGACTGCTCGGCAACAATGCCAGTCAGTTGGACCATTGCTAAGTCACCAACAGAGACATTTTCCACTGGAATTGGAGCCACCATGCGGACTCATATCTAAAAGGAAGGGTTTCCTTCTTATCCAACTCTCATGGCCTTCACCCAACTGGAAGGATTAATTCACTGTTTTGAACATCTAGGTCAATAATGGTTGTTGTTGTCATAGAAAATTGAGAGCAGCTAGAGGTAAAAATAAATCTCTATCAGGACCTATATTTCTGTATGAAATCTGTGATGCCATGAATTGCTCTTGATCAACACATTTTTCCATTGCCAAATGGGCCTTCATACAATAACAGCCACACAGACGCTCAGCAATTTCACCAACCATAACTCTCTGCAGTGATTGTCATGAATGATGAAATATGATTAGCAAATTACAGCTCTGGTGTTTTATTTTAAGGGAACTTAAGGAAAATGAATGGATTGAGCTATTTTGCATTTTTCAGTAGAATCATTTAAAAAGGAGTGGGTAATGGAGAACTCAAGACTGATGGCTAAAAGAAAAGGCACAAATAATGTTGCCACTTCACAGCCTATCAGCATAATTCATCTGTGCCTCCTGTCCTGAACAGTGGTGCAATGTTGTTGTACATGGTTAAACAGCTGTTATTTATTTCTGGCATCTTTATTTTGTACTGGATAAATTGATCTGGAATTTTTAAAAATTATTTTATACCTAAATGTGTAAACGAGACATGAGATCTTTATCATTAAATTTCAAATTATGCTTTCGTTATAAGTTAGATCACTTATAACAATAGCTCTGGGACTTATGCAATGCACTAAACCCCTCTGGTAGGTATGGGATGTTTCTTGTCTTATATCTCATCTACTTTACAATTAACTGTATTGTGGCAAAGTTCAGGGTTCAAGGAAATCTTGTGAGATATATCTTAGATTGATAACAATAGTACTTTGGCATTGCTGACTTTTTCCCTGTCTTCAAATCCTGGGCTTATAATTCTGACATCTCTGCCATTTATGGGCATTAAAGCTCATATAGCCTCTTTTATTTTCCCACTGATACCATTATAAAATTAGAGATGCACTCTTATAGAAATGATTTTTATTAGAAATGTAATAAAAAACACACTTGAGAGTACAGTACATATTTTAAGCACATACTTATCAGAGTAAAGATAATCTGTATTAATATTCAAAATAGTCATATAATAAGGGGAAGAATCACGGGACTTGCCTTTGATTCTAAACTCTACCACTTACCAGCCATGTGATTTGGGCAAGTCATTTTCCCTCACAGAGGTAATTTTTTTTTTAAATTAGATTTGGAATCCTTACTTCATAGGGTAGTACAAGGATTAAGAAACATAATATAACATCTAATATATAACATAGTTCTAAAAACTATTACTCAAATTGAATGAATAAGCTACAAAAGGAAACTTCCATCAACTGGCAGTGTGCTATGTAAAATTACAGCACTAATATAAAAACAAAATGGTTTTTAGTTTCTGAATATTTTTAAAGTACAAGTCTCACATTGTCCATATTTTTTAAAGCTTTACTGACTCTTTTCAAATCACACATGTAATACAAAACTGGACAAAATGAAATAGTTCAGAAAAACATGACGCAAATTATTAAAGTTTCTCGTGATTAATGAATCCATAATTTTTGAGCATGGATTCAAACCCAAGTCCAATTCAAGGGACTACCCCATCCTGCCTTGCCTGAAACGGTGCCAATTTCTGCCTTGCATCCTGGCATAATTATTAAATGTGTCCCTTTCACTTTCAAACTGTCTCAGTATGGATGATAAAACTTGGCCCATAACCTGCTTCCCAAAGAGAAGCCACCACCAGCAGTTGGATGCTATGCTCTCCATCTCTCATTATTAGTTATCCTTTAAAAGTATTATTTGCTTGTTTTCCACAACTTATTTTAACTTTTCCTCTTATTTTACAGATTGAATTTTTGAAGAAACGTAACTACCACTAGAGGCCCAATGCACGAAATTCATGCAAGAGGCTCTGCCGCCTCGGCTGCTGCCTTGCAGCCCCAGCCCCGCCCCTGGCTCCCCACCCACTGGTTGTTCCGGAAGGTCATTCTGGAAGGTCATTCTGCCATCCGGTCTAATTAGCATATTAGCTCTTTATTATATAAGATATGTGTTAACTTTTCATTTGAAATTAGGCTGCAAAATTCCATCTTAAATGTCCTTTTTGTTCCCAAGAATGCATGCTAGTGAGTTAGAATAAAACATAATAATAGTTAATGCTAACTTTTTTTAAGTTCTATTAACACAGTAATTTTATTTGAGCTCTGCTCTGTTAATCTTGTTCAAGTGAGCATAGGTGTGGAAGCAAACATTGTTTGAACAAGTGGAGTATAGTAAAATCCCACTAGTTAGAAACCCAACATGTTGGAATTTGAGATCATTAGACAGGATCTTAATTAAAGTTTACCCTTGCTTAAGAAGTCCTTTCTTCATGACAATGAAAATGAATCCTATATAATAAAAGGCTAATATGCAAATCGACCAAATGGCGGAACAACCCATCCCTATGACACACACTGACCACCAGGGGGCAGACACTCAATGCAGGCGCTGCCCCCTGGTAGTCAGTGAACTCCCACAGGGGGAGCACCACTCAGCCACAAGCTGGGCTCACGGCTGGCAAGCGCAGAGGTGGTGGCAGGAGCCTCTCCCGTCTCTGCAGCAGCGCTAAGGATGTCCAACTGCCAGCTTAGGACATCCCCTGAGGGCTCCTGGACTGCAAGAGGGCTCAGGATGAGCTGAAGGCCCCCCAAGTGCATGAATATTGTGCACCGTGCTTCTAGAATTTTAAAGAAAATTTTAGGGTCCATTGTTTAAAAGATCAAACTACATGTTATAAAAGAGAAATATATAATTTAGCCCCAGTTGCTTTATAGCATGAGTTTGAAAGTTATTTGATTACACAATTCTGTCATTCAGCCTAGTCCTTAAAATAGAAGGTCTATTGAGATGTTAGGGCAAACACATATAAATATATAAAACTAGAGGCTCAGTGCACAAAAATTTGTGCACTCGGGAGGGTCCCTCAGCCCGGCCTGTGCCCTCTCGCAGTCTGGGACCCCTCGGGGGATGACCACCTGCTGGCTTAGGCCCACTCCTCAGGGGATTAGGCCTAAGCTGGCAGTCGGACATTCTTAGCGCTGCTGAGGAGACAGGAGAGGCTCCCACCACCGCCGTACTGGCAGCCAGCAGCCTGGCTTGTGGCTGAGCAGAGCTCCCCCTGTGGGAGTGCACTGACCACCAGGGGCAGCTCCTGCATTGAGCATCTGCCCCCTGGTGGTCAGTGTGTATCATAGTGACCAGTCATTCCCAGTTGTTCTGCTGTTAGGGTCAATTTGCATATTACCCTTTTATTATATAGGGTAGAGGCCTGGTGCATGGGTGGGGGCCGGCTGGTTTGCCCTGAAGGGTGTCCCAGATCAGGGTGGGGGATCCCGCTGGGGTGCCTGGCCAGCCTGGGTGAGTGGCTGAGGGCTGTTTTCAGGCTGGCCACACCCCCTTCAGGGTAGGGGTCTCCGCTGGGGTTCCTGGCCAGTCTGGGTGAATGGCTGATGGCTATTTTCAGGCTGGCCACGACCCCAGCCACCCAAGCTCCCAGTGGAGGCTGGCTGGAAGCAGGTATCTGGGATTTATTTATCTTCTATAATTGAAACTTTGTTGCCTTGAGTGGAGGCCACAGCCAGCCATGGCAGGCAGGAAGCTTGGCTTCCTCCATCACCGGGCAATCAACCTCCTGCTTGCTTCAGCTCCATGGCTGCTGGCCGCCATCTTGGTTGGGTTAATTTGCATATAGTCCCTCAGATTGGCTGGTGGGCGTGGCTTGGGGCATAGGGGAGGTGCAGTCAATTTGCATGTTTCTCTTTTATTAGATTAGATTAGCTACCTGACACCCATATTCAACTTCCTACTCCCATGCAGCCCAAATGCTTTTCCCAGCCTGCTTTATAGCCAGTAGTGACCCAGTCCCAACTAAGTCCCTGGAAGGCAGAGAGAGAGGGGAAGAACACAAGGTCTTTTAAGAAGATTTGCTGTCCTGGCTAGATAGCTCAGTTAGTTAGTGTCGTACCAATATGCCAAGGTTACAGGTGCACATACAAGAATCAACCAATGAATACATAAATAAGTGGAACAACAGATCTCTCTCTCTCTCTCTCTCTCTCTCTCTCTCTCTCTCTCTCTCTCCCTCTCTCTCTCTCTCTCTCCCCTGCTTCCTCCTTTCCTTTCTTCCTTCCTCTCTCTTCCTCAAATCAATTTTTAAAAAAGATTTGCTGTTGTTTTAAAGAAATCGACAGGGCTGGCGCTGCCTGCCTGGAATGTTTGCAGGGGCAACTACCATATCACAAACATGAAGGCAAGGCCAAGAGCACTGCAGACTCCAACTCTGATAAAGTTGCACAGCTAAACCAATACCAGCAGCTGCCT
Source organism: Myotis daubentonii (assembly GCF_963259705.1). Lineage (NCBI taxonomy): Eukaryota > Metazoa > Chordata > Mammalia > Chiroptera > Vespertilionidae > Myotis > Myotis daubentonii. The sequence continues at coordinate 137,556,511 of NC_081842.1, forward strand.
CGCTTCTGGCTACTCACTACATGAGAAAAATAAACCCTTATTTGTTTAAGCTCCTGTGAACTGGATTTTCAGTTACTTGGGGCCAAGTGCATTCTTAACTAACACAGTGGCATAGGGGGCCCGGGTTTCTAGGAGATGTCAGTGCCTGCATGCAAGAAGCAAAAGCAAAACTGTGTGCCGACCAAAGTCATAAGGTGTCTTCAAACCGTCGGTGCATAGATGGAAGTAATGAGGCTGACCCCAGACCGTCACAAACAACACACACATACAATGCAAGGCGTTGGGCATTAGCTAAGGTCAAGAATTAAACAGAAATCTTACTGAGGTAAGCCTATTTTACTTTAAATTGATGTTTTGCAATCTTCTGAGAGGTAATATAGTTTCTCTCCAGCAGTAAAAAAAAAAAAAAAAAAAAAAAAAAAAAAAAAAAAAGTTCAATTTAGCCTTTTTATTTCATTTTAATTAGCGCTTTCACTACTTGATTTTGAGGTATATATTCTCCAAACAGCAGCCAAAGCTATATTCAAATATAAATGTTAAACCCATTCCTGAAGTTATTTTTTTTTTATTAACTGCCATTTCATGTGGTAATAAACATGGCTTCTAGAGTTGGAATGCATGGTTCCTAGTCCTACCTCTTACATGTGCCAACCCTATGAACTTGGACTTGAACTTCTGTGCCTTAGTTTCTCATCCATAAAATGGAAGAAGGGGTGATGGAGTACCTCCCTAACAGAGCAATTGCAATGAATAACCGAGATATACAATGTTTAAAACAGTGTATGAAGTAGTAAGTACTTGATAAATATTAGGTACTAGAGACCCGGTGCATGAAAATTCATGCACTGGAGGTGGGGAGTCCCTCAGCCCAGCCTGCCCCCTCTCACAGTTCAGGAGCCCTCATGGAATGTCCTACTGACGGCTTGGGGAGTGGGCCTAAGCCGCAGTATGGCATCCCTCTGCAGGAGGCGACCGGCCAATCTGGGGAAAGTGATGCCCCCTTCACGCCTCTGCTGCTGCCACTGCTGGCCTCCACGGCTGCCTTAGCCTCGGGCAGCCACTGTGGCTTTGTCTGGAAGGACATCTGGAAGTCATCTGCTCTAATTAGCATATTATCTTTTTATTAGTTTAGCTTATGCATATTTAAAAGTTGACTGTACTTCTTTTATACAAATACATATACACTATTATACTATGCATATGTGTATACATATATATGGATATGTAAGTACAGTTGTTTGTGATTTACTTTGTGTTATCAGGTAAAACACAATAATTTTATTTATTTTTATTATTTTATTGATTTGAGAGAAAAATAGAGAAATAAATCAGCTGCCTCCTATATGCACCTCGACTAGCAATCAAACCTGCAACCTGGATATGTGCCCTGACCAGACTTGAACTCACCACCCTTTAGTGTACAGGATGCGATACAATCGACTGAGCCACATCGGTCAGGGCACACATAATAATTTTAAATTTTGATCATCCAGTCCTTTAGATACCCCAAATGTAAACCCAGACAAGCCCCTAGTGAATAAATTGTCCTTATATGTTTTGCTTCTTTCTTTTTTAAAGTTCTGTGTCTGTTTCTAAGCTCATTTGGTTTAGATTTGTGTAATGGAACTCTAAAAACCATTTATTCTTATTTCCATGTAAACTTGAAAGGACATGGGTACTTCTTCAATTCTTGAGCCAGCCTTCTTGAGCATCATCTATTACTATTTCTCCACAGCAGCAATTAGAAAACATATGTCTTAATTTTTGTTTGTTTGGTTGTTGTCTTTTCATCTTTTCCCTTCTTGCAAAATTGTCATTATAATCTCTATCTATGTGTCACTGTGTTTGTGCCCTGGGAACCATTTCCATTTCTATGTTTAAATGCGTGAACCATCCTTTTGTTTCTCTTAGCAACTTGTTCTTCTAGATATTTTACCATATCGTTGCTTGAATTTTAGGTCATATAGGAATACACGTACCAACCGAATGGGTCACCTGTAAGAGTCTCATTTTTTCTTTTTCTTTAGTGAAAGGGGTTGCCTTTCCCCTTTGCACCTGCTTGTTTCAAATAACCAGCAACCCTCTGTCTCCCTTCCTTACCAAAGTGCCATTGTGTGCTTCCCTGTCCAGGGGTACAGGCTTCCTGAGGCCTGTTCTCTCCGCCCGGCTCTTCCCCCACGTGCCAGCATTGGGAATCCTGAAAGCTTCCACTGCATGATCACTATCTTCCAAATTGCCTTCCCGAGCTACAGCTGCCACCCCTCTTTTGCCGTGGTCAGTGTCAGGTCTAAAGACCTGTCCCCTTTGCTGGCTTCCCTATCTGCCACATTAAAAAGTTGTCATCGTCACATTTTACTTGTCAGCAACATGATGCATGAATCAGATATTTCCTTCTACTCTTTCATCTTTGCTGCATGTAAGAATTAGTGTCTAATGACATAGAGGCAAAAAGTTAATGGAAATTTAATTGAAAAAGCTACCATCCCAGCAGGAATTGAACTTGATGGCCTTAACACAGGAGGCAGATATTTCATCCAGGAGGCTTTGGAGTTAGGGTTAGCGTGCTGAGATATAAATGATATCACTCTGGTAAACAGATAATTCCATATTTTCTCAGTTTTACTTTAGTTAACAGAATGAAGAAAGGAGTGAAATCCAATTCAAATGTTAAGGATACAAACAGGGAAGTTTTAATAAAAGTGAGATTTAACTTCTTGCAAATGTTTGATTTCTTCAGCCCTTATATGTAGAAATAATGAATATTTTTATTCATGTAAAGCACACCTCTCTCTTAGAGCAGCATTTAGTCACTCCTACTCAAGAGAACTCCAGGAGGATTTATTCAGGGATTAGGAGTCACACCTCAGATCTTTTTAGAGGAAATGACATTATTGGACTACTTTTATTCCCTCCTGCTTTCTTTTTTTTCCCAGAAGCCCAAGTCATGTGAAGAAATGGGCAATCTGTACAGTTTTGATAGTTTAACAGTAATGGAATCCTGCAGAAATTTGAACCATGGGGTTACCATTATGTGTTTTTATTTTTTTAAATAAATTAATTAAGCCTAACAAACATGTTATGTCCAGGTGAACTGAGCACTTTCACCCCATCTGTAATATTCAAGCTGCATGCAGCTTCCCAAGGAAATTGAATGCAGTTATCTATCTTCACCCACTTAGAAATTTCAGTATTTTTCAGCATTGTGCTATTTTCTTATGCCTGGTTAAGTGGCTGTATGCATTACAAAATGGAACTTTAACTAAATTAACCCTCAGATCATTGAAAGAAATTGTCACAGATTCACATGAAGAAACAGACTGAAAGTACTACAAATAACACAGCCCAAGCAAACAAAGAAAAAATGGCTGAGCCAACAGATAATATCTCTCACACTTAAACTCTTCATCAGTCATATTAAGGGTTAAAATCGTTGAAGAGTCCATGATCAGAATTTCAATCAATTAAGATAAATTATTTTTAAACTTAGTTAAAATAAGGACCTATCCCACAATCATTAATGATGAACCTTATACTAAGTGACTATTATGACTTAAATATTAGCTATTGATGGTACAAAATCTTAATAATTAGCAAGATATTACTAGTAAAAGAAAAGAATACAGAACTAGACAGTAAACATCAGCAATGTTTTTAACTAGGTTTAAAGTTATGTAAAACCCAAATAGGACTTACAAAACTTTACTAAGCTTAAGCTTAATGATAAATATGTGAAAGCCCCTTTTTTTGTGAAGGCAAAATGGTTTTTTGAATTGTTAATAAATAAAAATCATTTAAATTGTTTTTCTCTTTACTTCATCCATTTCAAATGTATTTCCATATATGTTTGATAAAATACATAATATTTAGGACCACAGCACATGCATGTGTGCATAAATATACACACATAAAAAAAGAAGTAAACATACTTCTATTGAGAAAATATGCTCAAAAAAGTTTATAGTTCTCTGCTCTGTGGGGATGTGGTAGCAGTAATATTTTTCAGGAATCTTGGTCTTTTCATTTTCTTAATGACTTTTCTAAGAAACCAGTACTTCTCTAAGAAATAGTGTGGTAAAGGCCTGAGGTGGGGGTCAGGGGCGGGCTAGAAGGGGGAAAAAGGAGGGTTCTATGTAATACTTTCAACAATAAAGATTTTTTTAAAAGAAATCAGCACTAAATTTACTATTCATGCCCTTAAATCTAAATATAAATCCCTTACTTTTTCTTATAGCCTACATTTGGTTTAGGGGCTAACAGCCTATGTAGAATCAGGCAGATCTATGTGGAATCTTAGCTCCATCATTTGCTGGCTAGGTGACTTTGGACAAGCTATTAGTCTCTCTGAACTGCAGTTTCCCCATCTGCAATACCCATCTCATAGGTTAATACAAAGCACATAGAGTACATAGCACAATGTTTGGGTATATGGCAGGAGCCCATTAAATGTCAGCTAAAATTGTTGTTGTTATTAACAGGCAGTCAGCTTCCAGCTACACTGAACTACCCACTCACTGCCTCCTTACCTGCATTTAATCATTCCTCCTCAATGGCTATCTCATCAGCTCTATGTTGTCAAATATTATCTGTGCTTCTCAGTTCATTGTAAATACTACCTGGTCTACTGAGTTTTCACTAACACTTCCCAGCCAGAGCAATTTTCTTCCTCCTCCACATCAAATACACTATATTTGCCTCCTTCTTATGGAGCTTATAGTTTTTGGCCTTGTATATAGCAAATATGACACGCATATGAGTCATTTGCATATATGTCATACTCCTTCACAGAAAGTGTGTTTCTTGAGGATGCAGTAATTTACTATTGATATGTGTCCTTCTCAGAGTATTCAGCATTTTGCCATGCTTTTAGTGACAATCAATCAATATGAGTTGAATGAATTAATTAATATTTCTATCCATTTAGTATAAAATGTCTGCTTGAAGGCAAAGGCCAGGCAATGAAGAGGGCCATCAGGTAGTAAATACTTCAGTCATTCTTTCTCCAATTCCTGTCACATGCTACAATTAATAAGCTAATACAAAGTTTACTTAGACATGAATGTGAACCTTCCCTTCTCTCCTCACTCCCTGCCATTAACTTGAGGAAAACATTAACTATTCTATGCATCACTGTCTTCATTGGTGAAAATAGGGACTTGGTTTCAATATCTAAGGATGTTCTGGTTGTAAATCCAGTGTTTCATATATCAGACAATGTCTTACACCAGCAGACACAGTGATAAGGGAGAAGGGGAAAGCTAGAGCCACCAAATATTACCCAAACATCAAGATTGAGAACAGGAAAACAATGGAAAGATGTATGTGAAGAGCAACAGGCTGGCTAAGGTCAGACCTAAGGAAAAACCTATCAGGCCAAAAACAAGGTCCAAAAATGGAAGCTAGAGCATGGATAGACCCAGGGTCTATGAAAACAACAAACAAACAAACAACAGCAACAAAACATAGTCCATATCAGGTAGCTCAATATAGAAATTTTAACATGGGGGTTTTGCCACAAAGGTATTGAAAGAGCTAAAAAACAAAAGGTATGGTGAGGCAACCCAGAGACTGGCAAGAGGAGAGAGCCACTCCCCCTTGTAGGGCTAAAGAAATAAAGGGAAGATTTTATGTTGCCGGTGCCCAGGGTTGGAGAGGTTTAGCAGGAGGAATTGTCCAGCAAGAGCTACAACCACAGATGAGACCCAGCTACCCCAAATACACCATTCAAAGCAGAAAGAAAGAGAAAGAAATACGTTGGCTTCTCCATTTCTCTTACCTTCTGATGACTCTCATCGGCCAAACCTAGTATAAGACATTTGGCAAGAGAGCCTGGGAATGTAATCTATAGGATCAGCCCCATGCAATACAAAATAGAACAGGACAATATGAGGTAGTGACCTGAGAGCAAATAGACAACTAACCAACCCAGATGGTCTTGGAGATAGCTTCAGAGGTGATTTTTCTTGATTGAGCTTCCTCTTGATCTGTGACCTCTTTGAAGCTCCTGCCCCAGCAGCTGCTATCACACCTTGCTGTAAAGCATTGATGCTTTGGGGTAACTAAGAGGACAGTTGCTTACAAATGTCTTGATAAATTGGTGTTTAGATGCAGAGACCGTGCCATGTAACACTCAATTGTAAAGTCCCAGAATTCTTGCCTAGATGCTTTCTAACATGGGTTATACTTGCTCATAACCAGGGCTTTCCTGGAGCAGTGCATCCCAGAGTAGAATGCCAGCCTTGTTTTTCCAAAGGGACATTGATCTGTTTGGCTTAAACACTGTAACATCCCCCATGTAAACTATTAATTTAACATTAGCAATAAACTTATCCTATATAATAAAACCTTATATGCAAATCGACCAAACAGCGAAATAACCAGTTGCTATGATGTGCACTGACCACCAGGGGGCAGACGTTCAATGCAGGAGCTGCCCCCTGGTGGTCAGTGCGCTCCCACAAGGGGAGCACCACTCAGCCAGAAGCCGGGCTCACAGCTGCAGGCCTCCCTTGCAGGCTGCTGGTAAGGAGCCAGGGGTCCCGGACTGTGAGAGTCCCACACTGCAAGAGGGATGTCTGAGGTCCTGGACTGCATGCGGGTGCAGGCCAGGCTGAGGGACCCCCACCCCCAGTGCACGAATGTTGTGCATCAGGCCTCTAGTATTCCAATGATAGGCTGACCTTTCCAACAAAAACATAAAATCCATCAGTGTGTTTTCCTGCTAACCAGCACTAGGAAGCAACAATCTTTCTTTTTACTCTTCTTGTATTTCACAACATTGATTTATAGATGACATTTATGAAACCTATAGGAAAAATGATATCCCAAGTGTATTTAACCTATGCAAATTCATCTATATCCATTTAGGGGAGAAAGGTTGAAAGAGGGGGGTTGTACACAGTGTGAAAGTAAGGAGAGAAGAGGGGAAATTTTCCGAAGTGGGCAATTCTAGCCACCATTTTATTCAGTGAGTGAGTGAGCTGGAGTGGTCAGGAGGTGAGAGAGGTGACCTACTCTGCCCCAAGGCCATCATTGTTCCTGCTGATCTCTCAGAGACTCTTGCTGAGACACTATTGTCTAAAGGCTTGGTACTGAAGAATTAAATGTTGCTTAGATAGTCTTAACTATATACACATTTCTATATATACTATACATACCCATGCAGTAAACTATGTGTATTGCACAAAATGATATCAAGATATTTTAAAGGTGATTTTTTAAAATATAGATTCTCTCTTTCCATGGTGACCTTAACCCTTCTATATGGTGTGATCCTGGTGCATAGACACTGGGATTGAAAATTCAGTTGAGAGATTGGTAATGGTGCAGGAAGAGAAGAAAAGTAGTTTCACAGTCTACCAAAGCAATTAACTTCAGAGGGAGAGAGAGAGAGAGAGAGAGAGAGAGAGAGAGAGAGAGAGAGAGAAGGTCACTGCTGGAAATCACTATAGTTGCAGGATTTATCCTCATCGGCTGTTCCCAGGCACCCAGCTATAGCTTTGAGATTCATCATATAACTAAACCAGTTGCTTCCTTTCTCTATACCAGCTATCCCTCTCATAAAATTAAGGCAGAGTATCTGCTTCTTGCCTATTGTCACAAAAGAATATATAGGGATTAGATCTAATTACTAGGAAATCCATTCTCCAATAATGAAACATTTAGCACTCAAGAGAATGCAAGAAGACAGCCAAAATTTGGTTAGAATGACCCATTCTGGTTCTATTTACCTCAAAGATGAACCACACTTTGATGTGTTGGCATAACTACGATAGTATGAACGTCACTTTGTAGGACAAACATCATAGTGATGCTCTTACTTAATGTAATGTATCCTGAGAAAGTTTTTCCCAACCTAAATCCAAATCATTTTTTTCCACATCCAAACCTAAAATGCTACAGCTTCCTAATCACAACTGTGTAATGTCCAAAATACATAAACAACCAACCAAACCTGGGAAATCTTATATAAGCTCCCACAGTCTGAAAAGCTGCCATTAGTAATAAGCCTTCCTGTGTTCACCCTACCCTGAACTCTGGCCCCCTCAGTGCTCCACAGTACAGCTCTCTCTAACATGCCAGGTTAATGCTGAGAAGGAACTGAAACCACAAAGGACCAAAAAGCAAATATTTTGCCCAAAGCTAATGTAGCAAATTACATGCAAGATCTAAACTCCAAGAACCTTTTAAATGGTGCAAGCCTACACAAACACACAGCATCCAGTTTGCCAAGATTTAAAAACTAAATTAAATCTAAGTCAAGCCCCACTGGGGGATTTATAGAACCAGTTAAAAGACCAAGTTCTGCTCTTGGCAGGACCACTGGCTTACATCGTACCCCAGGTAAGTAATTTCTCTCACTGGGCTTCTGTTTGCCTGTCTATGAAGCTAACATTTGCCTTGAGTGCACAGGAATGGTGAAGTGAGAGAGTAAGCAGGGTACTCACAACTCAATGCAAGAAAGGTATGTGTGCATAATCAGAAATTCATACAGAATGGCTTCTGCCAAGTACTCTGTTCCCCTAACTGGGCTGCCATGTCACTGTGCAGTCTACGAACTGCGAAGGGGCTGAGGTCCAGTCCTCTTCCCCACCTTGAGCAGGCTGCATCCAACCAAGGGCACTGCCTTGACTTCACACAGGATGATGTCTGCGTCCAGGCCCAGAAGGCTCATCTGCTTAGAGGGGGGGCTTTTTAAAATTCCTCTAAAGACACCAAACCAGGAATGGAGCGGCTATCAGAGTTGATGTCATTTTGAAAAAAGCCAGATGAAAGAAGCATTTATTTTGGCAAGAGTCATATTCACAATGAACGTTTGTGGTCAGAGCTGGAAAAAAGCAGACATTGAATTGGGAGGCACCTTTGCACCATGGCCACATTACCAAGCAATGGACTAGTAGTCACTAGAATCACCACGTTTTGCCCTCCGCTTGCAGCTGTAACCCCAAGAAGCAATGCGGATGAAACTGAGGAAGCTCATTAGGGAAAATAAGTGCGGTAGGGAAACTGGCCATGGCAGTGTTGCCTAAGAAAACCTGGAAGTTAATGGACTGCATCTGGCTTTGTTTTGCTCACACACTCAATTGGACACCAGACAGCAGTGGTAGGAATTTTTTGAGCACTTAGGAGAAAAATTATTTTTTAAGTAAATGTGTGCCATTGGTGCTTCATCATTTTCATTCCTCACTTTCTTTATGCTTAGATTTCAAACTGTATTTTAACTGGATATGCTCATCCTCATCTATTGGTAGAAAAATTAGTTATTAACAATGAGCACAACTCCTGTGGCTACAAATGATAAAACAGGCTAGTAGACTCCTCTCCAGTGCCTGGAATGAACAAGAGGAATCAGGCCACCAAGAGAAAGCCCAGTGGCCTACTCCAGAGTCAAGTGCAGAAACCTGACAATGAGGAAAATCTCACACACTTGCTGGCCAAATACAGTCACGCCAGTCAACATGCAGATCTACAAACAAACAATCTTAAAAATAAAAAAATCCCATGGATTTGAGTGTTTCTGAGCTGGGGAGCAAGAGAAGGAAAGGGAGGCAACAAAGGAAAGGTATTCCTCACTCCCTGACATAAACCATTATCAGGAAATGAGCATTCAGGATGATACCTCTGACAATTAATCATCTTTAGGATCTCTATTCTTTTCTGCATTTTCATCATTTTCTACAATGAGTGGTTTCTAGTAAGCAAGAAGAAGGAAAAGTACCCCTCATTATCTAAATGTATTTGATGAGTAAATTCTGATAGTGAGTGTTTGGACAGTGACTTTGGAGAGGAAAAAATCTATTGAGTTTCAATAAACAAGAATTAAAATTTCAGATTTCAGAGAATGATGCATTTATCTGAATCAATTTGCTTCCTAAGCTGTGAGGGTAAAATTGGGATGGCCAGAGATCAAATAGCAAGAGATGCCTATAATTAACTTGTAATAAGCTACCTTTTCCCTCCCTTTTCTACATGTAAGCACCAAAATTATACCTGAATGGGCAATATATATATATATATAAAAGGCTAATTTTCTAAGTGTCCCTCCACCTGTTCAACTGGTTGCTATGATGCGCACTGACCACCAGGGGGCAGATGCTCAATGCAGGAGCTGCCGAGCTGCACACCCTGACACCAGAGAGGAGGGAGCCCGATTCCAGGGGCTGGGTGATTGCACCTTCGGCCATGGGTTATGTTGTTGCTGAGGCACTGTCAGCCCGAATCTGGTTTACTACACACTTGCATTTTCGTTCCACACCCTGTACAACAGCAACTTTGCAGAGTGCCCTCTCGCACTATGGGACCCCTCGGGGGATGTCCAAGAGCCAGTGTCGAGATACCCCACCTGCCAAAGGGACCCCACCCCGCTCAATCCACAGATGCCCTTCAAGCCATGGCACCACCCCAGGTGTGGCCAGCTGGGGAGGGACCACAGGAGGTTGGCTCCAGGGCATTCCTGGCCCATCTTGCCCAGTCCTGGCCCTGCTGGACATCTTCTAATTAATTTCCTTTATATGTGCACGAATCCATGCACTGGGTCACTAGTTTTGAAACGTTTGTCTTTGGAAAACTTTTATGCCACAGTGCTTTCATATGGCAAACTTCATCCTCATTTTGTTTGCTTTAAAAAGTAAGGAAGTTTCCAGGCAAGTCATAGAAGAAAATACATTGAAAACAACGCAGGAAGTTTTCTTTACAAAATTTACACAATAGAAATACTTAAGTAAGGATTACTTTCTCAATGTAAATCTGTGTTCTCTCAACTACTCTGTCAATGAATTAAGAATCTGAGATCTATTGGCCAAAAGTGTTAGGCAAGTATGAGTATGATTTCTTGACTTCAACGCCTAAAGCAAGAGTGGTTAACCTTTTCTCCTCCAAGGGCCATTTGGATATTTATAACATCATTTGCGGGCCATACACAATTATCAACTTAAAAATTAGCCTGCTTTACTGGTATTTGGTCAAACATTTAATTAACTCACCCCTAATGCCTTGGCAAGGCCAGACCAAATGATTTTGTGGGCCTTATATAGCCCACAGGCCAGACATTGCCCATTCCTGCCATAAAGTCTTCACTTGAGTTTTAGACAAATAAAATTAGAGGAAACAAAATCCTGGCCAAACCCATGACTATTACAGGCTTTTTATGCCAAGGCAATAGAACTTATCAAAGAACTAGAAAATAAAACTTCACCCTACGTACAATACTAAAAAGGAAATAGCATAGTTGTCAAATGAACACAGTATTGCTAATATGCCTCAAGAAAAGATATAACCAGAGAACCAAAATGTTTTATATGAAAAATGAAAGGTGAGATCGGATCTCTTAGAGAATTTTGTCCCTTTCTTTAATAGCCTCCAAATATTTTTGAATTTGTTTATGCCTACACTCACTTAATTTTCCCTGATCTCTGTCACAGATGTTAGTTATCTTTGGAAACACGCCTCAGGGACTGCGTGGTTTTGATCCATACCTTGGGCCCATGAAGCTCCTCCAGTTTCCACAGCATCTCAGTGTTCCTTACTAGTGCTGCCCACTTCCCTCCCAGCAAAGGGCCACATTACTCAGCACACAGTGACTCTTAACGCAGTTAATGTGGGGAGAGACTGTCATCACTGACTATGTGAATCTGGGACAGAAATATCCCAGCTGACCTGGAAGACTGTTGAAACTTGACTAATAGCCCCAACTCATAGGGTTAATTCCCTTGTGCTTAAAAGTGGCATGATTAGCAACTTGTTAAAGAAAATCCTGGCTGATCAGGAAATATAGTCAATACCATTGTAATGACTCTGCAAATGACAGTCTAGATCTAATGTGGTGATCACATCATAAGGCATATAAATGTCAAATCACTATGTTGTACACTTGAAATTAATAGGATATTGCATGCCAACTACACTTTAATAATAAAAAAAAAACTTCTAAATACTAGCTTTCTTCTGGTTACTTGGGCTCAGCTTCCATATTTCCAATCACAAATCTAAGTAGACATGTTTACTAAGTGTGTGAAGAGTTGAGAAAGAAAAAGAAGAAATGTGGTAGAAATGGGCAGCACTGAAAAACAACTAACACTGAAACTCTCAAACTCCTCTGAAATTCTAATTTTAAAATAACAATAATCCCCATAAGAAAGGTCTTGCTATTCCACTTTACAAGTGAGAAAATCAAGAGTGGAAGGTTGAGCCTGGTCAGTGTAGCTCAGTGGTTGAGTATAACTATGGAACCAAGAAGTCACAGTTTGATTCCCCAACAGGGCACATGCCCAGGTTGTGGGCATTCAATCCCCGGTTGGAAGGTATATAGAAGGCAGCCATTCAGTGATTCTCTCTCATTATTGATGTTTCTTTATTCTCTCTCCCTCTCCCTCTCCCTCTCCCTATCCCTCTCCCTCTCCCTCTCCCTCTCCCTCTCCCTCTCCCTCTCCCTCTCCCTCTCCCTCTCCCTCTCCCTCTCCCTCTCCCTCTCCCTCTCTGAAATCAAGTTTTAAAAAATTGTGCTTTTTTTTTTAAAGAGTGGAAGGTTGAGCAAGTTGTACAACATCTCACAAATAAGAAATGATAGAGCTGGGTTTCCAAACTAAATCTAATCCTGCTATTTGTCTCTCATCCACTTCCTGGCTCCTTTCCCCAGTGTAACTGGTACAAACCTTTTCATGTCGACTTTAATCCTGGCCAAATACCTATCTCCTTCTGCACCAAGTAACCAGAGACATACTAGAGTTAGTTTTGTCCTTGAGCCCTCACTTTACCTACCATACATCTTCCTTCTGCTTCTCCTCCTCCCTCTTCCCTTTCCTAGAAGGTACCTATTCCCCTCGGAAAGCCTGCGTGGGGTGTTTCCTCCCTCCCTGAAGTCCTGAAGCACTCCTTGTTTATAAATTTCATTTGCCTTTTAAGGTCCAATTGCCAAGTCTTTCTTATCTTTTTTTTTTTTTTTACTTTGAATCTTTTAAAAATACTTTAATTTCAAAACAACAGTCTGACTTATCTTTTATGCACATATCCTGTCTACCCAACCAGATTGGGTGTTCTCCAATGCTCTGTCCTTTCCCATCTGCTTAGCTTCCTCTCTAATGACTCCCTGGGAGAGAGCTCATCTACTTGTAATGGCCATGGACGCTGCACATAATCTTGCCACCAAGTCCCTGCTCAGGTTCCCCAGCTTTATGGTTCTTTCCCTTTTTCCTTATCAATGGAAATCCACAGTCTTCCCAAGGCCACTTCAAATTCCAATGACCCTTCTCCAGCAAACACAGGTCCACGATTATCTGTTCTTTCTCTGAGTTTCTATAAGACTCCTGTCTATACAGACATTTTTAAAATTTGTCTTTATCATTGAAAGTATTACAAATGTCCCCCTTTTTCCCCATTGACCCCCTCCACCCTACTTCCCCTCCCTACCCGCCCCCCCCAGGCCTTCATCACACTATTGTCTGTGTCCATGGGTTATGCACATATGCATATAAATTAATCTCTTCCCACCCACCCCACCTTCCCTCTGAGATTCAATAGTCTGTTCCATGCGGCTATGTCTCTGGCTCTACTTTGTTCATCAGTTTATTTTGTTCATTAGATTCCGCATATAAATGAGATCATACGATACTTGTCTTTCTCTGACTGGCTTATTTCACTTAGCATAATATTCTTTATTGTGTCTGTACCTCATATTTCCCTAAATAGACTGGGAGTTTCCTAAGGACAGTAACAAGTCTTTGGCTTGCATTTCTCATTGTACCCAGCACAGTGCCAAGTATTCTGAAGGTGCTTATTAATTACCTCCAACCTACATTTCAAAAGTTTAAATAGAACTCAGATCTTTTGTTTGTTTGTTTCAAATATGTCACAGTAAACTAAGGCAGTAGTAGCTCTACACTGAACAAAGTATTGAGCCCAAAGTGAGCCAACTTTAAACCCTTAGAGGGAGGGGCTTTGTGCTTAAGAATCTCCTTTCCCAGGACACCAAGTTCAGTGATGGAGTAGACAACACCCACTTCACAGGGTTGTCTTGATTGGTTATCCAAACCCAGAAACACAGCACCTTGAAAGAGTCTGTCTGAATCAAGAACTCAGTCCTCATTTGCCCAGATGGAAAGTTGGTTGTGGCCAAGGAAAGCCGACCTGATGAAAGCCAGTATGTTCAGCTTCCTTTCCAATCAGCAACCATAATTGCCACTAGCATTTAATATGGCACCAATCACACCTGTGTTCTGAGGCCAGGAACAGTGGCCAGCTCAGCACCTTCTGAAACCCGGGTGGCTAAAATCCAAGACAAACAAGACTGAGCAGATGAATCACAGCAGCGAGACCCAGCAGTTGCCTTTGTAAACCAGGGAGTTTACCCACAATTCAGCAGGCAGGGTGTAGCCTATAATATGCTGGATTTAGGGTTGATTCAACCTTCACCCCTGTAAAGTTGGGCCTCTACTAATTGCTAATGTTAAGAAATTCTCTTGACATTTCCTGTTCTGAAAATGTTGTTAGCCCTCCTGGATTAGGGAGGTAGGCTCCATCTTAGAAGTGAGGTATGGCAACCTACAAACAGTCCATATACAGATGACAACGAAAAGCCAACAACCAACATTCCCAAGTTCCTTCATTATAAATTAAGCTCATAGGAGCTGGTGACCACTTAGAATGCTCCATAAAGCTCTCAAGATCATATTCTAGTAAGGCAGCCCCTCAGTGTCTATTAGTTTAAAAGCCAGTCAGAGTAGAAAATAGGGTAAAGTTCAGATACCATAGACTCAGCAGCTTTTAAATTTTGTTGTAGTTGTGTATGTGTGTTTGTGAGTGTGTGTGTGTGTCTCTGTGTGTGTGTCATATCTAGCAATAGCAATTGGGATAAAAGAGAGTAAAAGAGAAAATCCCATGTGCACTGTGGGTGCCAACACTGCCAATCCTGCTCTCCCTCAAAAACTAGTGCAGAAAGAGCCTATAGTCATTTTCCTATGAAGCCAGCATCCTCTGAGGCATGACATCAGAGCTACCCAGGCTCAGGGCACATAGACTTAGTTTTGAGAGCCTAGAACCTCAATTAATTTATTTATTCAAGCAAAAAATTATAAAACATTTACTAGGTACAAGGCAAATGTTCTAAAGTCTAGGGGTATAGCAATCATTGATGTATAAAAAGTCTCTGCTCTCTTGGATCTTATATTCTAGTCAGGAGGAGATAGACAATTAATAAGTAAACAGGTAAATACTTAGACTATCAGATGGTGACAGTGACATTTCAGAGAGCCCCTAAGGAGGTAGAGGAGAAGCTATGCAGAATTGCTATTGTTATTGCTATTATTAGAATTAATAATAGTAAGGCTCTTCCAGCCATTTCAAGGACTTTGGCTTTGAATCAGAATATCAGTCAGGGCCCAGTTGAGAGACAGAAGCCACACCAGTTATTTCTACAGAACTAATTTAATATAAAGAAATATTTATTAGCCTGGCTAGTGTAGCTTAGTGGTTGAGCATCAACTCCATGAACCAGGAGGTTGCCTGTTCTATTCCAGGTCAGGGCACATGATCCAGTTATAAACTCAATCACCAATGTGGGGCATGGAGGAGGCACCCAATGGATGTTTCTATCTCTCCTTCTCCAGAGGTATACTCTCCCTCTAGCACCCCCTACTGGCTGAGCCCTACAGGGGCCAGCTGACAAAGAACAGCGGTTTTCAGGGGTTTGGCCCCAGCAATGTAAGATCAAGTATGGAAGGATGGATTTGGAGTTGAGAGGCAATGACAATAACTGACACCCTCTGGCTGAGACAGGAAGTCACCAAAGATTTTGAACAGGGGGTGACATTAGCTGAGTCATTCTGGCAGCTGTGTTGAGAATAGACAGCAGGAGAGAAATAGCAGTGGAGGTGGGAAGAGGTGGTTGGATTCTGGATATCGTTAGTTCCATAGGATTTGCTGATGACTTGCATGTGGGCTGTGAAAGAAAGAGAGACATCAAGGGCGACTCCCACACTTTGGCCTAAATAACTGAATGGAGACAAATTTACAGAGAGGGGAGAAGACTAAGTGGGAGCACACTTATGAAGGGAAAGGGCCCTCTGAAGCTCTAAGTGGGGCACGTTAGGTTTGAGCTGTTGATCAGCAGTTGGCTACCCAAGTCTGGAGCTCAGGAGAAGGTCTATTTAGTGATGCAAATTTGAGATTCCCTCATCATATAGATGGATTTTAAAGCCATGTGATTGGATGAGATCACCAGTGATGTGTCAACATGGCTCAGATTCACAGGCTAGGAATAAGATTTGGAATCAGAATGATGTAGATTTAAATTCAACTCTACCAGCACTGGCTATTCCCAGGTAGGTCTTTACCACTCTAGGCCTTGAATCTCTCATCTGTAAAATGAGATGATAACCATACTGACTCCACTGGTCCTATATGAGGATTAAATATGGCAATTAAAGCCCTTATACCAGTGCCTGATACGCATTCTAAGCTAGAAATGGATAGCAGTCGAGTTTATTCTTTTCAATAAGAAAGCTACGGACAAAGGAAAGTAGAGAAGGAACCTGAGTACCTAAGGTGAAAGAACTTTTCCTCTTACTTGTGAATATCTGGCCAGGGAGTAAGAGGTGATACCAGACAACCATCAGATATGAAGAAAAATAAAAGACAGATTCACACAAAAAATTATCAAAAGGAAAAACTTAGTGATCCTTTAAAATGCCAAAACTGAGCAGCAGGGCAAGACCCACATAGAAACAAAATCCTTGGCAGGAGATGACCTATTGTGACATCAGTGTGTGCCTGTCGTGAGCTGGGTGAGCTGTGGATGAGTCAGGATGTGCATCACCATGACTCTCAGCCCCCACACACCAGTCACCACTTGCTCCTACTCAGCCTGGGAACAGAGCCCCATTCTCCTCCCATTAATTGTTCACCTCTCATTAAGCATTTTCACATGAGGCAGGCATTTTTTTCCAGAGCTCAATTGCAAGGTTATGTAAGGTTCTACTGTATTCCTGGCCCAGGAACTGAGACCAGCTGCCTTCACAGGGCGCTCCCTTCCTAGGGGGTAGGTCAATTTAGGAAAGCAAGCTGCAGATCACAAAGCTTAAGAAATGCAGCAATGGAGTAAAAGATGCTGACTGTCCTCAGAGCTTGCTCTCCTCAAGTGTACTAAGCACCCTGCTACTACACCCCAGTGTGTGAATCAGAGCTCCCCGCCCCCACCCATGGCCACCTTGTTTGATATCAAAAGCTCTTCATGTTATTCTGCTGACAGCAGCCTTTTCCACACAAGTTCCCAACACTTTTACAAAGTAAAAACAAAACAAAACTAAAACACAAAACTCTACAGTCCAGGGATTATATTCCAGACAGCTGTTTCTGGACACTAGGAGAGACCCATGTGAAATAGTGATTCTCAACCTCAGCTGCAATTGGAGTCTCCAGGGGAGACTGTAAAAGTGCTGATACCCACACCAATTGTGATGGTTGCCTGTGTTTCCCCAAATGCATATGTTGAAGCCCTACCCCCCAGGACCTCAGAATGTGACCATATTTAGATGGGGTCTTTAAAGAAGTAATTAAGGTAAAAATAAATCATTAGGATGGGACCTAATCCAATCATGACTGATGTCCTTATGAGAAGAGGAGATTAGGACACAGACAAGTACAGAGGAAATACTATGGGAAGATATAGGGAAAAGACAGCCATCAGCAAGCCAAGGAGAAAAGCCTCAAGAGAAACCAATCCTGCCAACCTCTTGATCTCTGACTTCCAGCCTCCAGAGCTATGAAATAATAAACCCCTGCTGTCTAAGCCCCTCATTCTATGGTACTTTGTTAGGGCAGCCTTAGGAAACTAATATACCAATGTAATCAAAATCTCTGGCAATGCGGCCAGGCATCATTACTGTTAAAGTTCTTCCAAGTGTTTTGACTGTGCATCTGCATTTTAGAACTCACCATTCTAGACTACAAATTCCTTCCAGTCTGCTAACACCAGTGCTGACCCTTAGGTTGTCTTTCTAAAATGCATCATGTCTATTTGGCATTAGCTTCTTTCTTCCTTTCTTCTTTCCTGCCTCCCTCTGCCCCTCTCTCTCCTTCCCTGCATTCTTTTCTTCCTCAACAAAATGAACAGGAGAGATCACAGCCCTGACCTCAGCCTCAGGATAAAGGATGCTAAGTCCCATCTACCATCTTTCCATTAAAATTTGAACCACTACGTGGTCCCTAAGAAAATCCCTAAGAGAGCTGAAAATCTAGAAAAGGACTTTAATCTGATGAAAGACTCCAAGTGAGGAAAAAGACCTTGTGCAAAGGTTAATAGGAAAAGATGAGGCAATGCCTTCTTTTCTGGAGAATTCCCCTGTCAGGCAGAAAGTCTTTTTTTAACTTCTGCCTCATTTGGCTTTTTGAATGGCCATTGTCCGTAGCCACATCTTGCTAGGAATGGTCAAATGGTGGAGCTGCAGGAAGATACTGGGGACAGATCTGTGTGAGTGGCCAGACCTCATTTTCCTGCCCATGGTTGGTTCAAAACAAGCCACCAGCAGTGACCTGTCACTGCATCTCTTTAAATAATGATACCAATATGGACTTGCGAGTTTGCAGGCCTCCTTTCCTTCCCTGTGCCTCTGTGTCCCTCCCTGTACACACACACGGGAAATCTAGACATCTGAGCGCCACTCTGGTGAAGGTGAACAATTAGAGTTTTAATCATCCTCATTTTCAGCATCCAAACCTCTTCTACATGTGTTTCCAGGCACTTGCTTTCTGTCCCTTCCCCTTCTTTTCTTATTCCTTCCTGATAGCTTTTATTACCTGCATGTGGTAAATTTTCAAATCAGCAGTCAGAGTTTTTAAGCTGCATGACTTCTATTACAGCTAAGAGGAGGCAGGTGACCAATGCCAATGCAGTCTCAACTCCACAGCTTACCTCCTTCATGCTCATTTATTCATCCTCATGGCATGTATCAAGCCTGGGTTTTAACAAAGCCTTCTCCGAGAATGGTTCATCTCTCACAGAGGGCCAAGCGGGGAAGGGAAGTGAAGACACTGAACCAAAAGAGAGAATGGAAGGACAGGGGTTTGCAGAGCATTTTCTTAGGCATTTTATCACGTCTACCAGAGCCAGCTCTGCTAGGAAGGGACTTGTGTTGAGATTGGTATCTGGTTCTCCTTCCATCATTCTAGGTTTCCTTTTCCCAGTCACAGTAGTGGCCCAAAGCATGCTTTCCACCCACTGGCAAAGCCATCCCTACACAGGGAGTTCTGACCCTTATTCCATCAGCTCAGGAGCCCTTGTGGCTCTGCCTGTGTATCCACTGGAAGTTCTGTCTTGGCCCCCTTCACACCAGTCTCCCAGTTTTTCCTCTCATTTGGATCAAACATTCATTTGTGCTGCAGCTTTGGTATTGGACCCCATGTTTACACCCAAACACTGCCCTTCCTATGACATCTGTAAGTTAAGTAAGACCACCCTGTCACTTAAAGATTCAGGTAACCTATAGGCCACCCAATTCTAGGCCACTAATGTCCAAAGTCTTCCCTGCAATTTCAGCCAGTTTGGGAGACAATCCCCTCTGCTGCTGGTTCTCACACCTTCACATATTGTTTCTGAGCCACATCATATTGACCCCCCCACACCCCTATATTTAACACTACTGCTGCAAAACAATTAATAAGTACTATAGAGAGGGGAACAAGAGGAAGATTTACATGAAGGACTGCTGGTGCTGACCAGCAGACCCAGAGCAATGGATGAATGATTACTCAGACAAACATTTCTGTGAAAGAGGGGCTAAGGGACTGCTTGGCTATAGGAACCAACAGCCCTGTTCGCCTGCCTCCTTAGTCTTTTATTGTAACAACAGCTTGAACTAAAATTAACTTTTAGATCCTATCAGCAGGGTAAGTATCCTTGAGAAGACATATGTGTCTGCAGTGTCCTTTAAGCAAGGACATCTAAGGACTAAACATAAAGATTCCAGTAAACACCTGGGGGCTCAGACTTGTTTGGAAAAGTCGAGCCAGGGGATGTTGCCTTCGGCCAGCTCCTGTCCTGTGCCTCCCTACAAAGGACAAGTTAAGAATTCATGATTTTGCCCTAACCGGTTTGGCTCAGTGGATAGAGCATTGGCCTGCCGACTCAAAGGTCCCAGGTTTGATTCCGGTCAAGGGCATGTACCTTGGTTGCAGGCACATCCCCATTAGGGAGTGTGCAGGAGGCAGCTGATTGATGTTTCTCTCTCATCGATGTTTCTAACTCTCTATCCCTATCCCTTCCTCTCTGTAAAAAATCAATAAAATATTTTTTAAAAAAAAAGAATTCATGATTTTAATTCTTAAGGTTCTCTTGTCAACCCTACAATGTTGGGGGAAGAAGATCCTCTTCCTCTGCCTCCTCTGAACTAGCACCCAGGCTCTTCATCTCCCCAGGATTTCCCCTAGGAAGTTGAATCTTCTTCCCTCCATTACGTGGAACAGTTCAGCAAAAACTTGTAGACACAAGTGTTCAGCACAAAGGTCTTCCTTTATGATGTCTCAGAGCCTTTCTCTGAGGAATAGTCTCACTTCAGTCAATTTTTTGTTCAAAGGCCACTATAATATAGCAGGGTTCTGTCTCCCTCCCACCTGAGTCAAACAAGAGTTGGCCAGTGGCCTCTAATGAGGTGGGGCCATGGGCCAGAAAACTCTGCCAAAGGGGGAACGG
The DNA here is from genome assembly GCF_963259705.1 of Myotis daubentonii. Taxonomy (NCBI): domain Eukaryota; kingdom Metazoa; phylum Chordata; class Mammalia; order Chiroptera; family Vespertilionidae; genus Myotis; species Myotis daubentonii. The sequence continues at coordinate 137,577,185 of NC_081842.1, forward strand.
TTACACTGTGTAGTAATCAATCAGGTCCCATCAGAGCTTCTCTCAGGAAGCTGGGTTTGAAGAGTCGGTCACAGCCAGCAGCAACAGTGGAAGCAACTGGTGTCACAGCAAGTAAGCCAGGAGCCATCACAAGAAGAGGCAATAAGCAGAAGCTGGGAAACCTAGAAGGCACAATGAAGCATACTTGTGAGGTGCAGAAGAGATAAGAACGTTTGCAGGAGGTTGAAGCAGAGAAGGAGAGGGACATCCCCACGAGACCAGTCAAGGCACTTTGGAGTGAAAGGAAGCACGATCTTCCCAGTATAGCCTCAGTTACTCAGCTGCAGACTCAATGTTCTGTGCCTGCTAACTCCCTGTGTAAGCATGTGATCAATCCTCATTGCCACAGGAACTCCTAGGCCTTCTCTTCTCCTTACAGACTTAGTGGATTTGGGCCCCTGCTCTGTGCAAACTGCTTTCCTGTACGAGGGTACTCACCACCTCCCCAACTCCCTGCCCTTTGGTGCAGGGAATCTGTCTTACCCAGATTCATAATTTCATCTTCACAGCCTCTAGGACAGAGCTCACACTCAAAGTTTGACTTCCTTCCAGCCCAGCCCTCTATGCTATGCTCATTGTGTTAGCATGATTTCCTCTATAGTTCCTCATAAGTCATTAGGCAAAAATAAACACTGCATAAGAACTGTCCATGCCGAAACCGGTTTGGCTCAGTGGATAGAGCGTCGGCCTGCGGACTGAAAGGTCCCAGGTTCGATTCTGGTCAAGGGCATGTACCTGGGTTGCGGGCACATCCCCAGTGGGAGATGTGCAGGAGGCAGCTGATCGATGTTTCTCTCTCATCGATGTTTCTAACTCTCTATCTCTCTCCCTTCCTCTCTGTAAAAAATCAATAAAATATATTTAAAAAAAAAAAAAAGAACTGTCCAAATCAAGAATTTCAACGTTCCTTCTCACTGCTGATAAACTGCAAGGGACAGTTTAAATTAGAATGGCATCTGCCGGGGCCCATGGAAAGAAAGCTGGAAAAGACTCTGTGGTAAAGATAAAGGCTGTTGATTCCTTCCCCAACACACTAATGGTGCCATCTCATCTTTGCATCTGCAAATTACAGTTAGGTGACTGCCAGGTTCTCCCATGTTCAGAAAAATTAAGGAATGGTCAAGCTTAAAGTTCTCAAGTTAAGTACAAATTTCCCAGTTCGTGGAAGAGAGTTTTAGTTCTACCATAGCCATTCTCCACAAAAACAAAGCACACACACACACACACACACACACACACACACACAGGACTAAAAACATCCACAAAACCACTACAAAGAAGTTGATTCTGTGAAAGTCAGAGAGAGAGAATGAATGAATCAATCAAAGCTATGGAGCTAGGAAAAGAAAGCCCCGGCAACCTGCAAGGGTGACCCTTTCTGTTGAATGTAGGTGATGCCAAAAACTAAATGCCAGCTTTTGCCTCCTGTCAGAAATGGCTAGATGTATTAAAAGGACAATTTTCAGCTATTTTCTCTGAAGGAGGCTTCTCTTCTGTTTTCTTGTTAAAATTTTCTGATTCAGTGGATAACCAATGTCTGAATATAGCTTACATACATCCACTTCACATGGCAATTATATATGTAATAATCTCAACTGAGTCTCAACTTCTGAAACTCAGATTATTAAAGTGGGATTAAAGTCCATAGACCCATACTTCACTGCCACTGCCTTTCTCTACTCACCACTGGTCCAGTAGGTCACTCTCCAATGGAAACCAACCATATCCTCTGAAGGCATGAGTAGGCTTGACTTCTCATGGCAGGCCTCTGTGGTTTCTTATGACCCAACTCTGTGGTTTCCCATGACCCAGCTCATAACCAGATGATGTTCACACCAATATGGCCCCCTAGGCATGTCTGTGGGCCAGATGTATACCCAGCCCATCCTCTCCCACTCAAGAAAATATATTAAAATGCAAGAATATAAGAACAGCATTATTATGGGTTCTGAAATGCATTTTAATTTATCAACAAAGTAAATTATTGAAAAATTTGATATTTCAACTATTATTAGTTAACCAGCTCCATGGTTGAGAACATTGACTTCTCAGACACCTTAAGATGCATACCACTAGAACTGTTGATGTTTGACCACTGAACAAAAAGAATAAATGCTACTGTTAATTGACTCATAGAAGATTTCAGCACTACAGAAGGAATCAAGACACCTGTTTCTCAGAACACATTCATGAAAATTCCATAATCTCCAGTGACAATAACAAGTGTATGTTTATCCAATAAAGGCTCTATCAACCTCAAAGGAAATAAGATAATATATGACAACTTAATCATCATTATGAACTATTTTTATTTTTTGTGGTTTTGTATACTTTCTAATTTGCTAATGAACATCCATCACTTTTTAAATGGGATATTGTTTAAAATATTATGTAAAGAAATAAAATATTTTCAATACCAGGAGTGAAAAGTCATGTGATTTTAGGAAATTCTATAGGGCACTGGCTCATCTCCATATTTACTTAAAAATATACCTAAAGCAAGGAGAAGAGGGATATTTTTTAAATACCTCTAAAGGAAGGGGGGAGGATATCAATAGCTATTATTTTTTTACTAAAATATTTCTTGATGGCCTCCCATCATGATAGATATTATAACAGCACTCTGCCCTTCTCAACAAACAAGACACCTTTATAAGTTCCTATAACATGAGATGACCTCTAGGATCTGCTATTTCAAATACATGTTTTACAAGTCATTCATCAGCTATATTTCTATGAATAAAAGACACTGACCTCTAAAAAATAATGTCCCATGCTTGCTTTGGCAGCACATATACTAAGATTGGAATGATACAGAGAAGATTAGCATGGCCCCTGCGCAAGGATGACACGCAAATTTGTGAAGCGTTCCATATTTTTTAAGAAATACTACGCTGCTATAAAAAAGAAGGAATTCTTACCATTTGCAGCAGCATGGATGGAACTGGAGAGCATTATGCTAAGTGAAATAAGCCAGGAAGTGAAAGAAAAATACCACATGATCTCACTCATTATGGATAATAAAGAACATCCTATCTAATAAAAGAGAAACATGGTAATTAGCGTACGTCTGCTACCCTTCCCATTGGCTAATCAGGGTGAAATGCAAATTAACTGCCAGCCAAGATGGCGGCTGGCAGCCAGGCAGCTTGAAACTAACATGAGGCTTGCTAGCTTCAGTGACAGAGGACTCCAACGTTCCCCGCCTGCCTTGCCGGCCTCTGAGCCTGCAGTTTGAAACATAGTTACAAATATAGAAGCTAAACAAAACCTGCTTTCAGCGAGCTGGGATCTCAGAGCTGGAGTTGATACAGTGTTTCAATTATAGAACCCAAACAAACCAGATACCTGCTTTCAGCAGCTGAGGCCTCAGAGTTGGAGCCAGAGCTAAAGCTGGCCCAGAATAAAAAAAATAGAAAAAAAGGAGCAGTTGGGAGCTTCAGTCACCTGCCAGCCTGAAAAAAGCCCTCAGCCCCTCACCCAGACTGGCCAGGCACCCCAGTGGGGACCCCCACCCTGAAGGGTGTGTGACCAGCTGCAAACAGCCATCATCCTCTCACCCAGGCTGGCCAGGCACCCCAGTGGGGACGCCCACCCTGATCCAGGACACCCTTCAGGGCAAACCAGCCAGCCCCCACCCATGCACCAGGCCTCTATCCTATATAGTAAAAGGGTAATATGCCTCCCAGCACCAGGATCAGCGGAGTCGCGAGGCCTCCTGGCACCGGGATTAGCATGACAGGGGGCAGCGCCCAAACCCCCTGATCGCCCTGCGGCTCTGTGTGTGACAGAGGACGAGGCCACAACCTCCTTATCTGCCCTGCTCTGTTCGTGACAGGGGAAAGCGCCCCAAACCCCTGATCAGCCCTGCTCTGTGCCTGATAGGGGGGAGCTCCCCAACCCCCTGATCACCCTGCAGCTCTGTGTGTGACAGGGTGTGGTGCTCCAGCCCCCTGATCGGCCCTGCTCTGTGCCTGACAGGGGGGAGCTCCCCAACCCCCTGATCGCCCTGCAGCTCTGTGTGTTACAGGGGGCAGGGCCACAACCTCCCTATCCACCCTGCTCTGTTCGTGACAGGGGAAGGCGCCCCAACCCCCACCCCCATGGGCCCTGCTCTATGTGTGATGGGGTAGAGCCATAACCTCTCCATTGGCCCTGCCCTGAGTGTGAGAGTGGCGGTGCCCCAACCCCCTGATTGGCCCTGCTCTGTGTGTGACAGAGGGCGGTGCCCCAACTCCCCTATTGGCCCCACTCTGTGAGTGACAGGGGAGAGCTCCCCAACCCCCTGATTGAGCCTGCTCTGTGCGTGACAGGGTACGGAGCCCCAACCCCCCTGATGGGCCCTGCTCTGTGCGTAACAGGGGGCAGCGCCCCAACCCCCTGATTGGCCCTGTTCTGTGCATATCAGGGGGCAGTGCCCCAACCCCCCAATCGGCCCTACCCTGAGCGTGACTGAGGGTGGCATCACAACCTCCCAATCCGCCCTGCTCTGTGCATGACAAGAGGCGGCGCCCCAACTCCCCAATCGGCCTTGCTCTGAGCCCGACCAGGGGCTGCACCTAGGGATTGGGCCTGCCCTCTGCCACCCGGGAGCAGGCCTAAGCCAGCAGGTCATTATATCCCGAGGGGTCCCAGACTGCGAGAGGGCACAGGCCGGGCTGAGGGATCCCTGCCCCCCCCCCGAGTGCACAAATTTTTGTGCACCGGGCCTCTAGTTATAACATAATGAATAAAAAGATAGATACAGAGGCAGAGAAGCATTGAACAGACTGTCAAATTACAGTGGGAAAGCTGGGGAGAGTGTGTGTGTGTGTGTGTGTGTGTGTGTGTGTGTGTGTGTGTTGGGGGAGGTAAGAGATCAACCAAAAGACTTATATGCATGCATATAAGCATAACCAAAGGACACAAGACGTTGGGTGGTGGGGGGGGGGGGGTAAGGGCATGTGCTGGGGGTAGGGGAGGCCTGGGGAAAGCCAATGGGGGAAGAAAGGAGACATATGTACTACTATTTGTAATACTTTAAACAAAAAAATAAAATTTAAAAAAATAATGGCCCAGGACTGGAAATGAAAACTGACCAAAGGTTTTCATTTCTAATGCCATTAACCAACACCAAAACCTATTGGGTCACTGAGCAAACAAGGGCTTGGGCTATTTCTTTCCAGCTACTTGTCTGAGCAGCAGTTGAATCAAAGTTACAGAGTAAGATGCTGGACCACTGAACAGTTTTCCACGTAACTCACCATTTCTGGTGCTCAGAGGTATAGCTTTGAGACTGGGTGATGGCCAGGATAGATGGGGTGAGGTCAGAAAGGGGATGAGACAGTTATGTGGGGGTGGATAGTCACAGCAGGAAGAAGAACAAAAATTAAGATAAAGAAAAGGTGGAGGATAGAGATAAAAATGAAGCCAAGGAGGTGCAGCATTCTTCATGACCGGGGTTTGGAAGATGATCTAGGTCTGCTCTTCAAACTCATCTGGAGCAGGAGCAGTGACTCACAAACATCAAAGGACAAGGGGAGGCCCCTTGGGTCACCTAGACTTTGCAACAAAAATGCACCAGGGAAGCAGACATTTATGCAACAAAGCTGGGCGAAGCCTCCACAATCTTTCCCATCAAATGACAAATGTCTCTTTTATGTAAGGATCAAACAGTGTCGGAGACAGTAACATAAGCAAACTTCAGTGACATTGATTTTGCATGTTAGTAGAGTTGTTTCTAAAGAGGAACTCCCACGACTGCCAGAGAGTATCTTCACCTGAAAACTGTGACTGTGCCGCTACTTAGCAGTCACGTATCAGCCAAGGGAACACATTCCTGCAGCCCTCCTGACAGCAGCACGTTGACACTTCAATTACCTGATAACTACACAATGTTTTCCCAGCCGAGCAGGAAAACTTCAAAAAAGAGCTTAACTTTTTTTCTTCTCCAGCCTTTGCTAACCTTTCACCTCCTTCTGCTTTCATGGCTAAATCTCCACAATAAGGTTTTTTTTGACACACAAAAAAGAGTTCCAGACTTGAATTCAAATCCTGACACCAGAGTGGCATGACCTTAGGTAAGTTGCCTAGACGCTAATTAACTTCAGTTCCCTGGTCTATAAAATAGAAATGGCTGTGAGAAATCAAATACAAATTGTTTGGAACACACAGGTGGTGTGATGACTGGTTGTAATGCCAATAATATTAAGTAAATAAGGATTCAGCTTAGTCTAAACCCCACATTTCTTTTCTCCTAAATGGTCACTACCTCTTGAGCAGGATATAAGGAGCCAATCTATCTTTAGTTTTAAGTAAAAATGTCTGCTCCAATTATACTGAAAGTTTCTCAAGGGAAAATATGTTTACACTGATAACATCATCCTCCCAATATTAAAAAAATACCCAATTTTGCATATCTAAGAAATAATTATAGATTATTAACATGATGATAACAATGTTAATAATAAAAAATATGCTATAGTCAACACCCCAAATTTACTTACATGGTGTTTTGTTTGTTTTTTTCAGTCTAAAGATGGCAACAGAGAACATTTCAAGTATCTCTGGGCTCCATTCTACTTTATGTAGATTTCTACTTTTAAAGTTGGAGTCACTTTACTGAATGGTTTATTGGTCCCTCACTGGAATTGTCCTATGGGTAACATCTACATCCCAGCCAACTTTGTATACTGAATGCCTGGCACATAGTAAGCCAGCATGGATGGGTGGGTGGTCAGTCCACCTGCAGTGGAAGGCAAAGTAAAACAAAAGTTATCTTATACAAGCTTAAAATGAAAGTTATCTTACAGGTTTACTAAAGGCCCGGTGCATGAAATTCATGGCCAAGGGGCTGGGGGTGGGGGTCCCTCAGCCTGGCCTGAACCCTCTCCAACCCGGGATTCCTTGGGGGTTGTACAACTGTTGGCTCAATCCTATACTGACAGTCAGACATCCCTCTCGCAATCCAGGACAACTGGCTCCTAACCGCTCACCTGCCTGCCAGCCTGATCGCCCTAACTGCTCTCCCCTGCTGGCCTGATCCCCCTAACTGCTCTCCCCTGCCAGCCTGATCCCCCTAACTGCTCTACCCTGCCAGCCTGATCCCCCTAACTGCTCTCTCCTGCCAGCCTGATTGCCCCTAACTGCCTCTGTCATGGCCCCGCCACCATGGCTTTGTCCAGAAGAACGTCCGGAAGGTCGTCCTGAAGATGTCCGGTCTAATTAGCATATTACCCTTTTATTAGTATAGATATTATATTTGTATCAGTTAAGATTAAAGGTCAGCAGCAATCATTAAAACCCTAATGAAATGGCTTTATCAGAATAGTTGTGTGTTTCACATAGAGGTCTAGAGGTATTCTGTCCACAGCTCCACAGTGCCAGGGACCTGTGTGCTTAGAATCTTACTGCTCACTGTGTGTGGCTTTCACTCCCAACTTTACATCTTGCCCCAGGTTACTCTGAAGCTCCAGACATTATCACTGCAATCCAGGTAAAAATAAGTGAAGAAAGGTAGCATAGAGAGCAAAATGGGTGAACTGTGTCAAAAAAAAAAAATGCAATTTTTCTGCCCAGCCAATGTTGTTCAGTGATTGAGCATTGATCCAGGAACCAAGAGGTCACCTGTTAGATTCCTGGTCAGGGCACGTGTCTGGGTTGCAGGCTCAATCCCCAGTAAGGGGCATGCAGGAGGCAGCTGATCAATGGTGTTTCTCTCTCATTCATGTTTTTATCTCTCTATTCCCCCTCCCTTCTTCTCTCTCTAAAAATCAATGAAAACATTTTTTAAAATGAAATTTCCCCTCAATATTCATTTCTCCCCCTTTCAATATAGAACCTCAATTTTTATTCCCTCCATAATAAATACTATGTTCCCCAGTATTTATTATAAGAAATTTCTGGAAGTATCTCCTCTTTAAATGGAATAAGGCTGGAGCCCTAGCTGCCATCTTGCACCATAAAGATCAAAGCTTCATCCTAAGAATGACAGACTAATAAACTAGAAGGAATCTGAGTATCTGAAAACCTCAGGAGGAACATACCAGCCCTGACTGCCAACTCTGAACACCTTTTATGTGAGACAAAATTAACTTTTATCTTCTCTATGCCACTATCATGTTTCTGTCTCATATAAAGCCAAATCTGGTCCTAATTAATATAGTACTGAAGTACTTTTTTTCTCCACCTTCCTATCTACCAGTTCCCAACAGCATTACTGTCCACCAACAATGGCCAGCACTGACTCTTGCTCTATCTTAACCTTTCTCACAGGGAGTAGCAAATAAAGGACATACAGCACATAACTTTTATTTTTACAAACTATGAAAATTTTATAACAAAAGGAAATAAAACATGAACCATCAACAATTCCCTATACAGCCATTGTGAGATAAAAAAAAAAAAGGTAAAAAAATTCACCTCTAAAATCACAAAAGCACTTCTGTTGCCATTTAATATCTATGGCCATGTTCTCAGCATGTACTTGATAAGGAAAATAACATATCTCTAGGTAAATGGCTCTTAACTAGCTAATGTACTTAAAAAATAAACTCAGCAGGAAAAAATAAAAAGTTCTTGTTCTATATCAAAGAAGCAGATCAAGACCTCTTTGCCATTTGACCTAAAACTCAGATGGACAAGAAGACTACTTATATTACTTCTTGTAAATCCCTCTAATAGAAGTTCAAGGCATGTACATTAGCAAAACAACATTATAAATAAGCTGGTGCCAACACACCCATGAATACTAAAAATATTTTCTAGGCTAACAGTTGTCTTCTCTAAGATTCTATTGGAGACATGCCTATTTCAATAGCCTCAAATCTTATTTTATTACTAGTGGCCCAGTGCACAAAATTCATGCACTGGGGGGTGTTCCCCTCAGCCCAGCCTGCACCCTCTCCAATCGGGGACCCCTTAGGGGATGTCCAATAGCCGGTTTATGACTGATGTGAGATTGAGCCTAAACCAGCAGTCGGACATCCCTCTTGCAATCTGGGACTGCTGGCTCCTAACCACTCACTTGCCTGCCTGCCTGATTGCCCCTAACTGCTCTTCCCTGCCAGCCTAATCTCACCCCAACTGCCCTCCCCTGTCAGCCTGATCTTGCCCAGTCTGTCTCTCTTTGTTTTTCTCAGCAGTCCTCCAGGCCTCCCTCTTCCTCTTTCCCAGCTGGGAGGGGGCGGGGCCCGTGTGGGCCACTCCACCTTCTGCCGGCCCTCCCTTCCATCCAGGCCTCTTCAGGCCCAGTCTGTTTTGTTTCCTCATTCTGAGAGAGGCTCCAAGAGTGAACTGGGAGGGAGGGAAAGAAAAGGAGAAAAGGCTGTGAGCTGGTGGGCACTGTGTGTGTCTGTGTATGTGTGTGGTTGTGAGTGAGTGTGAGTGCTGGCCCCGCCTCCCCTGTCCCCATCTCCACTGCCACAAGTCAAGTCCCATCCCACCAGAGCCTGCTGCATGCGCAGCCTGGGAGTTAGGTCGAGTCTCTGGTCGTTGTGGATATGACGGACCCAGGGTTTTTATATATTAGGATGTATATTTAAATGAATTCAGAGTGTCCACAAGTCTAAAATTAAGAGGTTTATAACCTGACACCATGAAGCGATCAAGGTAAGTTTTAGGAAGGTGGTGATGTAGTACCTTCTCTGAGTCATTCTGCAAAGTGATGTCTGGTCTTCAAGATCACTGCATACCTTATGGTTCAGGAGAGTTTACTTCTTCTCTCTGAATACAGGGTTTGCTTAAAAGACATTGATTCTTGTCCGAAATCCATTTCCAACATGTAGTGTAAATTTGAACAATTGTCCTGATCTCCTCAGCCTCTTTTCTGTTAAACTAAAATAATACCAACTTTAAATAAATTTGAAGAGGTTCCACAATATGTGAAAGCAGTTTATAATGGTAAAGGGTTGCATAAATGTATTATCTGTATGTTTGTATTAATAAGTAGTGTTTAGGTGCTAAGTAGTAGACACTAAACTGTGCAACCTCAAGCATTTGTGTGTATATATGTATATGTACATATACATATAATGTACATGGGCCTTCTGGAAGAAAAAAAATCTGTTAAATAATGCTTACCCTTTGGGGTAGAGCTTTTTCCCCTTTTTAAACACTTTAGGTGGTAGTCATATACCAGTTTTAAAATTAAGAAAAATTATGTACCGTGACTGACTTTTTTTCACCATGATTAAATGAGGAAAAGCCAGAGCCAAGGGATTTAGAATAAGTAGGACATTCATTTAGCAATAAAAATAAGTCCTCCCAGCCCTGCCTAGATGGTTCAGTTGGTTGAAACGTCCTCCCATACATCAAAAGGTTGCAGGTTTGATTCGTGATCAGGGCACGTACCAAGGTTGCGTGTTTGATCTCTGGTTGGAGCAGGTGCAGGAGGCATCTGATTGATGTTTCTCACATCTCTATCTCTTTCTCTCCTTCTCTCTCTCTCTCTCTCTCTCTCTCTCTCTCTCTCAGCAAATAAATAAAAACATCATCATCATCATCATCATAAAATAATATGTCCCCCCAAATCTAGTCCCGAAGTCCCTACTCTGGTGACCTACATAATGCTACTTCAAATAATGTCAATGCCAGGTTGGTCTTAGCAATAAAGTGTCAAGATTTAGAAAACAAATACTTAGACTTGCTTGAGGAAGTCCCTGAATATCCAATACAAGGGTGCTCTGGCGCTAGGGGCCAGCACTAAACCCACACCACATCACCATATTTCCAAGGACTATCCTTTCATTCAGGTAGCATCTTTATCCTTCAAATCTCTATTGAGCAAAAAATATATGGCTTCCATGATTGTTTTGATGGCTGCTATTTTCTTCACTCTTTTTCACTGTCTGTTCTATAAATATTTCAGCACTTATACCTACAGTCCCCCCACTAAAAAAATTTGGAGGTGATATACTGAACAAGTGTTAGGCCTCTGAATATCTGGTAATCAAGAACCCACATGCCCTTTACTCTCCCACAAACTAAGGCAAAATCATTTATCTTTGAGAAAAATAAGTTATTACCACTCTATTTACTGGAGTCTTCAAGTATCCACCATGGATTGCCTTCTTGCCAGCCCCTCCTGCCTCATTTGCTCTAAATTCCCCAGGACAGGCATATAAAGAGTCCAGACCACCATCTTAACAATGGCCACCACCTCAATTCACACATCACACTCCCTCTAATGCTCCCAGGAGGCTGGTAAGGAATAAACAGTCCAAATGAAAAGAATGTCAGAATGGTGTAGCTGCTGTGAAAAACAACATGGCAATTCCTCAAATAGTTAAAAATGGAACTAGCATATGATCTAACAATTCTATTTCTGAGTATATACTCAAAATAATTGAAAGCAAGAGGTAGTTGTATACTCATATTCATAGCAGCATTATTTACAACAGACAAGAGATAGAAGCAACTCAAGTATCCATTGATGGATGAATGGGTGAACAAAAATGTGGCCTATACATACAATGGAATATTATTCAACCTCAAAAAAGGAGGAAATTTTAACACATGTTACAACCTTGAGGATGAACCTTTAGGACATTATACTAAGCGCAATCAGGCAGTCACCACAGGAAAAATACTGTATGATTTCACTTACACGAGATATCTAGAGCAGTCAAGTTTAAAGAGACAGAGAGTACAGTGGTGGGAGGGAGAAAGTGTGTGTTATTATTTAATGGCATAGAGTTTCAATTTACAAGATGTAAAGAGTTCCAGAAATTGGTTGCACAATTATCTGAATATGCTTAACACTACTAACATGTACACTTAAATAAGGTTAAGGTGGTAAATTTTATAGTAGGCATATTTTACCACATTTTTTAAAAGGATGCCAGACCCTCCTAGGTTCTCTCTTTGATCCAAAAGCCCCACACATCCAGCCCACCTGGGTCCAACCTCAGGAAGTCACCAGGTCACATTCAAATCCTGTCATGAGCTACTCCATTCCAGTCAATGGGAACCTTCCGTCTCTGAACTTCTATAGCCATGCAATTAAGAACTAAATCTCAGTTTCAAACTGTGTCATAGAAGAGTAGTTTCAGATGTAATGGAGTGGCCATATAGGTAGAAGTTTAAGACGGTTCCAGCTGTAAAGTTCTGTTTTTTGATCAGGGTGGTGGTTACATGAATGTGTTCATTTTGTGATAATTAATCTAGCTGTATACTTAGGATTTGTGCACTTTTCTGTAAGGCAGACTTTCAATTTAAAAAATGTTGCTCTATTTTGTTACTCCTTGCTTTATGCATACAATCCTGGTCTCTCACAAGATGAGGAGCTCCCCGAGGCCTCACAGAGACTATCAGACTGTGAGGCTTCCATTAGAGCTTCATATTTGCCTATTGACTTCATTGACATTTGGAGATCCAGGGATATCAGAGGAAACAGGGCAGTGCACACGGCAGTGGGATCGTTTTCCAAAGCCCTTTAGCATTAGGTAAACAAAAGCGTCCTGAGCCCAGCTGGTGTGGCTCAGCAGTTGAGCATTGATCCAGGAACCAAGAGGTCACTGGTTTGATGCCTGGTCAGGGCACATGCCTGGGTTGCAGGCTCCATCCCCAGTAAGGGGCGTGCATGAGGCAGCCAATAGATGATGTTTCTATCTCTCTCTCCCTTCCTCTAGCTCTAAAAATCAATAAAATATATATTTTTAAAATATTTTTAAAAAGCTTTCTGACCCCAAAGCTGAAGGTCAACAATACAGCCATAGCAATCAGCACAAGCTCACAGACGGAGGAAGCACAGTCATACTGATGATAACCCACACCCAGGGAAAGTAACACTTTTGATTTTTAAAAGATACATGCATATACATATGCATGAATGAATGCATACATATACATATACATATACATATACATATACATATACATATACATATACATATACATATACCAAAAGCACAGTGTCAGTAGGGGTCAACTCTTGATTCACCACGAGAAGAATTAACATGATGGGGTGAAAGTTATTGCCTGTATTGAGAAGTGGCTTAAACCAAAACACATTTGCAAGTGGCAAGCTCTATTGAACCCTGTGATAAGTATATGATCGCTGATTCTCAAGGAAAGTCAAAGTTTGAGCCAGAGTTCCTTGATCTTCAAAGTGCTGATGATTACCATTTACTTTAAGAAACACGAGGGCCAGTCTCAAAGCAGATGGGGCGTGAGATGGAGCCTGTGAAACCATGGTAGGAATGGGTTAGTTTGAGCCCCCAGCTGGAGATCTTTGAACTCTTAGATTCTAAGCCTTAATACAATCTCATGCCCTTGGGGTTATTTTCATTTCAGCTATTTCTACATGTTCCAGAGAGAAGAGTCCTGTCTGGCAGAGCCGGGCTAGCAATATCTAACGCGCTCCAAGGGAAGCCGGAAGCCTCGCCCATGTGCTGCTCTGGTCCCTCTGTACATGGGTGGAGGGAAGCAGCAGGAGGATTTGGTGCCAGGGAGATGACTAAGGTCTGATGAAAACACCTCGCATGTGTGGGACTCGTGACACAAACAGGTGTGGAGGCAGACGGGTGTCCTAGTCATAGTGTGGGGAGGCCATGCAGCCCCCGAAGCTCATTAGGAAAAAATATATATTCTGTGTCTAGGTCAGTTTAAGATGGAAGGTGAAGCGAGATGCCCTTTGTTCTCATTTTTTCACTCTCTTTCTGGCTTTCCCTTGTTTGACAAATCAAACAGAATCCCAGAGGAAAAGCATGGGAGGAGGGAAGGCCTCTTTCTCCTGGCCGATTTATGGCATTCTGGATGCAGCTTGCGTCTGTCAGGTCAAAATGGTTAGGGTGGGCTAATAGAGTAGAATTACAGCTTCCTATAATGGGGAAAGTTAAATAGACAAGCTCTCCTACCCTGAGGAGAACGAAGCAGAGGTCAGCACTGCTGGCTTTGAACATGAATGGCCCCTTCCCCTCCATTCCCTTTCACATGTGGCCCGGCAACAGTAGCAGACAGATGCAACACAAAGACAGACACACCTGATTAACCATGAATACAACAGCTGTCGTTTCCCCACCGCCACCACTACCCACCCACACCCTGGTTCTTTCCGCTTAGTTTTTTTCCCTTTCTTTCAGCTAGCATGAGGAAATTAAACCTACCATTAAAACCCAAGTTAGTGGGAGGGTGTCAGCAGCCCGGCCTTTGTTTCTCTGCTCACAGACTTGTAATAGGTACCTTCTGACTTGTCCTTTCATCTGGAGAAGAGTTGCTGCCTACTGCTGAGCGTTCAGTCAACTCAGAACCCGAGCCCCCAGAGAGGCCCATGGTGGGTGGGGTAAAAAGATAGCACTGACTCAAATCAGGAAGGAGAAAGTGGACTGAAAGCAGCACAGTTTTGTGTGCACCTAAAAGGTCTGTCTCTCTTCTCCTCCCTCCTCCTTTTCATTCTCTTGCCTCCAGAATTCCCTGCTGCTACAAACACCCACCGTTAAGACAAACAGGCAGTCAGTCATGAACTTACCGATAGGAAGTGGGACGCAATGTGGCATTGTCTCTCTGTGGAAATTGACTTATTTTGCCCTATTTTGAGCTGGCCTTAACAAGAAAGAATTGGGGCAGGTGTTATTCTTTCTCTTTAGGTAGCCAAATCCTTAAGTTCATGCTAACTTCCAAGACCTTGAGAATCAGGTAGAAGAGGAATCTAAGTGTTGAAATGCAAAGGATTTCTAAAGACATAAACAATGAGAAATGTGATTGTGTGAGCTTCCAGAAACCCACAGAGCAGCAATTAGCCCTGAACGTAGCTCTGATGTTTTTCAGGTTTGTTCTTTTTTATTTTAAAAAAATATTTGGTCATTTTTGAGTTAATCACTTGACCTCTGTAAGCCTGAATTTCTATTTCTTAAAATGGCTCTCTCAATTGTTCAAAAAGTCCCTTAAATGGTTACAAAGAGAGACTAATAAAAATGACCACAAATTACTCAGCAAACACAATGCCTTGTAACAACAGGGTGATAACTGGGTAATTTAACTCAATCTCACAAAAATTCAACAAAAAGTACCTTATTTCCTCTTAAGTGAAAAAATAATGGAACAATTCAACTGTGTCTAATGATGCCCAGGTCCTCTGCATACTTCTGACTTCTACTAATAACTCCTAGAGAATCTCAATCAAGGTAATATGGAAGAAAGCTAACTAAAGTGCCTAGAAAATTTTGTTTCAGATAACATAGTAGAAGTCCCAAGAGCCATATTTGTGTAGGACATTGGAATTTTTTCTAGAACACAAAGGTAGCCTCCAGTGGCTGGTAGCTTTAGGCTCATTGTTCATCTCATTGATGAATTTCCATAATCACTATCAAATCAACCTAGGGGATCCACCTCAGAGCAGTTTGAAAAGACCCTGTTCACTTTGCCATCAAATCATCTCCAGAACACTTCTTCTAGTATTCAAACATCTCTTTTTCTTGCTTCACAGAGCCCACAGTTTAAGCAGAGTAAGCCTGTCTGTTTTCAATTCTTAACTTTTCACACATGGCAAACCAGTGGAACTTTTGAACACTGTGATCATCTGGCCGATGAGCAAGCTGTTTTCCATTTCTGGCAACAACTACTTCTGGCTTATCTTGATGGAAAGAAAGAAGATGAAAATATACTCTGGTTGGATATCGTTGATAACATTTGTCATCTTTGCAGCAAAAAAAAAAAAAAAAAAAAAAGAAAAAGAAAGAAAGAAAAAGAAAAAAGAAGCTTAGAAAATTTTTTCCTTGGTGTTGCAGAAAATGGCAAAAGAATTGACACCATCAGTGAGACACCAATTTAATTGAGTTGATAAATGAAGTAGCCTACTGTGATCTTTCCCATAACAAAGGCAGTATCACATCATACTGGGATGAGGACTTTAGCAGGAATAAGGATCTTTGGGGGCTGGACCTGGAGCTCCATTGGTGGAGTTAGTAATCTTAAAGGCTCACTTCACATATCTGAGCCTGTCCCTATCTGTATTAGTTTTCTAGGGTTGTTGTAACAAAGTACCACAAACTGGGTGACTTAACCCACAGAAATGTATTTTCTCACAGTTCTGGAGGCTAGAAGTAGGAAGTCAAAGTATTGGCAGGGTTGGTTTCCTCCTAGGCCTCGCTCTTTGGCTTGCAGATGACTACCTTTTCACTGTGTCTTCACATGGCCTTCCCTTTGTATGTGTCTGGGTCCTAATCTCCTCTTCTTATAAGGTCACTAGTCATACTAGATTAGGGCCCACCCAAATGATTTTATTTTAACTTGATTACTTCTGTAAAGACTCTATCTCCAAATACAGTCACATTCTGAGGTACTAGAGATTAGGACTTCAACATAAGAATTTGGGGCTAACATAATTCAGCCCATAATACCCTTTGTGGGCCTTAGTCAACTGAATAAACTCAGAGCTATCTCAACTCTGACGCAATTTAGACTTATGGCCTGGATCCACAAGCAAAGTGATTCACTAACAACAAACATGAAGGAAGTGAAATGGATGGTCATATTGTTCAAAAACAGGGAAGTCAATCTCATGGATTCCAGGAGCCCTGAGAATACTGATGCCACCTCTCAAAATAATCAGAAAGACTGATAAATGAGAGGACTGCTCCTCTAAGTTGAAAGTATTTTATGACTGCATTCTCTTACCCTCACTGAGTATGCTCATTCATCAAAGCCCTTATCTAAAGGGCTTTTCCCCCCTCTAACATTTAGAAATGGCAAAAAAAACAAAGGAATGAATCATCAGAAAGGCAGAACAGTCTTCCTATGACTCTTTTACCTCAGCAAAAACATTACTTCCTGAAAGAGTAAAAAGTAACAAAAGATGACTAACCCAGGTGACTGAGCTGATGCAAAGGATTTTAGGACAACACTAACTTCAGAAACAGGCAAGGTTAAATGCTAAAGTGAAGGTGGCTGAGCACATTCCCTCAGGGAAATAAGACTGGGAGCAGGGGAGAATTGTGAGTAAGAGGCTCCCAAAATAGACATGGGTACTTAATAGTTCCACCAACGTGCAGCAGTGGGTTGGCTATGATAGTTCCAAGTACCCTGTGACGTGTATTTACAAAGGAACTGGGTAGCTTTATTTTAAGTGACAACTTCTTATTCTTAGTCATCACCCCCTCTGAACTCCAGTTTGCAGCACTGCTCGTCATCAGGGTTCTTGGCAAAGCACTGTTGAGTCATGAGCCATGTGCTGGCAGCAGCTGGGAGGTGATGGAAGGCCAGCAGCTCACGACTACAGCGTTCCATGGAGAGGAAGTAGCTCGTGACAGTATGTTCTATGGGTTGACTAGTGCTTCATAAAAAGTATGTTGAAGTTCTAGCCCCCAATACTTCAGAATGTGACCTTATTTGGACACAGGGTCATGTCAGGCATAATTAGTTAAGAAGCCTTCCCTTTTCTCCACTATAAAGCTTTCCCGCTCCTGCCTGCCTCTGAGTCTCTGCCAGAACACAAGTCATGGTAGCTGATTCCCTTGCTAGAGCAAGCTCTGAATAAAAACCCTTTGATTGTCCATATTTGGTTGGTGTTTGTTTATTTTCATACTTCAAATAAATTATATGCTAGACTCCTTTAGAGTAGGGAAAAATATAAGGAGGTGTTAGACATGGTCCTTACACTTAAACTTTAAAACTATTTTTAAAGTTTGAAGTCTTTGCCTAGCCAGTGTGACTCAGTGGTTGAGCGTCAACCTATGAACCAGGAGGTCATGGTTTGATTCCCTGTCAGGGCACATGTCCAGGTTGTGAGCTTTACTCCCAGTAGGGGGCGAACAGGAGGCAGCCTATCAAATAGTCGATCTCATCATTAATGTTTCTATCTCTTCTCCCTTCCTCTCTGAAATCAATAATATATATATATATATATATATATATATATATATATATATATATATATATATATATATATATTTAAATTTGAAGTCCTTAAACTTTAAAACTTCGAGATTTGAGATAAAATGCACAAAGCAAGAACAAATACCACAACAACTAAGCAAGTAATTAAACCAGTCACACAAACTGTAAACAGGACATTCTTACCCAGTAAGCCTCTTAAGTTAAGTTTGTCTGTGTTCCCATTCCAAACTCTCCCTCAAATTCCGAGCTACCCACCAAGAGTAGATCTTTATCCACACCAAATCATTGTTGGAGGCCAAGCAGATGAGCCTCCCCTGAAGTTGAGGTTTTAGGGAACCCAGTAAATAGCACCCTCTTCCCTGCCCATGTTCTAAACCAACTAAGAGGCATAACCATTTGACAGATAGAGATAAAAATATCATAATTTTTTTAAACTGACAGTCTTACTTGGAGACTATTGACTTCAGGTCTGTGGGTTTGTTAATATTGTACCACTGAACCCAAGTCACTTAGTCAGGGCCAGCCAGAGCTGGAAGACAAGAAACTTTGCCACATGGAGAGCTGTCCCTTAAAACTTAAGGCTTAGAGGAGCAGAGAATGTTCACTTTCCCCAGGCAATTCCCAGAGAGAGAGGAGAGATGAGGCATGCATGTTTAGTAGCTTCTGCGAGACTGACCACTCTTCTTTTCCTCCAGCGAGGTGGAGAGCCCAGGGGATCCCCAATGGAAGCATGTCCCCTAGAAACATGAACAGTGGGGAATAAATGTTCCCATGCAACATCTGCAACAGGCAGGGCTAAGTCTCTGCAGGGTTAAACCCTCTGAGACACACACACACACACACACACACACACACACACACACACACTCAGCTACCAATGTTGTAGTTCTGCTTTGTAGTTATGGGATCAGTGACAACTTTAAGTTTGAGGGGAATGAACACACTCATGGAGCAAATCTACCAAGTGAGGGGTTGCCCTCCTCATGGAAGAGTGTCAGAGCTGTAGACCCACACCAGGAGTCCAGAATTCCTGTCCTAGCACTGGTACTAAGTGGATCTATAATTTATCCAAGGCCACTTGCCTCCAGGTGTTCTGTCCCCAGTTATGCACTCAGGATCAGAGCACCTGTCCTGCATATGTCAAATGGCAGGTAAAGGGGGAAAGGGTCACTGAATAACTCAGCTCCTCTCCACAGAGGCACCAAGGTAGTCCCATAGGAAGACAAAATAGCTTTCCTTTAAAAATGGAGTAAATGTGAAGCAGCCTTCTGTGGCCATTCAGAGCTTTTCAGCACTAGGGAATTCACCGAGGAGGGAACCACATGAAAGTAGAACACTAGGGTAATCCCTGAACCTGAGAGCTCTTACTGACTCCATTTGGATAGCACATGGTACGAGTTTGTAATTAATTACACTGATAACTCTGAAACCTGGGACAGATTCCCTTTTCCCCTTAGACAATCTTTACCTGAATTATTCCTTAGGAACAAGAGACCAGAACATCCCTACTCCAAAGAGTTATTCATCAGAGAATGGTATGAATGTGAAAGGGCATCCAACTTTTTCCCCTGCAGCTTCTTAAAGAAGAGTAACTATTGTTACATTAGCCCTTGGTCAGGACCTCTTTGTAAATCATTTGGCAACAAACTTGCCTTAGATCTAGTTTGAAAAAATGGTGTGGGAAAATAGAGGAAAGAAGAAAGTAGGTAGGGTTAAGGAAGAAAGGAGAGTAGAAAGGAAGGTTATGCTTGCAAATAAAAGACAAGAGAAAAAAAGAAGTGCAGATTTCTTTCTACTCCTAATTGAAATTTCCCAAGGTGCCCCTGGGTGGAAGCTTTGTGGGCTCTCAAAGTCAGAGCTTTGTTTATTGGTGGATACACAGGAAGCTCAGTAGGAAATGTAACTTCAGTTGGAAGGGTGTAGAAGGACCTGTGTTATTTCATTTGTCTCATTCAATTTCTCCATCTGTTATCCTCTCTACTCTCTGCTTCCCTTTCACAGGCACTCATTAGACACATACTAGGGGCACCGTGACAGGTGCTGCAGACACAAGAGAAATGATACACTGCCTCCTACCTGCAGGGAGATCCCAGTCAGATGGGGGAGACACTAGGATTGTGGTCTGTTTCAATACACTGGGAGAGGTGCTAGAGTACAGATACAGAACATTGGAAGAGCCCAGAGAATGGGGCTCCAACTTGGGGAGTAATGTAAGGGATCACAGGAAGGGTCCTCATTATGTTTCCCAAGAAATAGACTCAGAGATAGATTTGTGTGCAAGAGGTTTCTTGGAGAGTATTCACTTGCAAGGGGCTGAGGGGAGCAGGACCAAAGAGGCCTGGGCTGATGCTCCAGCAATGCTAAAGCTGTGATTGATTGAGACAAGGGGCAGGTGTTGGTGCCCTACACTGACCACTCAATAGATGTAGGCAATCTCGGGGGAGGGGCATGAGCTCATGCAAGGCTGCTCCCTGAGCCAAGAGAATTCCAGGGGAGGGATTCATCTCTGAGCCGGTGACAGGCAACACCCTGATGGTGGGGATACGAGAGCTTCAGGTACACCACAGCATCCATCACAGGAGGCTTTCCAAAAGAGAGGAGAGCTGAGCTGCATTTTGGAGTCTAAAATACTGACAATGAGAGAAAATGTGTCCTAGGCAGGAAGAAGAACAATGTGCCAAGGCAGGGACCTCCAGGAAGCCTTGTCCATTTGGAAAAACTATCAGGAATTCAGCACACCAATGAGACCAGTGGAAGGCAGGGTCGAAGGAGAGGCATGGGGAGGGATGAGCTGAGAAAGTAAGCAGCCAGGTTATAAAGACCTCCATGTGCTGTGCTAAAGAGTCTGGATTTTAGCCTGGCCAATGTGGTTTAGTGATTAAGTGTTGACCTATGAACCAGGTTTTATATCCGATCAGGATACATGCTTTAGGTTTCAGGCTTGATTCTAGCAGAGGGTGTGCGGTGTGCAGGAGGCAGCCAATAGATGATTCTCTCTTATCATTGATGTTTCTATCTCTCTTTCCTTCTCCCTTCCTCTTTCTGAAATCAATTATACTAATAAAAGGATAATATGCTAATTAGATCGAATAGACCAGCCGTCTTCTAGACAAAGCCACAGTGGCAGGGGCCAAGGCAGAGGCAGTTAGGGGCGATCAGGCTGGCAGGGGAGAGTGGTTAGGAGCAATCAGGCCAGCAGGGGAGAGCAGTTAGGGGTGATCAGGCCAGCAGGCAGGTGAGTGGTTAAGAGCCAGTGTCCCGGATTGCGAGAGGGATGTCAGACTGCCAGTATAGGCGCGATCCCATAGGGATCCCATAGGGATCAGGCCTATACTGGCAGTCGGACATCCCCCAAGGGGGTTCCAGATTGGAGAGGGTGCAGGCCTGGCTGAGGGGACCCTCCCCCCCCCTGCAAAAATTTCATGCACCAGACCTCTAATATATATATATATATATATATGTATATATATATATATATATATATATATATATCCTATCTAATAAAAGAGAAACATGGTAATTAGTGTATATCCGCTACCCTTCCCATTGGCTAATTAGCAAGATATGCAAATTAACTGCCAGCCAAGATGGCAGCCGGCAGCCAGGCAGTTTGAAGCTAACATGAGGCTTGCTTGATTCAGTGACGGAGGAAACCAACGTTCCCCGCCTGCCTTACCGGCCTCTGAGCTTGCAGTTTGAAACATTGTTACAAATATAGAAGCTAAACAAAACCCCAGAAACCTGCTTTCAGGGAGCCGGGGTCTCAGAGCTGGAGTTGATACAGTGTTTCGATTATAGAACCCAAACAAACCAGATACCTGCTTTCAACAGCTGAGGCCTCAGAGCTGGAGCCAGAGCTAAAGCTGGACCAGAATTTAAAAAAAAGAAAAAAAGGAGCAGTTGGGAGCTTCAGTCACCCACCAGCCTGAAAAGAGCCCTCAGCCTCTCACCCAGACTGGCCAGGCACCCCAGTGGGGACCCCCACCCTGAAGGGTGTGTGACCAGCTGCAAACAGCCATCATCCCCTCACCCAGGCTGGCCAGGCACCCCAGTGGGGACCCCCACCCTGATCCAGGACACCCTTAAGGGCAAACCAGCCAGCCCCCACCCGTGCACCAGGCCTCTATCCTATATAGTAAAAGGGTAATATGCCTCCCAGCACCGGGATCAGCAGAGCTGAGAGGCCTCCCGGGACTGGGATCAGTGTGACAGGGGACAGCACCCAAACCCCCTGATCGCCCTGCGGCTCTGTGTGTGACAGGGGGCGGGGCCACAACCTCCCTATCGGCCCTGCTCTGTTCGTGACAGGGGAAGGTGCCCCAACCCCCTGATCAGCCCTGCTCTGTGCCTGATAGGGGGGAGCTCCCCAACCCCCTGATTGCCCTGCGGCTCTGTGTGTGACAGGGTGCAGTGCCCCCACCCCCTGATCGGCCCTGCTCTGTGTGTGACAGGGTGCGGCGCCCCAAGCATCCCCCCCGCCACGGCCCCTGTTCTGTGTGTGACGGGGTAGAGCCATAACCTCCCCATCGGCCCTGCCCTGAGTGTGAGAGTGGCGGTGCCCCAACCCCCTGATTGGCCCTGCTCTGTGCATGACGGGGTGGCGCCGCAACCTCCCCATCGACCCTGCCTTGAGTGTGACAGGGGGCGGTGCCCCAACCCCCCAATCGGCCCTACCCTGAGGTGACTGAGGGTGGCATCGCAACCTCCTGATCTGCCCTGCTCTGTGCATGACAGGGGGCAGTGCCCCAACTCCCCAATCGGCCCTGCTCTGAGCCCGACCAGGGACTGCACCTAGAGATTGGGCCTGCCCTCTGCCACCGAGGAGCAGGCCTAAGCCAGCAGGTCGTTATCTCCCGAGTGGTCCCAGACTGAGAGAGGGCACAGGCTGGGCTGAGGGATCCCCCCTCCCTCCCAAGTGCACAAATTTTTGTGCAGCAGGCCTCTAGTATATATATACATATATATTTTAAGTGTCTGGATTTTATCTTAGAAATAAGGAAGAAGCCAGTGAAGGATTTTCAATATTGCTTATACAGTTGTTTTCTGATTTATACTCACAAAGTATGGAAAATAAATTAAGTACAAAGGAGAAAATAAAATACACCCATAATCCCACCACCAGAGATAACCATAATTAACATTTTGATGGTTTTCCTTCTGTTATTTTTCTATTTAGAGATATATATATATAGGCAGAGAGAAAAAATTTTAAAAACACCAGACAGATTATACCACAGGCACAGTTTTATATCTTGCTCTCGTGATTTATATCGCAAGTACCATCACATCATGAAATGTTTTTCAAACACATCCTATATAATAAAAGCCTAATATCCTAAGTGTCCAGTCGTCTGATCGTCCATTCAACCAATCAAAGTGTAATATGCTAATGATATGCTGAGGCCGCTCAACGGCTTGCTATGACTTGCACTGACCACCAGGGGGTAGATGCTCCGACCAATAGGTTAGCTTGCTGCTGAGGTCCAGCCAATTGGGACTGAGCAAGATGGGCCAGACATGCCCTGGAGCTCTCTCCCAGTTTCTGCCAGGCTGGCCAACATCCCGTGTCCCTCCCCAGCCCCAGTAGTGCACCAATGGGGTCCCTCGGCCTGAACTGTGCCCTCTCACAATCTGGGACCCCTCGGGGATGTCGGAGAGCCGGTTTCGGCCCAGTCCCACAGGGGGAGCACTGCTCAGCCAGAAGCCAGGCTCATGGCTGGCTCCCCTGAGGGCTCCCGGACTGCAAGAGGGTGCAGGCTGGGCTGAGGGAACGCCCACCCCCACCCCCGACCCCAGGGGAATAAATTTCATGCACTGGTCCTCTAGTGATTTAAATAATGGCATAGAATTCTATTAATTAGATTTAACCAATGCTTTTCCTATTATTAGACAGTACAGTTTGTTTTCAGATCATTGTCTACAACTTTTATCCCTATGATAAATTTCCAAAAGGAAATCACTGTGTTAAAAGATATGAACATTTTGCGTGGCTGAGGTGGCTCAGTTGTTGAGTAATGACCTGCGGAGGAGGTCAAGGTTCAATTCCTGGCCAGGTCATATGCCTGGGGGGCAGGCTCAATCCCCAGTAGAGGGCATGCAGGAGGCAGCCAATCAATGATTCTCTCTCATCACTGATGTTTCTATCTCTCTCTCCCTCTTCCTTCCTCTCTGAAATCAATTAAAAAAAAAAGTATATATGAACATTTTAAGGCTGAGGAAATCATTAATGTAGAAGGCTTAAGAGCTAAAGTTAGATGCATAGAAATTGCTTATTTTTATTTCCTCTATGTTCTGTTAATTTACCTCTTTGTCTTCAGTGGAGAACAGGGGGGGGGAATACAAGCAACTATCAGGTGTTTACGTTAATTGAAGGTTTGTCACGATGACTATGAAACTATGACACAAACCCATGGGGATTACACGGATGCTCTGACTCTATCTGTGTTGCAAAGATCACGTGGGGTAGTGCCTACTCACCTACCCAGCCTGGAGTCTGTCCTGACCCTCAAACAACTGAAGTATTCAGATTTCCCTTTTTCCTTCCTGTTGGAGAAAACCCAAATGTTCAAAGCCCCAAATCAGATGACCTTTAAGGTCCCTTTTCCTGCTAAAATTCTCTGAATGAACATGTCCTCTCGGCAAATGTTCCTCACAAGTGGGCTACATTATCAGCAGTGCTTTCAATATAATGCTCCTTCCCTGTAGGCAGACAAATGGAAGAAACTTTAGGCCTTCTATGGGCATAACAGAAATTGTCCCAAATGCTCTCAAATTTATCTTTATTTGTGCTGCTGCCTATAAATTACTTTCTCGTGGGATGTGTATGGTTTGAATTATAGAAATAACCCATTCCTTCCCCCACTGGTAGCCAACCCTTCCCCAAGCTTACGGAATACTTCTTTTTGATGTTCATATCCTAATTTTAATCCAACTGTTTTGTTCTGTTGATTGTCCCTGGAGCCTACATCAGACATCATTCTCAGGCAATGGGATGCTAATTTCCGGTAATGCGACCAGTTCCGTTCGTTAGGACCCTTCTGACAATGGGCTCTCTCTAAACAGCCTTCCTGCCATGTGTTTATAATCACTTGGAGTTATCTACATGGCACTCAAGTTGCCCTCCCATCTGAAGTGGCCCTTGGGGTAGTGCACATTCATCTAGACTGCCCTGGTTTTGTTGTTGTTGTTTTAATCTAACATCTCAGAAGGCAGAATGGCCTAATGAAAAAAGCACCTAATTTGTATCAAGAGGTCTAGATTCTTGGCATAGTTCTGCCACTAACAATCTAGGTGACAGAGAAGAATTTGCTTCCCGTCTACCCATCTCTCAGAGTTGTCATGAAGAAAAAACAAAGTAATACTCTTCAGAGCAGAAAACAACACGCACACTCGCCCAGATGACAATGGTATTTTATTGCAGTAATGTCGTTTATATGAAAGGAGCAAGAAATAATATAGTCCACAAAGAAAATGCAATAATTCAAAAATGTTTATTAAGCCCATCAGAAACAAGAGCAGGCACTTGGAGAACAGAGGAAAACAGAGTACAATGCATGCACTGGAGGGGTTCAAAGACTGGTTGAATAACAGACACACAGGAACCAATACTTGTAGCGATGAGAAGCACCTTAATGGATGTGTGCATAATGTGGCCAGGGAGCACAGAGAAGGAGACAACCCAGAAAAGGCAGCAAAAGTCAACAGGTGACATTTGAGCAAAGACTTGAAGGATGAAAAAGACAATGTCTCTAGGCGGATAAATCAGGAAAGAGAGCATCACTTACAAAATCCCCAA
This sequence comes from Myotis daubentonii, assembly GCF_963259705.1. NCBI lineage: Eukaryota > Metazoa > Chordata > Mammalia > Chiroptera > Vespertilionidae > Myotis > Myotis daubentonii. The sequence goes on from NC_081842.1 coordinate 137,602,830, forward strand.
GAAGAAACAGAACACAACATACTCAGAAAACCACAGGTCTGTCAGGATGTGGGGTGCACAGTGGGTGTCAGGACGTAGCAAAGCTGAAATCTCATTACCCTCCTGTGGGATGCTGCATTTGTCCTCTGGGAAAACAGAGCCAGTGACATGCTTCAAGAATGGCTATATCAGTCATCGTCCAGGCAAGAATCAGGTGGTACACTGAAATCAGTAATTAAAGAAGTGTTTACAGAGGGATTATGTTCAAAGGTGTGGGCAGGGTGTAGGGAACCATGAGGAGGCCTGTTGCTATCTTTAGATCTGGAAGGGTGAGGGGAGGAGCAGTACTGAAACTTGGAAGTGAGAGTTGTGTGGAGAGGGCTGTGCGATGGAAGCTGTGAACATCAGTTGAGGGAGGCAGTCAGTGTGCGCTGATCTCCAGGGAATGAGTTAGGAGATAAATGCCCCTTCTCATTGCTCCCACCCTCTCATCTCATCAGTTCCCCCAAATTGGCCAAAACTAGCAAGAAGCCAGAGTGCAAAGGAGCTTTGGGGGAAGAAGGCAGGGAGAAGGATGGTTCTAGAGAAGGACAAATGGAAGCCATTAGCACTGAGCAAGTAATACCAGATTAGAATTGTATGAAGCTCATCAGGCAGCAATATGGAGAAAGGAGCTGTGGAGAAAGTAATTTCTGATGTCTGAGACCTGTCTTTTTTTTTTGAGCAGTTTATTTTGATGGTAGTACCAATGCTTGTATTTGGAAGCCAAGAACATATGAAAGGTGTTTCCATTCTTTTCAAATATCTCAATATGTATGCACCATCTAAAAAAACATGGTGATTGGCCCAGCAAGTGTTTCTCAGTGTGGTTGAGCGTCAACCCATGCCTGGTCAGGGCACATGCCGGGTTGCAGGCTCGATCCCCAGTAGGGGGCATGTGAGAGGCAGCTGATGGATGATTTTCATCATTAATATTCCTATCTCTCTCTCCCCTCCCTTCCTCTCTCTGGAATCAATAAAAACATATTCTAAAAAACATGGCAATTGTAGTGGGCTCATTGGTGGCCCCCAAAAGATATGCCCATGTCCCAGAACCTATGAATATGCCCTTATTTGGGAAAATAGTCTTTGCAGATAGATGTAAAGTTAAGGATTTTGAGATGAGTTTATCCTGGGTTGTCTGTTGAGCCCTATAACCAATGACAAGTGTACTTAGGAGAAATAAAAGAGGAGACTACATGGAAACACAGAGAGGGACATATGAAGATAAAGGCAGAGCTTGGAGTAATATAGCCAAACAAGTGAACGAACTCCTGGAGTCACCAGGAGCTGTAAAAGATAAAGAAAGATTCTCTCCTGTAGCCTCCAGACACCTTGATCTAAGAGTGCCAGCCTCAAGAACTGTGAGTGAACATATTTCTGTGTGTTAAGCCACCCAGTTTGTGGTCATTTGTAATGGCAGCTGTAGCACACAAATACAGCAATGAACCAAGGAAAACCATATTCTGATGGCATGTCTGGTCTATACACAAGATGAGGCCAAACTTCAATTCATTTTTATCCTGTGTCAAACCTATTTGGTGAGCTGAGGTAGTGCTTGGTTGAAATGGCACTTGCTTTAGATTGACCAAAACCAGGTGGCAAAGTTTTTAAATCCCACATTTACACCTCTAGATGTGTAGAACACTATGTGACATTCATGGCACAACTGGGTGAAACCAATTTACCAGCATAAATTGTGCCTTTATCTTCACTTGCTAAAACGTTTGCCCCAAAAGAAAAACACAAGGATGACATTTGCTTATTTGATGTCGCACATTCTGGATGCTGCAGTTGGCCTCAATGAAATGAAATTGCATTAAAGACATGTCAGGGTAGACATCTTAAAACATGCTTCAAAGTTGTATCAAATATGTTAGTATTAACTTTCAGTTTGCCAATTAAGCTTCATCCCTGTGCATGAAAGAACTTCTGAGATCCTGTGGCATATAGAGGTAGAAGAGATTGCGAGAAAATGTTTCAGTTTGTAGCCTGGGTGTACACATGGTGGCATCACTGGACAAACCAGAGGTTCCAACAGTAAGAGCATATTTGAGGAGGTGGAACGAAGGAATGGATGCCATTCTGAACAGATTGGATTGTAAGTTGCCTAAGGCAATTTGAAATATGTCTAAGCTTAAAAGTAAAGTTTGAGAGGACATTCCAGATCATTGCTGTTTTCCTACAAAAAAGCAGAAATTGTTGTATTTTTTAAATATGTCTCTTTCTAAATAATAGTGCCCTATAAATCAAACGCAGAACCTATTTTCACTTCTATACAGCTCAGGATTTGTTCCTTTTTACCAAGAGCAAGATTTCCACTTGAATACATCTTGCCCCCATGCAGCCAGTTGGGCCTGTTTCTAGATCCCAGAGTATGCCCTTGTTAGTCTAAACCTCTAAGGGTAAGTCCAACCTTCTTATTAGAGTTGAAAATTGGCCATGTGACCCACTTCTGGACAATGGGCTGGGAGGGATAATGGGTTTCTGGGAAAGGAGGTTCATTGCTTTTCTGAAAGAAGTACTGGAAACCAGCTCTCTGGACAGAATAAGGGAGCACTAGCACAGTGCTACTGGCCATCTTCCTGTACCCACCAGGAGAGCCAGCCCTGGGATCCAGTTAACACCGCACACAAAGATGGAGATAACTGGGTTCTATAATCATCGCTCAACCACTGCATCCACCTCTCCTGAGCCAATGCATGTCTTTATCACTTAGGCCACTGTCACATTTTCTATTAACTGTCCATGTAAACACCCTAACCCATTCCAGTGTCTTCTGACACTTTGTTCCTAAACCAAATTACCCCAGACCTCCCCTGGTGAGGCTCCTATTACTTGTCAGTTGTCATTTCTGTGTCACTTGTTAAAGCCCTTGGCATGAAACTTAGCACACAATGGGCACCAGGTAAATGATAGTTCCTGGTACTTCATCCTGCTTCTCAGCTCTGAGCAATCTCTCTCCCAGATCCCACCACTGTTTCTGCAATGCCCTGTGCTAGAAGCTAGTTCCCAGCAGCCTCCGGCAGGCTGGAAGGTGAGAAGTCTCATTGCCCAAAAGGGTTGTAACTGGGAATCCAGCGATTCAGAAACACCAGCCAGTGAGCTGCCTTCTTTTTCAGACTGCCCCCTTGGCTAGTCACAGAGAGTCACTTTTCAAGGGATTCAGAATCACTGGGATAGCACCAACACCAACACCACATAAGCTCAGTAAAATTTGGTTTCCGATCATTCAGAGCCAGCTCAAGATATTTCACACCTGAGTCATTGTTGCCAGTATCCATTCTCGCATTGCCGATGTGCAGAAAGACTGATTAATAAAGAATTCTCATTACTAGAACATTCGCTATATTACTAATGGAGAGGCCAGAACTCAGACCAGTAAGTTCTTTAGAAAAAGAGACTGTCGGATTTCCCCTCCCCTTTACCTGAATGTCTTAGTTTTGGGACTTGTCCCATCAGAAGTTGCACAAATTTTCATTTAGAGCATGTCTCAAACTTTCTTGAGTAATGACACTGACCTAGAATGATCTATTCTATAACATGTCCTAAGTGACCTTCTGAAATCAGTTTTGTTTTTGTCCTTTTGCCTCTTTGGTTAAAATTCATTCAAATTTGATACATGACTCTTACAGTAATTTAAGAGACACTGGAAGATACCTTGGGGTATTGTGAAAATGAGTGTCAGAACGCTGGTCTGAGAACACTAGGTGGGGTGGAAAGTGCCCGCCCCTCTTGCTGGTGACTCACTTCTGTGACTCAGTGCTTGTCACACAGCTCTACAGCATCCACTGGGCCTGTCTGCAGCTCACTGTCCTCTGTTACCCAGAGGGAAAGTAAGGATTCATTGAATAAAGTATACAGCATGCTTTCAGGTCTTCCGGATGCAGGTTACATCAACACAAGGCATTATCATTCTCCCATGCGTTAAGGAGCATTTACATGCAGGCAAAGGAGGGTGGGGAAGTTAGGGGTGAGATCTCAGTTTCACAAAGGTGTTAACTAAAACTGGATGCCCCAACAAAGCCAAGCCCTAGAAGCTTCATAGAATGGAGGAAATTCTTATTGTTGACTTAACTATTAAAATTCAAAATTTACCACAAACTTAAAGAAAGAATTGATGTGCCTGTCCAAATTTCTATCAACCCTGAAAGACTGTAAAGTAACTGGGGATATTTTAATATTTACACTTTCATTTCTCTGCCATATAATCACTTCAACTTGGACTTTATGCAAATATGTGAAATCTTCAAACATAAAAATGAAGCCAAGTTACTCACAGAAGGGAAACCCTGTGTCAATTTTCATTACTGGACACCAAAAATGCCAGGCAAATCCAGTGATTTACTAGAACCAAGACAAAACGTGCCCACCAGTGCCAGGAGCTCCCTTGCAAACAGGTGCAGGGCTAACAGTATACTGAACCTTAAACTCATTTGGAAAATGAGCCTGTGAATTTTTTTCTTTAGCAAATGCCACTGGGTGACCCACCTTCAAGTTAAACAGTTGAAACTCAGCCTGTTCTGTTTCCCTTGAGTTCTAAAGACCACTGGTTTCAACACATTTTGCCAGAAATAACTTAAAGGTTTTCCTGAATGGGCACCAAAGCCCTTGTAATGATGTAGTCATTTCAAATTAACATCCCAACTTAAAGCAACTAAATCTGATTTTTGTTTGTGATCAAAATTTATATTGGAACACCCCTGTGGAATGTACTGGAGGTGAAATCCAGTACATTCACCCCAGGCAGGGCATTTACTAACAAACATGAATGGGAACAGAGGCTTAAGTCCAGATGTCAAAAACCCAAGGCTGTTTCTGAAAAGGAAAGTTTATCTACATTGTCAATCACTCTGGCTTGGACCTAAGCCTCAAGTAGGCAAGAGAACCAATGGGTAAGTCTTTCTCTTTCAAAAGATTTTCTTTTCCTGAAAACATCAGCTAGAAAGTAGCAACCTGTAAGAAAAATGTCAAAAGAGAGAAAAGATTATTGGTAAGCCAAAAACTGAAAACCAAAATGTCCTTCTAGGTATGTGTATATTAATGCCTCACAGTACTACTCAGAGCTAAATAGGAACCAACTATCAACACATGTAACAATTCGGATGGACTTCAAGGGCATTCTGGTGAATGAAAAAAGCCAGTCTCAATAGGTCATACACTGTACAATATCATTTGTATAGCACCCTCAAAATGGCAAAGTTACAGAATTAGGGGACAGATTAGTGGTTGCCATGGGGTTAGAATGCTGAGTATGATTGTAAAAGTAGCACGAGTGAGATCTCTATAGTGATGGAATTGCTCTTTATTTTGATGGCTACAGAAATCTATACATGTGATAGAATGGCATAGAACTCTATTCACACATTGTACTAATGTCAATATCCAGGTTTTTATATGGTACCATGATTATGCAAGAAGTGACCATGAAGGAAACTGGTGAAGGGTACCCAGGACCACTCTGCTATCTTTGTTATCGTTGTAACTTTTTGCAAATCTAGAATTATTTAAAATATAAAAGTAAAGAGAGCAGAAAAGAATGAAGGAGGAAGTAAAAAAAGAATGAAAAAGAAACAATTTGAAATGAATACAGACAACTTGAGAGATTAAAGGTGACAGGGAATAGTTGGAGGAAGTAACAGCAAGAATAAATACTAGAGGTTACAGTCAGGCAAGCTGACAACCAGAGACTGTTTGGATTGTAAATTTCAAATGAACTCAGTGAACAGAGAAGGGGAAAGTTCATTGAACTGTTACTCCTGAATGACCAGTGTAGAAATGAAGCACAGTGAACAAGAGGACAGGGAGTGATTGTGGCAACAGCAGCTGCAGGAAGGATGCATGGTGGGTGGGGGCTGCAGAGGGGGTGGATATAACAGCTGATATTGCTTAGGATGTGACACACATCAAATGAGAAAAAGAAGTGTAACTGGAGGAAATGTCTGACCTAGAAAGAAGTATTCGTAAGGAAAATGCACCATAGAAATTAGTAAGTTGAGAAAGAAGAGACAAAATTCTTGGGCAAGAGCAAAATTACTGATCAAATAATGAAGAGCTAATCAAAGAACAGTTAAGTGAGTGAGAGGAGAAAATAACTCACTCAGGTTTGGAAAATTGACAGAAACCAGGTTTTCAGAAAATGTGCAGCAAAACCCAATGACCTCTGGAAAAGTGTCCCCCTACACCAGTGATGGCGAACCTATGACACTCATTTTTTTGGTTGATTTTTCTTTGTTAAATGCCACTTAAATATATAAAATAAATATCAAAAATATAAGTCTTTGTTTTACTATGGTTGCAAATATCAAAAAATTTCTATATGTGACATGGCACCAGAGTTAAGTTAGGGTTTTTCAAAATGCTGACACGCTGAGCTCAAAAGGTTCGCCATCACTGCCCTACACGGCTTTAAAACCAACACATCCTGAATTTTTCAAATTGATTAATAAATAGCTTTGATAGCCTAGTACATACATGTCAAGTGTACATCCAGACTGAATTTCACTTCAGAAATATGACCTTAATGACCACTGTTCCTGTAAAAGTAACAACTGCAGAAGGGTGAATTGCTGTAAGGGAGGAAAGTTTGTAAGTCAGCTTTTGCGCAAACACCTTAGAGTCCACCAGGGCTATGGACCATATGCAGGATCAAAACATCCCAAGAAGCTCTAGCTGGTTTGGTTCAGCAGATAAAGCATTGGCCTGCGGACTAAAGGGTCTTCCATTTCAGTCAAGGGCACATGCGGTGGTTGTGGGCTCGATCCCCAGTAGAGGGCATGCAGGAGGCAGCCAGTCAATGATTCTCATCATTGATGTTTCTATCTCTCCCCTCTCCCCTCTCCCTTCCACTCTGAAATCAATAAAAATATATTATAAAAAAATACACCCCAAGAGCATAAGCAACCAATAATATGAAAATATGGAAATTAATACAGTGATTCTAAGATCTTAAAATCTGAAATTTAGTGTAGTCATAAAGGAATTCTTACCACACATTGAAAACCCAAGTTTATGATTCCTATAAGAGCCACTGGAAAATTCCCAAGAAGGGCAGCCCCTAAAAGAAGAGAAGAAAGAAAGAAAAATAGTTGGCCACTCTTCATGGATGGAAAAGTTAAAAATCAACATAATGGTTTCTATTCCAGCTACTGGGTAAATATCAACTCAGATTTCTTTGGAAACACTCTCTCCACAGTAGGGACAAAACTGAAGTCATCCTGAAAATGTGGTTGAACAGGAACCTGTTTATCTCCACTGCCACCAAGCCCACCCTCTAACCTTGGGCAGGAAGTCAGTCAGCAAGTAACCTAAAAATTAAGAAATGCAAAGCACATGGTAAACTTTGCCAGATAATTGTTTTCTGATAAATTATGTTCCTGCAGCAATACAAAGAAAATCTAATTTTCTGTAACAGTTTTACACAAATCCCTTGCAAACAGCAGAGATGTGCACTTTATAGAAAGAATGCTTTCATAAACCTGATTGAAGGGCCTGTGGGTGGCTGGTGCCAAGGACCGAGAGAGTGAGGAAAAGCTAGTTTTTTCTACAAAAGTATCATGGTGGCTGGAGGGGAAGAATTCTTGAAAACAGAGAATTTGAGATACTACTCTGTGGAACGATTAAAAGACCAACAGCTGAGAATAGAACTGGGAGAACTGGGAAGAGAAAGCTAATGGCAATTTGGAAAATAAAGCCTGAGCATTGTGAGTTATAAATTTTCTCTTCAGTCTCGCCTATAAAATCTTCAGTAAAATCTGCATTCTCTACCTGGTGGAGTGAATTTTCACAGAGAGCCCTGCCTGCTTCAAGGCCGTGCAAGGGCAAAACCAGGGGCGGTAGTGGTGACCTTTTCATTAACTATTCATTATTTCATTTAAGATATGAAGAACCCGAGGAAAACAAGGCACAGGGGAAGAAAAGAGAGGGGGGAGAATGTAGGCTGAGTACCTTCTTTCACTAGATTTTTAAATTCTTTAGTCACTTACTCTTTCTTGGTTTCCAAACAGGCTCTGTTGGGAGGGCATTCTTACCTAAGAATATTACCTGGGTATTATCTGATTCATTCCCTCCAAACCCTCACGCAGCTTTAAGTATCACGAAGATCCTTTTCAACTCTACTATCCTTCTCCCCTCCCAGTGTCTCAGAAGCCTTCTCATCCTCTTTGGAAACAAATGTAAGTGACATTAAAATGATTACCCATGTTGCTGTTGTGCGGTTGCTGCTTCTTCCTATAGGTTATCATCTGATTACTGTTCCTCTCTTTGTAAAACATTATGGTTAACTATTATCACCAGATAATCTCTTTGCTGCTGCCTTAAATAACTTTTTTTTTTTTTCACAAGAGTTGGCCATTCTAGAAAGCTGAAAAATGGAAGTGAATCTGTGTGTTTATCCCTTTGTAAATAAATTATATCACAGAGACAGATTAGATTCTTATTATTTATGCTGAATCCTGACTGTAAGTTTCTTTTTGAACCAAACAGTAACATAAATAAGGTACAATGCATGAAAGCAATAGACTGATGTGTTGGTTTCATCATCTCATGCAGCTGTGACATGGGAGAGGCAGTTTGCAGAGCAGCTTTTCAACACGGAAACAGCAGGCTGGGAAGTGAAACTGGAGCAAGTCTTGGAGCAAGAAAGGCCTGTTCTCCAGTCCTGGCTCTGCCCTTGCTCCTGGACACTTTTGAGAAAGTGTCTTAACTGCTTGAAAAGTCATTAAAGTAAGGATGAAGGCTGCCTTACAGATAACAGAAACAATCATACAAGCACATAGTTCCTTATCCCCAGCCACACAATATCAATTGATCAGGAAAAAGAAAATTGACACACTGCTCCCACCCCCCCCCCAGCTCATCTGTTTTCTTCTCTAACTCACTCTTTTTAATGTCCTCTCTCTGCCACAATTCCATCTCTTATTTTTCCCATATCTTCTTCCTCCCTTATAGACTCATTCTCAGAAGAAACTGAGCTATAGTAATCCTATCTAATAAAAGAGAAACATGGTAATTGGTGTACAACCGCTACCCTTCCCATTGGCTAATCAGGGCGATATGCAAATTAACTGCCAGCCAAGATGGCGGCCAGCAGCCAGGCAGCTTGAAACTAACATGAGGCTTGCTTGCGTCAGTGACGGAGGACTCCAACATTCCCTGACTGCCGCTGCAGGCCTCTGAGCTGCGCCTCTAAGCAACTATGTAACAAATATAGAAGCTAAACAAAACCCCAGAAACCTGCTTTAGTCCGCCAGCAGGATTGCAACATTGTAAGCAAAGGCCAGAAACCTATTATCAGCAGTGGAGGCCTAAGAGCTGGAGCCAAGCCTCAAAGCTAAAGCTGGCCCAGAATAAAAAAGAAAAAAAGGAGCGGTGGGGAGCTTCAGTCACCCCCAGCCTGCAAACAGCCATCATCCCCTCAGCCAGGCTGGCCAGACACCCCAGTGGGGACCCCCACCCTGATCCAGGACACCCTTCAGGGCAAACCAGCCGGCACCCACCCGTGCACCAGGCCTCTACCCTATATAGTAAAAGGGTAATATGCCTCCCAGCACCGGGATCAGCGTGACAGGGGGCAGCGCCCAAACCCCCTGATCACCCAGCAGCTCTGTGTGTGACAGGGGGCGGGCCACAACCTCCCTATCCACCCTGCTCTGTTCGTGACAGGGGAAGGCGCCACAACCCCCTGATCAGCCCTGCTCTGTGCCTGATAGGGGGGAGCTCCCCAACCCCTGATCGCCCTGCGGCTCTGTGTGTGACAGGGTGCGGCGCCCCAATGCCCCCCCCCCACGGGCCCTGCTCTGTGTGTGTGACGGGGTAGAGCCATACCTCCCCATCAGCCCTGCCCTGAGTGTGAGAGTGGCGGCGCCCCAACTCCCCAAACGGCCCTGCTCTGAGCCCGACCAGGGGCTGCACCTAGGGATTGGGCCTGCCCTCTGCCACCCGGGAGCAGGCCTAAGCCAGCAGGTCGTTATCTCCCGAGGGGTCCCAGACTGCGAGAGGGCACAGGCCGGGCTGAGGGACCCCCCTCCCCCCCCCCCCCGAGTGCACAAATTTTTGTGCACTGGGCCTCTAGTCCTATATAATAATAGAGGTATATGCAAACTGTCTGTTATAGCATCATGTCACAACCGGATCAGCAGGCTGCATCCCCACCTCAGGCAGCTGCAAGGCCCAGGGTAGGATAGGATATGATAGAGGATAAGAATGGAGAGGGAGAGGAAGGCAGGCCTGCATGCAGACAGGCCAAGAGGAGAGAGGTAGGATGAGAGAAAAAGAGGGAGGGAAGAAAAGTTTTAAAGGGGAGCTGGCAGAGCTTAAAAGGAGAATGGGAAGAAGGAAGAAATGGGGGAGGGAGCAAAGCAGGTCTGAGGGAAGAAGTGAAGAAAAAAATTAAGGTGGGAAGGAAGGAAAAGGGGACGGAGGGCAGGGGTAAAGATAAAGGAAAGAAGGAACGTGGGGAGAGAGGGAGGGAAGGTAGGAGAAAGATGGGAAGAAGGATGGAACAGAAGTAGGAAATAAGGAGGAAAGAAAGTTTATAAATGATGAGTCAGTAGGAAAAAGTGTTACATAAATGAGAGAGAAAAATTGTGTGATAGGGAGAAGCCAGTAAGGAAGTCAGATACAATTGTGTGTAAAGGGGATGAGATTTTTTTAAAAAAGTTAATAGGGGTGACCAGGCCGGGTAGTTAGGGGAATCAGGCAGGCAGGCAGAGTGGTTAGGGCAGGAAGGCAAGTGAGCTGTTAGGAGCCAGAGGTCCCGGATGGCGAGAGGGATGTCCAACTGCCAGTTTAGGCCCGATCCCACAGGGGATCATGGCAGTTGGACATCCTCCAAGGGCTCCCAGATTGGAGAGGGTTCAGGTTGGGCTGAGGGACCCTCCCCCCCCACACACACACACACACACGAATTTCATGCACTGGGCCTCTAGTTTGCTGTAATAATCATGAGTTCTCAAGGCACCCTGAACTCTGTGATGCTGGGTTACTGGGTGAGGAGGGATGGCAGTGTTAGCTGCAGATACTGAGGCAGGAACCACCCCATCAGAGTAGAGAGCTGATTTTTCTCCCAGTTATCAGAAGGGCTGTAGTCTCCATGTTCTCCAAAATAGTCTTGGTAAAATATCTTTCATCACACACTTGTTGATCGAAAATTTGTCAGTCATCCAATCCATGAGTACCTATGATTGTTTCTCCCAGGCTCTTTCTCAATCATCAAGATGATGTTTGCTACCCCAGCAATAAAACTCTAAGGCCAGTGCTGTGCCACAGCTGTTTTCGCCTGTCAGAGAGCTTTCTTTGCCAGTCTCTCCAGCCTTTTCTGGAGCTGAAGCAGGACCCTGATTGCAAGAAGTCAACACAAAAGACTATAGATAAAGAAAACCACTAGAAACTATTTTTAAATACTATTTTGCTTTTCTATAGTTCTTGAGCCAAACATTTGGCACTATCACCATAGTCTCTCTCTGGTCGGTGGCCAGTCTTCTGTTCAATTTTCTTCAGGTCTGTTTGCATCTTCCACAGCTGTGAGCACAGCACTTGCAAAATACCTCAGCTCAATATAGATATATTGTCTTGATTTGACTTCTCCCAGGATCTCAGTAGTTTGATTGGCTGGATTCTTAGGCTTTTGGCTCACCTGATGGGTAGGATTGCCAGATTTGGCAAATAAAAATAGAGGAGGCCCAGTTAACTTTGAATTTCAGATAAAGGGTAAAAATTTTTATATGTTCCATGCAATATTTGGAGCATTTATACTAAAAAATTAATTGTTTATCTAAAATTCAAATATAACTAGGCATCCTGCATTTTATCTGGAAATCCTAATTATATGTCACCCAAAACTGAGCAAGGGAGTGATGCATATATTCAGTGGGTGGCACTTGGACAACAGAGATGGCTTCTATGCAACACAACTCTTAACAATCCCTGACTGAGGAAGACAGAAGGGAAGGAGGATATAGCAACTCTGGCATCTTAGCACATAGAAATAATCTGCGTGGCAAAGAGAGCTTCGTCCCATTCTGTTGAGTCAAGATGGCCAATGGCATTTTAGTGATGGTGCAAGGTGGTAGGGTAGGAAGGTATAGAGGTGAAAATTATTGCAAAAGAGTGGCATAGAGCAACTGCTGCCCTCCTAAGAATGTGAATTCCTCCACAAAGACTCCACTGGCTCTGACTTGCAAACGCGTCTTAAATCAAGGTTGAGTGGAGGCAGGTAAGTGGTCCAGTAGGCTCCCTGGAAAGCCGTCACTGCCCACTAAGCCACCCCACTGGACAGAGTCACGGCCTTGGGTATTTTTAGACAATAGAAAAATAAACACCCATGCCCAGAATTCAGGAACATCTCCAGAGATTCTGGGCAACTCCTTCAGTAGCCAAGCAAGTTGGCAGCCCATTTTCCACCTAGCAAATATAGGCACTTTTTCTTTTGTAATGTGATTTCTGGGCTGGAGAGGAACTATTAGGCATCCTGAGATGCTCTGTAGAAATGCAAGATGATATTGTATTGTATTAATGTCACTTAATGGTAGCTGTCAATGATAGTGATGGAATAAATATGGAAAAGGAAATTACTGTAATTGATTGACAGTCTGAAATCGTCCATATTTGACCTAATGAGAGAAACCTATGAGCAGCAGCTTCCAGTGCAGGCTATTAATGCAAATCATATGCACCGTACTGGCATGCTGAATTATGCAATGGCATGTGAATGTCTAATCCATTTCACGAGGCTTGTCTTTATCCAGAAAAAAAAATATTTCACTGACATGCTGATTAGTATATTAGGAGAGTTTAAGAAGTTTGGTGCTAAAGTAGGTGCCATCATGGTGTTATTAATTTAGTTCTGAACAAGACAAACAGCTCTGCGCAGCCATCAAAATCACTACATGAGTGTACAAGATAACTTTGTCAAGACCGATGGGAATTTACGGAAAAGACTTGTGATATGTGGAAGGAATTAGCAAACAGATAAGGAGCACATCATTTTTCTAGAAAACCACTGTCAAGGACTCGGAAGCCATGCAGAACCAGACACCTGCCAAGACATCTACAATGTCTGCGCGGTCACTTTCTCAGATGTTCAGAAATTTGCGAAACTTAGAACCAGATGTGGGGGGTCAAGGGAAGAACAGGTACAAATAAGGTTCTGGGCTGCCTCTGGGGACTCCATGTAGATTTAAGTACCGCTCAGTTGCCGGGAGCCGGTCCATCCTTGCTGTTTCAAGGGACCTGGCATATATGGCATACTTTTCTTAATATGTTTGCTCACCTTCTTGGCGCTGTGTTTTAACCAAAGTCACCTCTCCGAGAAAGGTTGAATCCCCAGGTAGGGATTTTCCCCTGAAGTTAGGGAGGGAATAAAACCCCTCAACTAAGTGCCAGGCGGGTAATTAATCCCTTTAACTACGAACAATCATGCTTAAACTACATAATCTTTTCTCCCTGGAATGGAGATAAGAAACGCCCTAACCTTTGTAATAGAGATTGATAGGATTGAATCAACTGGTATAAATACAGTTGTAACAAGACAGAAACAGACAGAACTCAGAACACAGAACTCATGAGACAGAACTCAGAATAAGACAGCAAGAGACAGAACTCAGACAGGGCTTGGAAGACAGGACCAAGAGAGACAGAGCCTAGGCACAGAACCTACAGAACGTTCTCTAGAGACAGAAGAACTTCGCTGGAGAGAGCATGCCTGGACAGGGACTGGCCTCGGAGCCTAGAGACAGAGCCTGGCGGGAGAACATGGCAAGGGATCCTGGACTGAACCTGACTGCAGAGGTTGGCAAGAGAGCCTGACTAGAGCCTGGCGACCAAACCTGGCTGGAGAAGTCTCTGTGTCATTCCTTCTTCGCCGACTCCGTCCACACCTATGGGGAACCCCTGGACCCGCTGGGGTTGGACCCCGGCACTCAGTCATTTCTTAACAAACACAACAACAACAACCAAACATTCCCTGTGAGAATATGTTTTACATGGGAGGGAGTCTGTTGGGATAGAAAAGTAAGTTCCCAATTACCCATTACTTACACATTCCAATAATTCACAGCTTTGAGAATTCCATAGCTCAGAGCTCTTGACTCCCTGCACACATCAGTTCTTAATTTGGATCAACAGAGGAAGTACCCAGACTCCTAACTCTGTATCCTACAGCTTCCTCAGAGCTCATGGTGCTCTGCTTGCTCACACGTTCCCCAAATGTCATTGAGGAAGGGGTGCTTAAGCCAGCACTCCATGAATATAGTTTTTATTTTTTGAATTTTAATGATCATGTAGTAACATTGTCATTATATATACTGATGCACATTTTTTTCCTTTTCAAGTAAACCAATTTAAATTTAAAAGTGAGTTGATTTAAATAAAATAGTAAGGAAATAATAGTGCAGTGGGTACTCAAATATTCCAGTAGTGCATGAATGACTGAAGTTTGGCAACCCTATATGAGGTGAAGGTGAGAAGAAAGTTGAGGGGCTTCTGGGAGGTGAAGGGCCTCAGGCAAAAAGTTGAAATAACAAAATAAAGGAAACGAAAGTGAGACAAAAAGTTCCCCAAGTGCTTTTACACGTATTCTCTCATTCTTTCACCATCGCTAGTCTCCTGTAGTGTAATGTATTCTCATCGAATTTTCTATAGAGTAATTGAAGCCTTTACAAGGTTAAGTAAAACACTAAAGGTCATCCAGCAAATTAGCAGCAGAGGTAGAATTACAAGACAGACCATCTCTCACCCAGTGGAGAACTGCCTCTTGCCTCCAAGGTCCCGAGTGCATAACAAGACGGAAAATGAAACTTCATACTATAAAGCAAAATAAGTGAAATAGAGGACTTCAAAGGGAAAAAGTAAAAGTACAACTGGCTTGAAAAACATAGCACTGTTTCTGTTACTGTTTGTCGTTTCAAATGACTCTGTTTCAAGGTCCTTGTAGAAGCTTGCTGAATGTTTGTTCTGTATCTTTTCAACAAAGTGATAAGCCCCTAAAAGCAAGAGTGGCCACACTTGGGAAGTCTTTGTCTCATTCAGCCCAATGCCTGGCTCTCACTGAGACCCAAAAGGGTATTCCATGGAAGGTGGGCTTGTCCTTCTTCATTTCAACTGTAGTTGGGTTTTCTCCATCTGGCTCCCAATTATCCTGAGAACTTATTAAAAGGCAATGAGTTATCCATCATCCGTGAGTTCCTCTAAACCAGAGGGAAGCTAGTTCCACTGTGCAGACTCCATCATTCTGAGGATACTGGTGTCTACAAGCCTATCCCATGCGGTATGAAGAAGAAAGAGTGCTCCACCAAAAGCTCTTCCAGGAATGGCGTGCTCTTGTTTCATGGTCTGACAACAGCGTGGAAAGCCCATCTGCTGTTGCATGTGCTGCCCTACCAGTGCCTTCACATGTCTCCCACCAGATTTTGCCAACACCACCTTTTCTCCTGCCCTGTCTTTCCCCTATATCTTCACTTCATCTCCTCCTGACTCCTAGGCTTTCATGGATTTCCAGCTTTAGGGCTCATGATTCATTCATTCAATCAACATTTCTATATGAGTACCTACTATGTGCAAGGCTCTGCTCTAGATCCTGGTTATACAACACAGTCCTTGCTCTCACAGAGTTTACATTCTAGGGGAGGAGAAAAACAAATAAATTAATAGGATTTTTTTAAAAATCAAGTAATGATGAGGAATACCGGATGTCCCAAAAATATATACAACACTGTAATAGCTGATAACTCAATTTTGAAAATAAAATGTATTTTAACAAACACTGCCTTTATAATTATTCAAAGTGCACGCATACATTCTTGGGGGACACCCTATATTTTTAAAGACTGATGTGAAAGTAAATGGATAAGTGGGAACTCTACAGTCTGGAAAAGCCTCTCTGAGAGGATCACATATAGGTTGAGATCTGAACTATGGGAAGAGCAGGTGGGGAGCATTCCAGGCAGAGGGAACAGTTTGTCAAAGGTCCTAGGCTGGGGGTAATGAGGGCAGGTTCATGGAATTCAGTGGGGCCATTAGTGGCAATATTGCGTGGGACACTTCCATGCATTTGAGGATTTCTAGCATCTTTGGTCTCCCCTCTATTAAATGCCTCTGGTTCTAATTACCTCCCCCGCCCACTTTTCCCAGTTCCATTTGGGCAGCCACAGTGTTGCTCTAGTTGGGAAGCAATAAAGCACAGTGCGTCAGGAGTGTGCATAGTTCAAGGGGTGCCAGAGAGGAAGGTGGGCCCAGATCTCACTGGCTTCGTAAGCAGTTGTATTAGTTTCCTGGGGCTGTTGTAACAAAGCACAGTGAACTGGATGGCTTAAAGAACGGAAACTTATTCTCTCACAGTTCTGGGGGCTGGAAATCCCAAATCATGGTGTTGACAGAGTTGGCTCCTTCTGAGGGCTGTGAGGGAGAATCTGTTTCATGCCTCTCTCCTGCTTCTGGTGGTCTCAGGTGGCTTATTTATGGCTTTCTCCCTATGTCTTCACATCGTCTTCCCTCTGCCTTTGTATCCAAATTTCCGTTTTTATAAGGACATGAGTCATATTGGATTAGGGCCCACCTACTGACCTAAACTTGATCATTTGCACAGACCCTATATCCAAGTAAGTTCATATTCATAGTACTTAGAACTTCATCATCCTTTGGGGAGGGCACAGTTCAAGCCATAGCAGAGGACAAGGAATTTGGATTATATTCTAAATATAACTGTTTGGAGGATTCTAAGCAAGTGAGCAATATGATTTCTGCTTTCAAAAGATCACTTGGGTTTATGTGTTGAGAGTGAATTATTTGGGGCAAGAGTAGAAGCAGAGACACTAGTTAGTACAAAAATTTAGGTAAAAGATGATGCTGGCATGGAAGAAGGTGTGCTATTACCTGTGGTCAGGATTACGCAGCATCTAGCCAGATGTGTCCTCTCAAAAAGCTGCACCAGGATATGGGTTGACACTCCCCTGGAGAAGGGGTGCTCAGTGAGGGAAAGCTATTTGGGGACGGTCCACCAAAAGAGGTCAGTCGGAACCTGAAGACCATCAGCCTTCAAGTAGAGACCAGAATGTGACTTGGATGGGTTTTGAGTACATACATCAGAATTAGATGGTCTTTCAAGCACCCTTCCAGCTGCAGGGGTATATAGCTAACAATTTCCACATCATAAGTCAAGATAAGGAACTGCCTCTGCCACCTGACAACTCAGGCTATGAGAGAGCAATGGGGCCCCGGCCTCCTCATCGCTCCATTCCTCTTTCCAGTCCAGGATGGTGTATGCCAGGGCTGCACACTCCCACTTTCTTTTCACAGCTGTACTGATACACATCTTCTCTAGTAAATTAATATTCACATCTCAGTGAACAAATCAAGTTAACACGCCGACAGTGTGGGCTACCTTCCAAGGTTTGTGTGCTGACAGATTAAAAAGTGTGTCAACATGGTTTTATGTTAACAAATACTGTGAAGCAGAAGCCTTTGTTTGCTTGGTTTTGCTTTGTGTTCCTGGTTTCACGGTAATGTTGGTGAACCCACGGCTGCATCCATGCAAAGGTAGATGGACCATATTATGTCAGCCTGGCCGGGACCTTGATATGTGTTAAGTGTCAGCGGATTAGAGCAGTCACTCATGCCAAGTGACTCAGCCAGGAGAGCAGCAGCAAGGTGAGTGGGTGTGCAGTTTCTTATTATGCAATTTGGGGTGATGACATGGCTGTCGTAAGAAGCACTTTTAAGTGCCTGGATTTTCATTTCAATATCAAAGGAGGAAGTTGGCAACAAAAGAACTGAGGGATAGGAGAACCATTGGGCAACTTTTCAAGAAAACTTGTAGGTTTTTTTTAAAGGTATCTTTTAATTATTTAACTAAGGCACTACCTCTGGACCTTTTCTCATTCTCCATTCCCACTGTTGTCGGTGTACAAATAGTGATTATGGGCTGACCTTGATCCAATGTCAATGGGTAGTCAAGGGTAGAGGGGTGCTCTAGTGGAGGGGTCAGCCAACCACACCCCGAAGGTCAGTGCTGACCCACCACCTGCTTTTGCACAGCCCACAAGCTAAGAAAGGGTCTCATAATTATAAATAGTTGGAAAAAATCAAAATAATCATATTTTATAACACATCAATCACAGTTCATGACACACAAAAACTAAAATTATATGGAATTCAAGTTTCAGGTTCTATAAAGTTTTATTGAGACACAGCCATATTCACTTGTTTACAAATCATCTACAGCTGCTTTCCTGATACAATAGCAACATTGAGTGATTCTGTCAGAGACCACATGGCCTGCAAAATCTGAAATGTTTACTACATGGCCCTGTACAGAATACGTTTTCCAAGTACTACTCTAGAGGTTTGAGGAAGAAGACTACTGGGTCCTATAACGTGGTCTCTCTGCATTTTCAATCACTCCCCTAACTCTTTGTGCAGTACTATTTTATCCACTTGAAAATATATATTGAGCTCCTACTATGTGCCAGGCACTGTGCTAGGTCCTGGGGGTACAATTGAGAACAATAGCAAACAACCTTTGCTCTCAGAGCTCAAGAGTCCAGCTGGAGAGCAGGTATTAATCAAATAGTCATCTAGATGCAGTGTACTAAAAATGATAACCACAGCAAGTGGTTTAAGGAGTAAGCACATGGAGCTATAAAAGCACAAAATGGCCTTCCTGTTCTGGGATATCAAGTAAATATGCCAAAGTATAGATTAATGATTGACTTGGGATTTGTAGGAAATGTTGAAGTTAACAAGGAGAAGGGAGAGAGAAAGATCACCTATTCCAATTTCTTCAACAAACTCTTCTTCTTTTCCTCTACTTGTTATTGTACCTCTGCCTGGGATGGGGTGACAACAGCACAGAAAAGGAGGAAAAGGAGAAATGAGGTGAGGACGCAGAGTTTGGCAGGGGAATATTCATAATATAAAGTCATTAAAACAAATCTACTACATCTGAATGCAACAGTATGAATGAATCTTAGCAAGATATTATTAAATGAAAAAATGCAAGTCCCAGAAGATAACAGGTACGATAACATTTTCATAATGTTTAAGGTAACTAAAACTTAACAGGACACTTTTTAGGAATACATTTAAGAAATAAAGCCCTTTTTAAATAAAGCAGGGTAATAATTAAATATAAGGTTCAGAACAGTGAGTTAGCAGCATTATGGGATGGGGCTCAATGCATAAATAGCCTAACGTTCTTGTTAATATTCCAGTTCTTATGGGCAATGAATTCATTGATATTCATAATATTAAACATTTTGAAATTGTAATGAGAAGTGTGAGATAATAGAAAATATATTTTTTCTATATATATTCCTGACACAGAGCTCTGAAACCCTTATAATTTTCTGGGTGATAAAAGTGTCTTTTGTTCTAATGAGGTAGCTCTGGGTGGGCTCCTGGGTGGCTCCTGGATAAGGGCTGGTCACAGGAAAGATCAAGCCATGATTATAAGCTTGGAACTCTCAGCCCCGCCCCCATTCTCTTAAGAAGGAAGAAGGGCTAAAAATGAAGTTAGTGATCCATCATACTTATGTGATGAAATCTCCATAAAACCCAGGAGTATGGAATTCGGGGAGCTTCAGGGTTGGTGAGCACATGGAGGTGCTGGGAGGGTGGTGGACCTGGAAATGGCATGGATGCTCTATGTCGCTTACACATACCTTCCCCTATGCGTCTTTCCCATCTGGATGTTCCTCTGTATCCTTTATCATGCCCTTTTATAATAAACTGGTAAATGTAAATAAATTGTTTTTTTCTGAGTTCTGTGAGCTGCTCTAGCAAATTAATTAAACCTAAGTGGGCGTCTGGAACCTCTGATCTACAGCTGATTGGTCAAAAGTACAGGTAGCAACCTTGACTGGCAAGTAGCAGCCCAAGTTGAAGCGAGTTGTTGGAATCTCCAATTTGCAGCCGGTTGGTTAGAAGCACAGGTAACAACAGTCTGGGCTTGAGACTGGTATCTGAAGTTAGGGAGTGGGCATCAGTCTTGTGAGACTGAATCCTTAACCGGCGAATTCTGATGCTACCTGCAGGTAGGTAGTATCAGAATTGAGTTGAATTATCAGAGACCCTGCTGGCATCTGAGAATTGCCTGGTGGTGTGGGGAACCTTGCACAAACATGTTGGAAGTTGGATCCAGGGACCCAAAAGCAAAGCCATTAAAGTAATTTATAATGGAGTTGTGATATCTGATCTGCAATTCAAAACAGTTTCTCTGGCTGAATTGAGGAGACTTTTCTGGAACAGGGCAAGACTGGAAGAAGGCAGTTCCATCAAGAGGCCACTGTAAATAGCAAGACCAGACTCAGACTGGGGAGATGATGGCAGAGATGGACAGTGTCATCCCTTTGCTCAAACTGACTTGAGACTGGTGTCTGAGGTTGGGGAGTGGGCATCAGTCTGTTTTTACATCTAAGGCATCAGCATTAAAGAAACAGCAACTCATTTTATTAAATAGGTGGTAGGAATGGCAGATAGGCAAGAAATAAATCAGGATGGTGCCTTTAACCAACAAATTTCCAAGCCTCCTCATATCAGATATGACAATGTAGAGACCATTAGAAGCATTATCAGCAAGGGCATCTGGTTCAGAAGACTTTATAGAAAACCCTTATATTTCCTAAAAATAAATAAGAGAAAATCACAACAAAACTATATCTAAACAATGGCCCACCCTACCCCCACCAAGAGCAGTTTTCTCCCCTCATTTGTACTGTACCTACCGCCACAAATGTACTCAAAGTTCTCTATAGTGCCAATTCTGCGAAACTGATTTCCCAACTGGCATGTTTAGTTTGGCTAGCACTCATTTGTGAATGCAATTTAAGGTTCAAGGATCAAGGTTAAAGTCCAGTAAAGGCAAATGATGACACTGATGCCCATCCTCACAGGAATGCTTTGCATAGTTAATAGGGGCTGCCATTTCATTGGCAGCTGTTGGGACTTCAGAAGGCAATGAATTTGAGGCCTTTCAGGTGTAGGCTGCTCCATCTCTCATGTGTTTTTACCATGAGCAGTCTAGAGAAGGGGCCCTGACTGGCGAGGGCCCTAGGTGGGTGCTGACCTGTGAATTTGACAAAGCCAAGCCCATGAAGACCTATGAGCCTTGGTCACCCGACCCTAAGAAGCCATCTCAAAACACCTCTCCCTATGTTAGTGTACTCTGTTCTCTGTGTCATTATCAAATTTCACAATAACTTTAACTTGTCAACCATTGGAATAACTTCCTCTTCAGACTCAAGACACAGACAAAAGTAGAAGCCAATGAAAACTATCCTTGGAGGTGACGAACTCTATTTTTATGCCCTCATGCACCCGCCAGTCACCTAATGAGTTAAGGACAGGTCTTATCCTCTTCAATTCTGAGTGGCTTCCCTTTGTCTTCCCTTCCGCTTGGCTTTTCATGTCTGATGACTTGTTGATTATTACACTTGGAAATCAAACAACTTAAGGAAAAAAGCAAAAGAAAGTTAATGGGTGAACTACCCTTCCCTCCACCACACTCCACCCCCTTAACCAGAAGGCCCCTTCTCTTCTTTCCTCCCCCTGCCCAAGAAATAGCAATGACAGTAAATAATTTTTAAAACATGCTAAACAGGTGTCAGTGTCAAACTTTCAAGGCTTTGACTCTGAGGAATGTAAGATAAGAATCTGCCCCTTGAGTAAATGAATAATAATTATGGTAATCTTTTAAACTTGCTCATGTTACAAAAAATAAAACAGGCCCAGAAATCGCAAGTTACTGGCCCAGTTGCACCCAGGAGCCAAGCTGGGGTTCAGATGCTGCTCCCCTGGCTCCTGGTCCAATCCACTTTTCTCACAAGCCCCCATTTGCCTTTGAACTTGAGCGAAATGATTCTGTTATCTCACAACAGACAGAAAAGCAATGAGGGAAACAAGATGAAGAAAAGAAATTGACACAGAGAGGAAAGGATAAAAGAGGGAGTGACAGGAATTACAGGAGGGACTCTGTCTGCCCATCTGTCTTTATCTTCCTCTATATCTGCCTGATCCCATTCTCTTCTGTAGTCTGTCTCTAGCCTATCTCCCACACTGCTGGCTCCTGCAAGAGCACAGTGTTATTTAATTTATTCCAAATACTTTTGAAGAGGGCTTGCAAATGAGTAGAATGCTGGCGGGGGTGGAAGCAGTCAGAACAAAGTTTTCAGAAGGTTTGCATCATGCTCATCTCATGCCCATTCTCCTCCACTGCCAATGAGGAGGTGAGAGCTGATCCTGAAGGCCTCCAACTATGGCTCCTGGTTCATCAACTGAAACTTAAAAGTGCAGAATCTTGAGCTCCATCCCAAACCTAAGGGATCAGAATCAGTATGGTAACAAGCTGCCCAAATGATTCACCTCACATTAAAGTTTGAGAAGCAACTAGATGTGGAGAGCATTAAAAATGTTTCTTCACAAGTATACCTCTTTCAGTCACAAACTCCCTTCCAGGCCCAGGGAAGAAGACAGGACAGAGAATTAAAGGGGACCACATTTTTGTCTTCCTAAAGCTGCCTTTTGGGAATATTGATTTTAAACTGGTTATTAAAGTGGGGGGAGGTCAGAAAGAACCTTTGATCCCTCCCCTTTCCTGCCTAAGACATAAAGAAAAGAGGACCTACTCCAGGGAGGAAACACTAGGATGTTGGCCTTAGCAGCCTAATTTGAACTGAGTATAGTGGATGGGAGGGCAGCAAGCAGAGGCCTGTTTACTAGGACCTCATCTGTCTCATTGTTTCTGGGTTGCCTAGCAAAAATGTACCTGCCATGTATGCTCTTACTCAACTACCTGTAAATTGCCCACTTCATTTGAAATCTCAGACCCCTAACTCCACTTTCTCCTTCATCCAAAATGACATATATTCCCAATTTTACCTCATCCTCTGGAATTTTCATGCTTATGTGAATCTTGTGTGCATGTATTAAAGTTGAATTTTCTCCTGTTTATCTGCCTCTGTTAATTTGATTATTAGCCCACCTAGCAGAACTGAGAAGGTGAGAGAAAACATATATTTTTTAGTCCCAACAAAATTTAAAAATTCAGTAAGACTTGCAAAGTTTTTAAAATGCTCAAATATATCTTGGGATATGCTTCTGGAGCACATACATTCATTTTAAATAGTTCATTTCACAGCAGAACTGTGGGTTTTGGTCTTTACTCTTCAGGCTAATTGTCATCTGTGACAAATTCACAAAAATTTCTATAGCAGGTTAGGTTTTGCGAAATTTGAAGGGATGTATATTCTCCGTATTTCTAGCCACTCCTGAATCAGAAAAGTATGAATAGCAGAAATGATTTAAATATTTTGACCTTGCCAATTCTGTAGCACAACCAGTCTCCTTCTGTGCCTTGCTGGGGAGGGGGGTCTTGAATAGTACAGAGCTGGGAGACATGGTGGTTCTGGTGGGTAGGGTAAGCAGCTTTGCAGTCAAGGTTTTCTAATGAGCAGCCTCATGCAAAATCACAGTATGAATTTAGCAGGAGAAATTGCAGGGTCCTTTCCAATCAGGAAGTCACAAGGAACAAGAAGCATTTTACGTAAAAGCATTTCCAGCTTTGAAGCTGGTAGGAAACTATTGACTTATATCCTGATTTTTCACAAGTGTGGTGACATCCTATGTGTCACACTGACACCAACAAGGATTTCTTGTTAAACAATCCCATTGCCAACATCCGAGAATAGCAATACCCTTTGATCTAAACCAGCAGTTTTCAACTGGTGTGGTATGGCACACCCGTGTGCTCTGAGAATTTTTAAAACATGCTATACCTAACTATTTTAGTCAGGGGCACTGATAGAACAGCAGAGATCTCATTTTCTTTAAATTGCCAAATAAAAAGATGACAACAGCCAACACAACAATAGTCACGCAGTGTGAATGAATCAAAATTATATCTTTTTTTGTTGTTGGAGTGGCAAAAAAAAATGTATTTTTTGGTGTGCTGAAGATTTTTTGGCATACCATGAGATGTAAAAGATTGGAAATTGCTGATCTAAACAAATATGATCTTGCGAGTGACCCTGCTTACAATATCTCCAGTAGGCTGCTGCAAGTAAGATTTCTGAAAGGGGAAAGAGGAGGAGAAAAGTACACATAAACGTAGAATGAGTAAGCTTGAATGAGAGAGAGAACACATTCTGGAATGTGATCCTATGAATAAACACTGCCATGTGCAATGTGTAAAAAGCATTCTAACCCTTTACAGATTTCACTTAATCTGCAGTTTTGTCAATCATGTACATCTTTATAGCTGTATGCAGCTCTTCATAATGCAAAAGCTAAAACAAAGACCAAATTTCTATTCTGGAGAGTCTGAATTCTGTTTCTTATCTTTCTTCTCTCACACACACCACCACCACCACCACCACCACCACCACCACCACCACCACCACTACCACCACCACTGCCGCCACCACCATAATAAAACTCTCCTGTGCTTGTACAGCATTAACATCATGTCGTGTCTTTACCGGCACAATGATATCAGTCACCAAGACTCAAAGCCAGCCTCACGCCCACATTGTTCTTCCCCTTATCACATAGAGAAGATCCATTAATGCCACATAGATTGGAAATGCTTGGGAGCTGGGGAAAGGCTTCAGGATGAAAACGTGGGGGAGGAACAAACTTTCCTCTACCCTCAAGCTTCTTCTGGTTGGTCTAATAATAAAATAGACTTGATATGAGCAAGAGAAAATTATCAAATTTAATACATACATATGTATGGGAACCCCGCATACATGAGAGAGTCAGAGGCCCCACATGCACGAAAGGTTCAGATATAGAAAGAGGGGTTGAGGTATATAAGACACTGAGCTAGGAATGAGGTAATGCAATGTGGGGGCTATAAAAGGTAACTGAGGGTGATAAGAACAAACATTTAATAAATAAAGTTTACCCTGCCCTTTAGATAGAAAGGAAGGGCCAAAGTTTCACTTGAGCCTAAAGCTAAAATTGCCTTTAGCTCAAAGTAATCTCTGTACCACTGAGGCACATCTTGGGGTAGCTCGTCCCGAACCCCTACAGCTGCAAAACTCCAAAGTTCCCCATTGCTTCACTTGTTGCAATGTAACCATAAAATAAGACACACACTCCTACCCCCATATGTTTCCTATGCCCTCACAAGATATATTTCTCTATTTTTATTGGACTTTGGATTCAGCACCATGGCATTGAAAGTCTGATGATGTTTCAATCTGCTTCATGTCTGAGCTGGCTCCAGGCAAGACAAGTGAATTATTGGTCAGTTCCATCCCGCTATAAAAATCAGCGTGCTGGGCTCAGTCTTCTTTCTATAACGGGCAGATTGGTTGTGGCTGGGACCCAGTCCTAAACATCAGGGATATTTTGCCTCTTCAGAAAAAGTTTGAGGAACATGAAAGGAAAAGCACTTTAAGTAGTGAATCAGCCTTCTGCAATGAAAGGCAGCGCGGGGGAGGGAGTGTTTGGCTCACTGCCATTGTGCCAGTGTGTTTTCAAAACCAATTAGGGTGCCGTAATCAGGCGGCATATCTGTTCCTGCACCAGACTGCTCGCACCAATAAGCTGGGCGGGGCTTTCCTGGGCTTGCCTCAACCCTGGGAATGGGGGCAAGGTTTTCTGCAGAAGCCTCTTGAGAGAAAAAAGGATTTCATTTAAAAAGGACCTCTTTCGTTTCCCATCTGTTTCTTCTCACAGTACAATTTGGAGTCAAATCAGGTCTTACAACATTCTGAAGGATAATTTGGCACTTTCCTTCTTTCATTTGAATACGTAGACAGAAAAA
Organism: Myotis daubentonii; assembly: GCF_963259705.1. Lineage (NCBI taxonomy): Eukaryota > Metazoa > Chordata > Mammalia > Chiroptera > Vespertilionidae > Myotis > Myotis daubentonii. Next base: position 137,628,610 of record NC_081842.1, read on the forward strand.
GGCTTACTTTACTACCCTTTCACCGTGGAGCAGAACAGGGCTGAGGGGAAACTCCCCCACTGCCTCTATGGAAGAATCTGGTATAAATCGATGGGTGAGTGACTTTCGAAGGAAAAAGGAAAAGGATACCCACAAAGAAAGGGGTGTTAATTGAACTTGTTTTCAAAAACCGCAAATCCCTGTATCTTCTTAAAGCAAATGAGGCATTGATGGCGCAAAGACCTTCCTGCCTGTTGCACAGAACCCCCTCGGTGGGAGGAGCGTGGACAGCCTCGCTCACACGCCTACTTGTCTTTAGAGATGGTGAAGTTTGGCTCCTCAAGTTCAAGCTACCGGGATATGGTCTGAAGTTACCGTGGACACTTGTTCACAAACATCTTGGAACTTTTATATAAATCCGAGAAAAAAGAGGAGAAAAATAAAACAAAGAGACTTTTCATCCAGCTGCTAAGAAAATGAACTCATGCTGAAGGCCTTCTTCCCCTCCTCACCTTAGCCAGCCTCCGAGGGGTGAGCGCCTTGAATAGAGAGGTCATCAGCTGACCGTGTGCTGGTTACCCAGACCTGAGCCACCAAAGGAGCCGTGCAGCCTCCTGCACCACCAATTCATGCCCCAGCGTCTCCCCAGGAGCAGGTCTCCCCACCTCTTTTTCTGCAAAACACAAGGCTACAAGAAGCAACCGTTGCTATAAGCACAGTCCAGTGTTTGTTTGTTTTTTCAAATATACTCTAAAGAGAAATTGAAAATGAAATAATTTACAACAAAATGGGCCTATGAAGAAATAACTAATTCTACACAATATTTTCTACCACCAGGGAAAGGGAAAGGGGAAAGAGATACAAAAGAAATTGGGATTTGCTTCAATGAATAGGTAAGTTTTCCACATGACATCAAGAAAATTACTTTGGTGAGATAAAAAAGTTAAATTTTTAAAACCCAAATGACATGAAATTACATTACATATTATATTAGATGTTAAGTTAATATCATTAAAAGCTTTATTTAAAAAAATGTTTAAGTGCAATTGAGAGGAGTGGGGGCTGGCCAACTAGAAAACTCCAGTACTTGCTGATTTGGTGCAAAATCAAAGGCCAGTACATTTTTGTAGAACGGCAGAGCCCTTGAGCTAGCTTTCTTAGAAAGTACTTCTGCCTGCCTCTCCATTCAGTTCGTGTGACTATCACCCTCCCCTGGGATGCTGGCCACACCAGGAAGGGGAGTTTCCTGACTGGGCCTGACCCAGCACGGGCAGCTATTGGCAGGCTGGGCATTGAGAACGTCCCAGCTACCAGGGTAATATGGGGTAAATGTGATTCTTCAAATTATATGTTAAAGGCCTAACCTGCAGTGTGATAGTATTTGAAGGAGGGGCTTTGGGGATGTAATTAAGTTTAGATTAGGTAATGAGATTGGGACTCTCATTATGGGATTAGTGGTTTTATAAAAAAGAAAGTCTCTCTCTCCTCTCTCTCTCTCTCTCTCTCTCTCTCTCTCTCTCTCTCCTCCTACCCCCCCCCTTCCCATTCCTTGACCACCAAGGAATGGCCATGTTAGGACACAGCTAGAAGGCGGCCATCTAACTACAAACCAAGAAGAAAGCCCTCAGCAACCAGGACCCCATTTGTTGGCATCTTGATCTTGGACTGCCAGCCTCCAGATGAGAAATAGATGTCTTGTTTTTACTGATTTGAAAGAGAGGAAGGGAGAGGGGGAGAGAGAGAGGAAACATCGATCACCCAGCTGCCCCCACCCACCCTCACACCAAACCCGAAACCTGGGCATGTGTCCTAACCAGGAATCGAACCAGCGACCTTTCGGTGCACAGAATGATGCTCAACCAATTGAGCTGCACCCGCCAGTGCTAGATATCTGTTTCTTGATCCCTGAGCCTGTGACATTTTGCTATGGCAGCGTGAGCTGACTAGGACACATCTAATCTTCCGCCCCTACAGCCAGCCAGTTTCTCCAGGTCACCTTCCTCCAGCTGCTAAAAACAATCCCTGCCTTAACCAGGCCCAACAGATCTTCACTTCCTTCCTTCTAAAGATCATGGCATTAAGCTTCTGACTTCTGTGAGGAAAGCGTGTGTGTGTGTGTGTGTGTGTGTACACTAGGCAGAGAACACCCTTTCTTTCAAAGACCCACTAGAAAAATATAACAGCTCCAGGAGGGTTTTCACAAACACCATAGAGCGAGCAGTGCTTTCTGCCTCTTTCCAGCTGTGCTTGGCCCCCTCTCACGCTATCTTTCTAACATGTGCTCTGTGTCTGGTTCTTATAAATATCCTCTTGAAGAGGGTGAAAAGGTCGCCCTGATCCACGTCGGCAAAAACAAGAGGGCACTTGGTGGAGCTTGTCTCCATCGGGGATATATTTTCGAAACCTCCGAGCAAAAACAAGTCTCTTTGTTACAGAAATGAAATGTTTTTGAAACAGGGAGACACAAAAAATACACAAAGTCTGGGTATAAGCAGACACACGAACTCCTGCACTTGACAACAGTTACATTTCACTGAAGCTAGTAGGTGAGAGCTGGCAGGGCAGAAAACAGAAGGACAGAGCCCAAGCCGAGATACAGTTTCCACACTACGCTCCCCGTTAGCTGGCCCAAAGTGTGGCCCTTTCACACGTTTTGGAGATTTCAGCTCTAGACAACACAGGCCATGAGCCTTGTTTCCCAAGCTTTCCCAAGGTCAAAAACATCATGAAGGATGTTATTGTAATTGAATCAGCATTGTCATCTTCCCCACAAACTGCAGTAGAATGTGAATGTATAAGAAACGGAGGTGGGTTGGCAGAGTTGGAGGATTAGAGAAGAGCAGGGAATTCTGGAAGAGTTGAATGCTGAGGAATGGTGGACAGGCCCCTGCCCTGCAGGGAAAGAAACAAGAAGGCTTGCTGAGTAGATGGGGAGCCTGGGGGAAGGTTACAAGTAGCCATAAGGAGCCATAGCTGGATTGGCTCAGTGGCTAGAGGACCACCTCGAGGACTGAAGAGTCCCAGGTTCCATTCCAGTCAAGGGTATGTCCCTCAATTGCAGACTCCATCCCCCACTCCACCCCACCCCTGCCCTGGTCAGGGCGCATGCTGGAGGCAACCAATTGATGTGTCTTGCTCACATCGCTGTTTCTCTCTGTCTCTCCCCTTCCCTTCCACTCTCTCTAAAAATCAATAGGAAAATACCCTCAGTGCATGAAAAATAGCCATAAGGAGACGGAGGCCTTCACAAGATCCAGGAATGCACACAGGAAGGGGTGAACGAGAAAACATAATTCCTTAGACAGTGAGTGTTTGCTGTGTTTTTCTTAGCAATCCTCTCCTGGAACAGGAGGCCCCATGAACAGTGTCCTGCTGTCCAAATGGGCCTGTAGAGTGTCCAGTCAGGGTGTTCCTCAGGTCAGGTCTACTGGGAATTGCTCACTTCTTGAGTGACAGAAAAGTGAAAGCAGGGCAAGGAACTCTGGTGCAGGGAGGGATTATGTCCCACGTGCTCAGTGACTACAGCGTAATAGCCAGCCCTTCGCAAGCCTACAGCCCTTAGATACTCTCATTTCCTTCTTCTCCGTGGCTCATTCCCCCGCCAATGTTGGTCGCCACACTACACCCTGCCCCTCAGTGTCCTCCTGGGTCTGCCTAGCTCCCTCTACCTACTGCCTCTACTCAATACCCCCGACCAGGGAGGGAATCACACTTCCTGCTCTCTCCTCTATAAACTGATTTTTAAAAACTTTGCATCTAAGAGTGGCCTTGTTTCTGCCTCAAAGATAAGGAATTCACTCTTACTGCCCCTCATGATTGCAGGAAATTTTTCTCACTACTGCTCCAACCCCTGGTGATTCCACCCACTGATTCATGGCTAGTCTGGTGCCAGCCCCTTCCCAGATTATTCTCTCTCTTTATCTCCAAAAATGTCTGGGGTGGTGGACATCGGTCCTCAGATACTTCCTGACTTATTGGTCTCCATCACCCAACTGTGATGAGTAAGGAATTTCTTACTGGCGGGTCAGTTAAACCTTTCTTTAACCTTAGATATAGAACAAGCACTGTTGAATATAATCATACTTGATAACTCTTGGGCACACTATCATCTTTAGGCCCTTCTTTTTTAAAAAAAATATTTTTAATATATTTTATTGATTTCTTACAGAGAGGGAGGGAGAGGGATAGAGAGCCAGAAACATCGATGAGAGAGAAACATCAATCAGCTGCCTCCTGCACACCTCGCACTGGGGATGTGCCCGCAACCAAGGTACATGCCCTTGACCCGAATCAAACCTGGGACACTTCAGCCACAGGCCGACGCTCTATCCACTGAGCCAAAACGGCTAGGGCAGCCCTTCTTTTGTCTGTCTGTCTCTCTGTTGTTTTGTTTTATCTATCTCCTTTATCCTCATTTGTTACTCCATTAACTCTTCCCCATAGACAATTATTCTAATGTGCTTAACATCCATCTTTTCATCTGTATGTTTTCTTGCACAGTGTTTATTGCTCTTTGATGTGCATGTATTTTAAATGGTTTGTTGCACATTTTATTCTTTCTTACTTTTTTCAATCAGCATTATGCTTTTAAGAGAATCCATGTTGTTAATGTACATTTAATCCATTGCACCTAATTACTGTAGAGCACTTAAATAAATGGTGTACTTCTACCACATTTTACCTGGTAATTCTCCTGGTGATAGACAAATACTTTCTTGGTCAACACAATAGTATGTCAGCATATTAATAAAAATATTCTTATATATTTCCCTATCCAGACCAGTGTGAGATTTTCTTGGGGATATAGACTTAGTCATGGAATATCTAGGTTACAGTTTATGCAGATATCTATTTTACATAAGTAGTGCCAGATTACTCATGAAAATAATTACACTCTAATCTCGACTCAGTCAGCAGGGCATGAGAGATGCTACCCAAACTCATTCTCCACCATCAGTAGACATCTTACAGTTTTCTAATTTTTTCAAGTCTAAATTGGTATAAAGCAAAATTTCATTATTCTTATTATATTTCTCTGGTTATAAGTACATATGAGCATTTCTTTATATGGTTATTGCCTTTTAGGTTTTCTCCTTCCTGAAACACCTGTTTCTATTGTTTGTGTGTTCTACTATTCGATGGTCTGGAGGCCTTCTTTGCATATTCTACATATCAATCCTCTGTCAGTTTTAGACATTGCAAACGTCTTTCTCCCACTTGGGCAGCTTGGGTCTATCTCTGAGCTTTGTATTCTATTCCATTTGGTCTATATGTCTGTTTCTGAAGACTATTTGTGTTACCACAGCTTTGTTGTATGTTTTAATATTCTAATAGATAAGTGTCCCGTTTTTATTTTTCTGTTTCTTTCTTAATATGCACTTAGCTATTTCTGAATCTTTATTCTGTCATAAATTTATTGAGTTCCTGAGAAAAAAACATCCAACGGGAATTTTGATTGAGAGTACACTGAGATTATATATTAACTTGGGGAGAATTGCAATCTTAATATTAAATTGTTCATCCAAGAACATGACATTTATTGAAATCATTTTCTATGTCTTTTATTAAAGTTTTAAAGCTTTTCCCCATGGAGGTCTGATGTAATCTTGGTTAAATCAATTCCTAAATACTATGTTGTTTGTTACTATTGAAATGGCATCTTATTTATTATTACATTTTCTGGATGCGTTAAATGTGAGAGGACCATATAGCACAGCAGGAACTGATGTCGGAAGTTTGTTTAACTTAATTATTCCTTCTTACCAAGAAGGGAAAGCTGTCTTCCTGAGCTGAGCCTCCACAAGGAGCGTGCCCGCTCTGGAAGCTCCTTCTCGCACATTCCTCCCCTCTCCAACCCCTCCTTTTCCACAGTCCTCTCATTCAAGTCTCTCATCCAACCTGGGCAGCCAGTCCTTCTCTCTTCAAGTTCCAACACTCAACCAAAGAAGGGCTCTATCTATCACTTTGATTTCTTCTAGTTTCTTGCAAATGAGCAACTTTAGCTGAAAAGAGTGAAGGTTGGGGGTGTGAGCAGGGTTAAGGATGAGCTCCAGGTCTGAACAAAACGGAGTGCCCAATTCCAGTATAATATATTCACCTGCACGAAGAAGCACTCCAGCCAACACCCAACTTGTTTCCTTAATAATCTCAAGGAATGCCTTGCCAAGTCAAGCACTGATTTTCCTTGGAGACACCACAATGTTATTTTGTGTGAAGAAAAGACATCCCTATAGTAAATGTCACTTTGACCTTCACTCTTTCAAAATAATTAACTCTGGCATGATAGTGTGATGGGCCTTTTACTCTTTCCTGGGCTTCTATATTGCAACCATCCTCACAGCACCTATCAAGGGCTCTCTTCCCAGTATCCTCAATGGACAGCACCAGCTCCCATTAAGTTTCCTGGTTTGTTTTGTTTTGATGCCGAAGAGTGCTCTGATAGGTGGGGTTGGTGTTAACTAACAGAGACAGTTTAACCTGCCAGAATCCCTCTCCTGCCACTAGTAACACTATGAAAACTATGGGATCCCAAACTTCCTTTCTCTGTCTGTTCCCTGGATAAACTTCTACAGGTGTACAGGGGCCAGTGGTGAGAACACCAAACATTCCAGGGTCAACGCGTCAAAACGAGGTTTTCCTTGGAAGGGAAGTTGATTGTTGACAGTTTTACCAAATTCCGAGGTATTTGCTTGTGAGCTGGGATCACTCTGAACCAGCTCACTTGCGGAAGACGTCAGCTTCATTCACTCTCATAGCTGTTTCGTGCTCCTGTGCCTTCAGTCAGACTTTTCTCCGTTTCCCCTCCTTTAACCAGACTCCCAACCCTCCATATTCAAAAGCACCCCTGGTTTGAGAACCACTGACTTAGTGACACAACTAATTGTAAAGTTTACAGTGAAATTCAGCTGATTTTTTGAAAACCGACTCCTGCAGGGCCTTTTATATGCCCATGTTTTCACAACAAAATTCCTTACTTCCTCTACTCAATCACTGTGTGGCTCACAGGCAAACACACCCAACTAGGCAAAAAACAAACAAACAAACAAAAAACCACACACACACACACACACACACACACACACACACACACAAAACAAAACAAAAACCAATTCTCTTCTCTTTCCTTCCTCTTTCATTCTGAACTGTGGCTAAAAACAGCACTCACTATTAGTGATACTTATTTGGTACGTAATTATCCTCAGCCTCACATCTTTCCTTAAATCTGTTCACACTTCACCTTTGCACTTGGGCTCCAGAACTGGACTGTGAGCTCCATAGACAGGAACTCTACCTGGTCGATTTCTCCTGGTCCCCCACAGGAGATCCAGCATTAGGGGCTCTCAATACATATTGAACTAATGGGCCACCTCAAGTTCTAAAACCTTCCGTGCGGATCTAGGGTGTGATGGCAACCTCCTCCGCAGAGAGGAACGGGGCAGAGGTAGTGTCTACCTAAGTTAATTCATTGGAGCTGAACATTTCCTGTATCCCCTGGGTTTGGCTTTTTCTCTTTGAAGAGAGGATTCCTGTTTCGAATTTTACTGTCACATAAGAATTTACTGACCTCCGAATGTGAGGAGGAGACCTGCTCTAGCCTCCGTAAAGTGTGCCCAGAGGAGCGGATATTGTAGCCCCAAGGATTTGTAAACACACCATTACACATTCACAATGGAGAGGCGCATTGTTAAGTTTTCAGCAGCCGGCAAGAGGGAGGCCCTGCTGAGCAGGATGCAGAAAGTGCCCGCAAATTAATTGGTCGAGTTGAATTGCTAACATTCTCTCAGTTTTCCCCAGCACAGGGCTCTAGACTGGACGGCTGGAGGAAATACCTGGGGGAGGAGAACAGGAGTGGAGGGTGGAGTAGAGGAGAAAAATCTCTCATTAAAACCCCAATCAAGGCATTTTAGCACACACTCCACCCAGGCACTTACTCTGAGCCCAGAATGATATACTTGTTGAACACTATTATCATAACAGATCTCTGCTCTTTCCTAAAACCTGATATTATTTGCTTTCCTAGGGAAATTTTTGTGTGGGGTGTGTGTACTGAAAAGCTCTCATGCTGGATCCTCAAGAGAGCACATGTTTGTACTTTAGCGTCTCTGACAACATGCCTTTCTGTATATGAGCACACACATGTACCTGCCACGTGAGACAGAAATGTGTGTTAGATGTTCTTCCTTCCTTTCTTTCTTCTCTCCTTCCCTCCCTCCTACCCTCTCTTCCTACCTTCCTCCCTTCCTTTCTGTGTGTATCTTGGGATGAAAAAGAATTGGCTATTTCTCAAAAGCTGGCCTTAGGTTAGTGCCCAGAAAACTCTTTCTTATATAAAGATGGCTGTGATAGCAGACACCTACTAGATTGCATATCCAGGGCTCTTTTCTGGAACTACCTCTGTAACCGGACAACCAAAGGGTCTGGGCTGCCTGCCACTACTTGAACTAAGCAGAGACAAGGTTGAATCATGTATGAGTGTCCATTCCAGTAATGCTGGCAGAATGGGAGGGCAGCAGGTCAGCCACAAAAATCTGTTCCGCCTCTCCCCATAAGCCAGTTGCTTATATGGGTGGAAGGACAAAGATTACGTGGGAAAGTAGGAATTACAAGCATGGGAAAGTAGGCACAGGATAATCATTACAGGTTACAAGACATGCGGGCTTGGGGGTGGGGTTGCAGAGTGTGGGACTAGATTACAGGTAATAGGGGCTGGGGTTGTAAAGAGCAGGTGCCTCTGGGAGTAGATTGTTTCATCAACGAGATTGTAAATCTTTCCATAATGATAGGCAGTTCTGAGGAAAGGAGGATGGACTGCATTCCGATGTTAGCTCCCATGTCCCAGGTCGTACAACTCTCAGCCAGGTTAGAATGTACTTTCTCTAATCAGAACAGAACCAGCACAGTTAATAGAGCACGATTAATATTTCTTATAATTGTAGCTGGTCCCCAGTATTCTATTTCTGACCCTAACACCTGCCTTGGTCGCAGGGAGCTCCCAGTAGCCACGAGTGTTCCAAGTGGTTATTTAGCCTCAGCCAAGTTGACTGGGACAAGCATAGGTGCCAGACTCATTCCAGACCAGTGAGAATCCCAATTCCCAGACCCCAGGACATTGGAATTAAGCGGTGGACATCAGGGTGTGGCTGTGTTTTCTGCCATGTGAACTGAGGTAACAATGAACTCATCCTGTGGAAAGAAAGAGGAAAATAAAACAAGCATGCAAAAAGGAATGGAAGAGCAAAATGGAAGGAGATTGCTGTCTGGATACCCAGTGGCCCAACAAATGAGCACTCTGTCTCTGGGCTTGTCTGTCTGACCTCTGCAAGTGTGGAGCCAGGGCCCTGGCATGGACATTCAGGGCGGGAAGAAAAGTCAAGAAAGAAAGCCCCCCTGAGGATCCTAAGAAAGGACTCTTCTTGGGAGAAATGTTCCTATGCCTCCTGTATTATTTCTACCTCCTCCGGCAACAAAGTATATCATCAAACACATCTTATTCGGGGTAAAAACATCAGTGTACAGCTATGATAAAATTTGACCCATATCAAAACAGCTACTCAGAAACTCCGTGTGCTATATCTTTATCTGCCCACATTACTGAGAAACCTGTAAATATAAAGCCTGGGAGGAAAGGCTAACTCTGTGAATATACCCCACACATTCCTAAATATTGATATTTACACAGATGAGATCATTTGAGTGGCATTGGAAGGACTGCCTGACCCCAGATATCCTCAATCCTTTCTAGCTGCTATGCTGCTATGTGTAAATTCCATTATTATAATCACCCCTCTATATTGCTATGAATTCTCTGTTTCCAGAAATTTCCTCCTGAGATGTGAATATCACATGGATGATTTTATACACTAAACCAGTAACACAACAGCATGAATTTACCCATCAGATTAGTTAGTTGATATTTTCAAATCTTCAGGATCTGGACTATGAGAAGATTGTATTTAATGTGTGAGAAAGCAGATTTCCCTCATGTTAGACACTGTGTGTCTGAGATTCCATTGGTGATACTTAATGAACATGACCCTGTTCCTCTCTCAAGAAGCTCTGTTAAGTGGGAGGTGGGGTAGGTAGGCACATAATAAGTATAAGACATCTCAATATGTGTAATAATTGAGGTAGTTGCCCCTGGGATGAGATAGGGGTAGGATGGGTGTGGGATGGGGGTAGGGTGGAGAGACACCAGTTGGTGCTCACAAATGGCATGCTAAGGACAATTAAAAAACAAACAAACAAACAAAGGACACCATGAACAGAGCTAAAAACATATTGGAAGAAGAAATCTGCAATGTCAAAGCTGACAAGGAACTACAATCTGAAGTATATCTGAGGAACTCCTGCCAACCTACAAGATCCAGGCAGCCGTTCTGGAGAGTCTGGCAGTACTCACCCAATGTAGACATATACCTGTTGTGACCCAGCACTCCTGCCCCTGAGTCCTGTGTATACCACGGCCCTTAGGGAGTCTCCCATCAGACAACAAGGGGGGATGTCTGAGGATGTTCATCCAGAGTTTGTGGTAATGGGGAGTGGGAGGCAGTCACATGCTCATTACTGGGAATAAATGAGTAAAACAGGACGGCTGCACACAAACCCCAGCGCTTGTTAGCATGCAGAGTGGAAAAGAAGCAGAATGGGGTTTCTTATATACCATTTATGTAAACTGAAAACACATGTTCACGACACAGAAATACGTGCTTTACAAGAAGACAGACAAATAAAATGATACAGGCAAATACGTTAAACTGGGTGTCTACAGAGGACAAGCATGGGGATGGGGAAAGGAAAAAGGAAAACATTCAATCAATCGAGAGAAGAGCCTTGAAGAGATCAATGAGTATGGTGTGCCATGAACTGGCCTTCTGCACCTGAGGTGCACAAACAAGCAAAAAACGGGCGAGGGAAGCCATTGGATCATCAGGTCTTTGAGGAGAGGATGCAATGAGTGCCTTTCTGAATCCCCAAACACAGCCAGCACCACATCCTACCTTTGGCAATGTCTACTATTTGGGCAATAGATGGATGCCTAAGCAAATGGGTGAATAGGAGGAACAAATAATCTAATGGAGGGTCCTTGGAGACATAGGGTCACTCTCCGTAAATAAATAATTACTGAAGCTCTCCTATTGCCAGGCACCATTCTAGACCTTGAAGATGAGATGAGTGAAGTAGGAAATGGTCCCTGTCCTCATAGAGATCTGCTAAGTGGGGAAATGGATGAGTCAAGTAGCAATTATGACATACTGTGTTGACAGCTATGATACAGATAAGCAAGGGGGCACTGCAGAGGGGCTCCTAATCCAATGGTGGAAGTTCAGGGAGAGCATCCCAGAATATACTGATGCCTGGCTGAGTCCCAAAAGATAAGTAAAAGTTACACAAGCAAGGAGGAGGGAATGAGGGAGGGTGCATAAGAGGCAGGAGAAATAGGGTATGCAATGGGGCCTGTGGTAAGAACTTCACTATAATAACTCTGATATCTATTTCAGAAGGACCTGTCTGCTTAGCCTTAAGATGTAACATAGCAGTTACTTTAATAGGTGAAACTGCACACATTTATTAGTGTTCTTGAGGTACCTTTATCAAACAAAGAACTGATTCCTTGCCTTCAGTTCTCTTCTTAGGGCAAGCAAGTGTGCACATCCAAGTCTGTATTGCCTAGAACAGTCCAACAGGAATCGAGCATGTGTCACTGTCCTGTGAAATCATTTCAGTTTGACTAAGAGGGATATAGAATTCTGAATGGAAAGGCTTTTAACCTGCCGAGATGGTTCACCTTCCTATAGTTCATCCCATGATTATAATTCTTCATTTGTAGGTCTGCAAGAATGCTCACAGCTGACATACAAAGCCTTTTTGAAAGTGTTATCATGAGTTTGTGGGTTAGGGTTGAACTGGCTTGGTAAGCAGAATCCAGCAGTCACACAAATGCCCGGGCTGGGAATATAGTCCAGAAGCTCTCAAAGTCAACCGTGCATCACATTGACATCTCCTGGAGGGCTGTGAAAATGATGCAGAGTGTTGGCCAACTCAGTGGGTCTGAGTCAGAAAGTCCCAGTTGGGGTTTGAGAATTTGCATTTCTAACAAGTTCCCAGACAATGCTGATGCTGCTGGTCAGCGGACCACACTTTGAGAACCACTGAACTACTCTAATTTTACTGATGAAGAAACTGAAACTCAGAGGATGTAAGTGCAAAGAAAACCTACACTGCCCTTCCTATGTGTCTCCTTCACCTTCACACCACTACCACACTCACAGCACTTCTGACACCGGATATGTGTATGTGTATGTGTATGTGTATGTGTATGTGTATGTGTATGTGTATGTGTGTGTGTATGTGTATCAGGAAGGGTTGGGGGAGGGCGTTCCCACACCAAGGAATCCTGCAACACCAGGTGAGGTCCTACAGTGTAACTCAATTCTGACACTATCTACCTGGAGTTAGTATTAGATCCCACAGGTTAAGGGCTCAGTCCCACAAGACTGCTCCCCCCTCCCACTTCCAATACCAATCACCAGGCCAGGTTGTTACCTGTGCTTCTGACCAATCAGCTATAAATTGGAGGTTCCCACCACCCCCTCCTCAGGTTCAATTAATTTGCTAGAGCAGCTCACAGAACTCAGGAAACCAGTTTACTTACTGTTTATCAGTTCACTATTAAAGGATATAGATAAATATCCAGATGTCAGAGATGCATAGGTCAAGGTATTTGGGAAAGGGTGCTGAGCTTCCATGACTTCTTCAGCGGTATTGTTTTCCCAGCACCTCCAAATGTTCACCAAGCTGGAAGCTCTCTGAACCCAGTATTTGGGGATTTTTGTGGAGGCTTCATCCCATAGGCATGATTGATTATTAACTTCATTTCTAGCCCTTCACGCTCCTCTTTGGAGAATGGAGGAGGGGGAGGAAATAGAGGATGAAAATTCCAAACTTGTAATCATGGCTTGGTCTTTCTGGTGACAAGTCCCCATCCAGGAGCCCACTAGGAATCTTCTCATTAGAACAAAAGAAACTGCTATCACCCAGGAAATTCCAAGAGATCTAGGAGCTGTATGTTGACAACTGAGGTCAAAAACCAAATAATAGAACAAAAGACGCTCCTAGTCCTCTTATCATTCAGGAAATCACAAAGGTTTTAGGAGCTCTGTGCCAGGAACCAAGGGCAGGGGCCAATGTATACATTTTTTTCTGTTATCTCACAGCAAGAAACTTACATAAGATCATACAAATTACTGGTGACCCAACCCAGATCTTAGGGGAATATAATTGATAGGAAATAAAGAGCTACAAAGATTTCTGAGCCAAGGACCTACCAATTATTGCCTCATAGGTACATATGAAAGATCCTAGGACCCTCTTCCTTCTCCACTAATTCAAGACTGAGAGGTACCACCGAGTACGGGGGGAGAAAGGAGGGGGGTGGCAAAGGATGCACAGCAGCAAAAGAGGTGGAGGCAGGTCCTGATCATGAGCAAAGCCTTAGAGGTACTTGCAAGTAAATGAAGGTAGAACTTAGCCCTGTGTCTCCAAGCACTGTGCACAGTACTCAAGTCAAAAGCATGGGAACCAGTGAGAACTCTGCCAGAGCCTCCTTAACCTAGGCTCTATGACACTTGAAAAGGGCAAAAATGTGTTCCTGCAGATCAGCTGGAAAGAACCTGCTCCACCTGTCAGCCTTCAGTACCTATGTGGGGGTGGCTGCCTCAGCCTCACAAACCCATTGAAACCTTCTGAGGCACAAAGGAGCTGCTGCCAGCCTCCCTCTCCCATTGTCACCATGCCATTGTGCAGGTTGTATTCTTGGAGAATGATGGCCCCAGCAGTTGTAGGACTTTCAAAGCTTTAAGCAAATGGGGGAAGGGAGAACTACACAAAAGCAACAGCAGGCCTGCTTGCCAGGGAAGGCTTAATGGGTTTAAAGAGAAAGAGCAGGAAGTCTGTGCTTTCATTCTCATTTGTCTGCGCTGAGGTGAAGATGGATAAAGTCTCTGGCTTGTCACCTTTGTTTTGTTGTCCACACCCCTCCCCGCTTTTATGAGGAGTTTAATGGGAGAGGAAAAGTAAGTCATCAGCCCAGGAGCCCTTGCCATCAGCAATGTCAGTTATGGAGTTGGAGGTGCATTGTTTAGGCATTAAGAGTTCAGAGGTCAAGTGTTGCTGACTGTTTATCTAGGGCCTAGAATATCTGAACATCTACAATTATTAGTTGAGATTTTATTTAAAAGTTATTGTCAATGGACCTCATAATGCTCTAATGATAAAGATGGAAATGCCCTACTTTGCAAGAAGTGTGATTTTGAATTCTACCAAAAAAATGACAGTTCTGTTCCATGAACTGTTCTGCTTAAAGAGACATCACAAGAAAATCATTCCACAACTGCTTAACAGCTGGTGTTACTTCAAAGCTACAACTTCTAAGTTTGCTTCAGGTTCTCTTTCAAAGCTACATAGATGCTACATGATTTTTCTCCAGAGACTTGGATTACAATGTGAATTAAGAAGACAGTGTAGGTATTTCATTCCAATATATCCTGGCTTTGGTTGACTAGCTGATAGTCCAGCAAACCATGTAACACATATTTCATTTTATCAGAGAGAAGATATTTTGTGAAATCTCATAGGCTAGTATTTAAACCAATTATCAACCTAATTTTGAGAGCTGATTGCTGTGGAGATAATCATGGCAATCTGACCACTAGCCTGAGCTGAAGCTCACCTGACCTCTTGTAGCCACTGCTGAAAAGGCGGGAGGACTCGGGACCAATCTACTAAACCCACAGAGGTCTTAGTTAGAAAGGTGTTGAAAGCCAGGTCTTCCAAGATTGGGTCCAGAAGGGCGAATTCTCATTGCTTTCTGAATAGCCTTGCTCAGTCTTTAGAATTTTGAAAAGCGGGGGCTCCCAGAATAGCAGCACACACCATGATAAACCACCTCCTCTTGCTGTGCTGTAAAGAGAGTTAAAACCTCCTCCAAATTAAGTCCATTCTTGTGGTTTGTATCTTTCCCCCTGTCCTCCTGCCACAGCAACATGCACGCTGGTAGAACACTGATGTGGTTTGGGGTTTCCAAGGGTCATCGCCTAACCACTCAAGACTTGGGTAAAAATACCCCCATAAAACTCTTTACACATTTGTTTTTAAATTGTGGGAATGGCTGATTTAATTCCAAAGAATGTTCTGAGATCCTTAGATCTGTGCAAGTATCCATAATCATCAACAATTGCTAAGGCAGCTTAACCCTTCTGTAAAATATTATGCATACAAATAGGTTTATTTTGAACCAGTTCACACTATTGAACTTGAGCCTGGTATGGGGTTTATCCCAAGGCAATGCTCAATAGCAGCACAGTGACAAACACCTAGGGCCCCTTGAGTGTGGCTCTTCCACAAAATACCACGTGCAGGTGCACACGTACAGTGTGATTGAAACTTCGTGGCCACACTCAAGGGGCCAAAGAGCCGCATGTGGCTCACGAGCCGCAGTTTGCCGACCACTGACCTAGGCTATATGTCTTCCTGTTTGGTTGGCTCATTTTATATCTTTGCATGTTTATATAGGCAATGGGAGTGCTAATTAAAATGCAATCATGCAGATAAATTATACTATGTTTCTAAAAGGTAAAATGAAAACTCTTTGATTTCAAAATCTTTGTGATTCTCAAGGTAAAAGCACAGTGTGATTCTGAACACAGAAAAAAAAACCTGCATGACTATGACATGTTCAAAACTGAAATTCACTACTGTTTTGTGTTTTAGATATATGGAACATTTAACAAATTAATTCGGAGTCATTTCTTATGGGAGTCAAGACTTAGGTGTTCTCGTACAAATGTTCAAGTCATGAATCAAAATGAATAATTGGATCTGAGCTCTGTCTGTAAAATAGGAAGTATAATGTATATTTCATAGCCTCTTTCAGTCTAGGGGCAAGGGCAACCCCTAAACCAATGGTCAAGGCTCCCTCATGGATTCTCCATTTTACCTATTGCCTATCTACTCTCAGGTGCACCTTACTGTCAGCAATCAAAGATAAAAACAAATATGCTCCTCAGTCTGAACCTCAGTTTCTTCCCCTGAGCCTCCATAGGGCATTGTTGACTGCTTTTGAGATCATAGACTTATTTGAGAATTTGATGAAAGCCATTTATATTGTTCCAAAAAACCCCCAGCAGTTGTACACATTACCACCGAAGTGTGCACATGCACCCACTGATGCTCTGGTGCATATCCATGGGCCTCTAGTTAAGAACCCTGAGTCCCTGCAGCAATGAGATTCTTCATTTCTTCATCTGAAACTTCTGGGCTCTGACTTGCTCCTTTCACTTACACTGTGCACTGAAAAATTCATCTTTGCCCAAAATATCATATAAAAAATAACCTTTGTTTTAGCATGAGGGTATTCTTCTGTGTATACCATTTACAGGCCAGGAAATAACTAGCAATCATTTAAATTTGGTATAGTTGAAAACATCAGACAACCTGGAGTTCTTATTTACCCTCTCCCTCCTTTGAGAAGGCATGTATGAACTTTATCCTGGTCCCTCACTTCAAGGTCAGAGTCAGCTTCTTCCACAGACTCTCACTACTGCGAAGTTTCCAGCCCCTGACTGAAATATGCTCTTAGCCCACTTTGTTGCCAACAGCAGGACCCCTGCTGGGTGCCTGGGTCTCTCCTTTCAACTTTTGAGCCACATCCCTCCAGAGGTTTTAAAGTATCACCTGAACTGTCCTCTCCCCTCTCCGGGTATGATTTAGAGCAGCATTTCCCAAGGAAGGTGCCAGAAAACAGTGTGTTTCATAGACAAATGAATCTGGAAAATTCTGCACCTTGGAGACTCCCAAAGCATTTTATCACATCAAAGGCATGAGAAGTCCTTCATAAAGAAACTAATTTAGTTTTCTTTTCCCGTTATTTCAAAAATGTATGGGAACACAGGATAATTCTTCCCCATGATATTATTGTAACACACTTGGAGAAACTCAATGATCTGGTTTCTGTCATGTCCTCAGCCAATGGGGCTTTCCATGAGCTTAACCTAGATCAGTGGTTCTCAACCTTCTGGCCCTTTAAATACAGTTCCTCATCTTGTGATCCAACCATAAAATTATTTTCATTGCTACTTCATAACTGTAATGTTGCTACTGTTATGAATTGTAATATAAATATCTGATATGCAGGATGATCTTAGGCGACCCCTGTGAAAGGGTCTTTCGACCGCCAAAGGGGTCGCGACCCACAGGTTGAGAACCGCTGATCTAGATTCTCTGTTTATCAGGTCCATTGGTCATTCCTTTCATCTAAATATCACATTGTTCAAAGACCTCTCAGGTCTTTCTCAACTTTTCTTGCTGATACTGTCAAGCCACCTGGGTCCATTTTCCTCCACTAGCAGTTCATCAACACCCTCCCTTTTGGAATTTACCATATATTTGCATGTGAAAAGACAGTCATCATCCTGTCCAGGATACAGCTCCCACTATCTCCTCTTTAAGTAGAGTTTTAGTAATTTGGAACTGAGATAAGGTACTTAGAGATTCCCCCAGTCACTCTTTTAACTTTATAAATAAGAGAACAGAGAAATAAGAGCAGAGCCTGCGCTTTCTGATTCCCAGTCCAGTGGTCCTATGAGGTGGCTCAGGCTTCCCAGAGGCACTTGAGATTGATTTATACCAGAGAGTAAATTTAATAATTTGCAATGAAGAGTGAGATGTGTCTGGCACAAGTCTGGTTATCTAGAGAGAGATCTACCCAACTATTAAATTGCAGTTGGATGCTTTCTTGACGGGTTTAGAGAATGAAAATTAGATTTTTCTCAAAAAATTGATGTACTGGAGAGAATATTAGATTGGGAGTTAGGAGGCTGATTTTAATTCTAATTCTCCCACCCCAAGACCTTACCGTCATTGGGCTTCTGTTTCATCATGGACTAAATGGCAAGAGATCAGATCATTACCATTTGATCTTCTCAGCTTCACATGTTAGGATTCTGTGATTCTGAGTTCTTCCCTTTAAATTACTCTGCCTTTGTGTCTTCAGCATCCTTTTTTATACACACACTTTGGCCCTTGGTCTCAGGTTCTTTTCATCCATAATCATCCAGTTTTTGGAGTGGGTCCTTTTCATCCTATCCTGAACATTAGATAAATTTTCTCAAGATTCTTGAATAAAAGGCTCTTAAAAAACAACAACAAGGGGAGAACCAAGATGGCGGCGATATAGGCAGACGCGTCCCAGGTCGTGTCCCGGAGCAAATGGAATGAACAGCTGAAACTAGTAACACCCACACCGAATTGGCGAAATTGCTCAGCTGGTGAGAGGGTTTGCAGCCGGGAAGAGCAGAACTCCCCTGGAAAGGTAAAAAAAAAAAACAGGGATTTGGGCAGGAAAGTTTGCCAGACCTCTGAGCCCAGAGAGTCGGAGGGAGACTGCGTGGCAGACAGCCGAGTCCCCTGGGACAGGCACAGCCCCTGACGGGGGAAAGGAGAACGGGGAAAGGAGAACCGCGGGATTCCTGGCGCCGCCAGGGAAATTGAGAGCTGGGTTCTGTGACCGCGGAGGACTGAGCCTAAAGGGGGCAGCCTGAAGAGCTGACCTGACCATACAGTCCCGGTAAGAGAAGAAGCTTACAGAAACCAAGCCTTCCCCGTTTCCGCGGACGGCGTTTGTTTGTCTGTTTTCACTGAATCCTGTTCATGGGACATTTCGGATACAGACACTCACCTGTGCTGAAGAGAGGGAGAGTATGCGGAGGAGTGGAATCTGGGGAGAGACTGGGGAGAGAGGGGGAGCCGGGAGAGGTGGCAGCGAATTGAGTGCTGAGACACCCCTGAGCCCAAGACTGGGGCAGCCATTCTCTCCAGAGAGTGAGGCTCCTCCTCCCGGCCCCCAGGCAAGGAGCACAGCCACACCCAGATTCCACCCTGTACGAGATCAAGGATTAAAATAACCTTATCAGTCCCTGGGAGTTAACAGGGTCTGGCCTATAGAGGGATTTTCAATCCCAGCAACAACATAGCGCCGGTAACTAACTATTACACAGTCAGCTCTGGGCAGTGAACTTCCACTGGAAAGAGAGGCCCTATAGCCCCAGAGGCCAACCCCAGAACACTGCCACCCAGAGGCTGACCCACAAACTGACTCTTTGCTAAACACAAAATAAGGCAGTCTGGGAAATAAATGCGACCTGCTTTAAAATAAGGACTGTGGTTCACAACACAGAGGAACAGTATATCGCAGGGAAACTCAACACTCTCCTGAATACCTGGAAGGTCTAAGGCGAGCCACACTGAAGAATAGAAGAACCGAAGGACCTTCACTACTGCATTTTTTTTTTCTTTTTTCACTTTTTAACTAAGAAATCAATTTTTTTTTAATTTTTTTTCTGTTCTTTTTTTTTCTTTTTTCTTTTTCCATCACCTGATTTTACCCTTTTAATTACTACCTTCTTATTTTTTAACCAGTATTATTACTGCTACCATTTTACCATTTTTTAAAGTGCCATTTTATTTTCTCTTTATTTTATTTTGGGATTAGTATTCTCCATTCTATTTTCATTGTTATATTATTGGTTGTTTCTAGTTTGCATTCATATCCAGGGAGCTGTTGCTAGAATTTGTTGGGATTAATGGCTGTTCTATAGGAGTATTCTCCTCATATAAAAAGTCTCTTCCCCTCTTCCACTTCATTCTCTCTTTTCGCTCTTTTTTTTCCTTTTTTTTCTTTTCTTTTCTCGCTTTTATTTTCCCCCCCTCCTTTTTCCCGATTTCATTTTTGCACTCCTTTTTTTGGTCCCTACTTTTCTTTTCTTTTTTCTCTTTTATCTTTTTCTCTTCCTTCTTCCTTATCCCCTAATTCTCTTAATTCAGGTGGTCACCTTTATTTGGAGTTATTAATATCGTGAATATATTTGTGTATAGTGCCTGGTACGTGGTGCCTTGTTGTGTTGTATTTTGTGCCTTTAAATCAATGCAGCAGATCCAAGCAACAGCAACCTCCTGAGCACCACATCCTCTGCTGAGGAACAGCAGCTGTACGTGAAACCTCGCCCCACCAGCCAGAAGAGCCACCACAGCTGTGAACAGCACCCACCAGAGGAGCTGCTGCCAACTGAAGAGCAGCAGCTACCGCAACCGCCCGAAGAGCAACCACAGACCAAGGAGTCACTGCCACCCAGGGAGCAACCACTGAATGACTCAACATCTAGATATGTCAGTGAGATCAAACATGGGTAGACAAAGAAACCCCCAAAGGAAAGAGAAGGAGGACTCTCCAGAAAAGCAGCTAAGTAATACAGAGGCATGCAACATGACAGATAAAGAATTCAGAATAGGGGTCCTAGAGTGCATAAACCGGATGGAGGGAAAAATCGACAACCTCTTCAAGAAGCAAGAAGAAACAGATGAAAAAATCGATAACATATGGAAGAAGCTAGAAGAAACAGATGAAAAAATCGATAACATATGGAAGAAGCTAGAAGAAACAGATGAAAAAATCAACAACTTAAGTAAGACCCAAGAAGAAATGAAGAGTGATATAGCTGCAATGAAAAACTCCATTGAAAGTATCAACAGTAGACTAGGAGAAGCGGAGGACCGAATTAGTGAATTAGAAGACAAGGAAGCAAAACACACCCAAAATGTACTGCAATTGGAGAAAAAAATTAAAAGACAGGAGGAGAGCCTAAGGGAGCTTTGGGACAACATGAAACGAAACAACATACGAATAATAGGAGTACCAGAACAACAGAAGGATGAACAAGGATTAGAAAACCTACTTGAAGAAATAATATCAGAAAACTTTCCTGAGGTGGGGAAGAAAAAAGTCACACAAGCCCAGAGAGTCCCAAACAAGGTGAACCCGAAAAGACCCACACCAAGACACATCATAATCACCATGGCAAATGTTCAGGACAAAGAGAGAATCTTACAGGCTGCAAGAGAGAGACGGAAAGTTACATACAAGGGATCTCCCATTAGACTGTCAAATGATTTCTCAAGAGAAACACATCAGGCCAGAAAAGAATGGACTGAAATTTACAAAGTGATGCAAAGCAAAGGACTGAATCCAAGAATACTCTATCCAGCAAGGCTATCATTCAAACTTGAAGGGGAAATAAGAAGCTTCACAGACAAAAAAAGGCTAAGGGAGTTTGTCACCACCAAGCCAGCAATGCAAGGAATGCTAAAGGGACTGGTATAAAAAGAAGAAATAAAAACCTCAGAAAGAAAACAGCCACACACACACACAAAAAGAAATGGCTACAAACAAGTACCTTTCAATAATAACCTTAAACGTAAACGGACTAAATGCTCCAACCAAAAGACATCGAGTGGCTGAATGGATAAAAAAACATGACCCATACATCTGCTGTCTACAAGAAACCCACCTCATTAGAAGGGACTCACACAGACTGAAAGTGAAAGGATGGAAAAATATCTTTCAGGCAAATGGAAAGGAAAAGAAAGCTGGGGTAGCAATACTTATATCAGACAAAATAGACCTCAAAGTGAAGGCCTTAACAAGAGATAAGGAAGGCCACTTCATAATACTAAAGGGATCAATACAACAAGAAGATATAACCCTGGTAAACCTATATGCACCCAATGTAGGAGCACCCAAATTCATAATAAAACTCCTGGAAGATATCAAAGGAGAGATTGACAACAATACAATCATAGTAGGGGACTTTAATACACCATTGACAGCACTGGATAAGTCCTATAGACAAACAATCAGCAAAGATACAGCAATCCTAAATGACTCACTAGATCAGATGGACTTAATAGACATCTTCAGAACACTTCACCCCAAAGCCAGGGAATATACGTTCTTCTCAGGTGCTCATGGTACATCTTCAAAAATAGACCACATATTGGGTCACAAGCAAAGTATCCCCAAATTCAAGAAGATTGAAATCATAAAAAGCATCTTCGCAGACCACGATGGCATAAAACTAGAAATAAACTACAATAAAAACAACCCAAAATACTCAAACACCTGGAAGCTGAATAGCATGTTATTAAATATTGATTGGGTTACCAATGAGATCAAAGAAGAAATTAAAAACATCCTGGAAACTAATGACAATGAAAACACAACAATCCAAAACCTATGGGACACAATGAAAGCAGTCCTGAGAGGGAAGTTTATAGCTCTACAGGCCTATCTCAAAAAACAAGAAAAAATGGTAGTAAATCATCTAACTCTACAACTCAAAGAATTAGAAAGAGAGCAACAAGAAAACCCCAGAGTGAGCAGAAGGAAGGAGATAATAAAGATTAGAGCAGAAATAAATGACATAGAGACCAAAAAAACAATACAGAAAATCAATGAAACCAAGAGCTGGTTCTTTGAAAGGATAAACAAGATTGACAAACCTCTAGCCAGACTCACCAAGAAGCAGAGAGAGAGGACCCAAATAAATAAAATCAGAAATGATAGAGGCGAAATAACAACAGACCCCACAGAAATACAAATGATTGTTAAAAAATACTATGGACAGCTCTACTCCAACAAACTAGACAACCTGGAGGAAATGGACAAATTCCTAGAAAAATACAACATTCCAAAACTCAATCAGGAAGAATCTAAAAATCTCAACAGGCCAATAACTATGGAAGAAATTGAAGCAGTCATCAAAAAGCTTCCATCAAACAAAAGCCCAGGACCAGACGGCTTCACAGGGGAGTTTTACCAAACATTCAAGGAAGAACTAAAACCTATCCTCCTCAGACTACTACAAAAAATTCAAGAGGAAGGAACACTTCCAAGCTCATTCTATGAAGCCAGCATCACCCTAATACCAAAACCAGGTAAAGACAACACAATGAAAGAGAATTACAGGCCAATATCCCTCATGAACATAGATGCCAAAATCCTCAACAAAATCTTAGCAAATCGGATCCAGCAGTACATCAGAAAGATCATACACCATGACCAAGTAGGATTTATCCCAGGGATGCAAGGATGGTACAATATCCGCAAATCAATAAACGTGATACATCACGTAAACAAATTGAAAGAAAAAAACCACATGGTCATATCAATTGATGCAGAAAAAGCATTTGACAAAATTCAACACCCATTTTTGATAAAAACTCTCAGCATGGTGGGAGTAGAAGGATCATACCTCAACATAATAAAAGCCATATATGACAGGCCCACAGCCAACATCATACTCAATGGACAAAAACTAACACCATTTCCCCTAAGAACAGGAACAAGACAGGGATGCCCCCTCTCACCACTCCTGTTCAACATAGTACTGGAAGTGTTAGCCATTGCAATTCGGCAAGAAGAAGAAATAAAAGGCATACAAATTGGAAAAGAGGAAGTAAAACTGTCCTTATTTGCAGACGACATGATATTATACATACAAAACCCTAGAGATTCCATCAAAAAGCTACTAGACTTAATACATGAATTTGGCAATGTAGCAGGATACAAAATTAACCCCAAGAAATCTGAGGCATTTCTATACACCAATAGTGAACTTTCAGAAAGAGAGATTATAAAACCAATCCCGTTTACCATTGCACCAAAAAAATTAAGCTACCTAGGAATAAACCTAACTAAAGAGTTAAAAGACCTCTACTCAGAAAACTACAGGACGTTGAAAAAAGATATAGAGGAAGACATAAACAGATGGAAGAACATACCGTGTTCATGGATTGGTAGAATCAACATCATTAAAATGTCCATACTACCCAAAGCAATCTATAAATTCAACGCACTTCCCATTAAAATACCCATGGCATACTTCAGAGATCTAGAACGAACTCTCCAAAAATTCATCTGGAATAAAAAAAGACCCCGAATAGCTGCAGCAATCCTAAAAAAGAACAAAGTAGGTGGGATCTCAATACCAGATATCAAGTTGTATTACAAAGCCACTGTTCTCAAAACTGCCTGGTACTGGCACAAGAATAGGCATATAGATCAATGGAATAGAATAGAGACCCCAGAAATCAGCCCGAACCAATATGCTCAATTAATATTTGACAAAGGAGGCAAGAACATACAATGGAGCCAAGATAGTCTCTTCAATAAATGGTGCTGGGAAAATTGGACAGATATATGCAAGAAAATGAAACTAGACCACCAACTTACACCATACACAAAAATAAACTCAAAATGGATAAAGGACTTAAATGTACGACGGGAAACCATAAAAATTCTAGAAGAATCCAAAGGCAACAAAATCTCAGACATATGCCGAAGCAACTTCTTCACTGATACAGCTCCTAGGGCACTTGAAACTAAAGAAAAAATGAACAAATGGGACTACATCAAAATAAAAAGCTTCTGCACAGCAAAAGAAACCATCAACAAAACAATGAGAAAACCCACTGTGTGGGAAAACATATTTGCCAATGACATATCTGATAAGGGCCTAATCTCCAAAATTTATAGGGAACTCATACAACTTAACAAAAGAAAGATAAACAATCCAATCAAAAAATGGGCAAAGGACCTAAATAGACACGTTTCAAAAGAGGACATCCAGAAAGCCAAGAGACATATGAAAACATGCTCAAAGTCACTAATCATCCGAGAGATGCAAATCAAAACAGCAATGAGGTACCATCTCACACCTGTCAGACTGGCTATCATCAACAAATCAACAAACGACAAGTGCTGGAGAGGATGTGGAGAAAAAGGAACACTTGTGCACTGCTGGTGGGAATGCAGACTGATGCAGCCACTATGGAAGACAGTATGGAGTTTCCTTAAAAAACTGAAAATGGAACTCCCATTTGACCCTGTGATCCCACTTCTAGGAATATATCCCAAGAAACCAGAAACACCAATCAGAAAGGATATATGCACCCCTATGTTCATAGCAGCACAATTCACCATAGCTAAGATCTGGAAACAGCCTAAGTGCCCATCAGTAGATGAATGGATTAGAAAACTGTGGTACATCTACACGATGGAATACTATGCTGCTGTAAAAAGGAAGGAACTCTTACCATTTGCAACGTCATGGATGGAACTGGAGAGCATTATGCTAAGTGAAATAAGCCAGTCAATAAAGGAAAAATACCACATGATCTCACTCATTCATGGACAATAGAGACCATTATAAACTTTTGAACAATAATAGATACAGAGGCAGAGCTGCCTCAAACAGATTGTCAAACTGCAGCAGGAAGGCTGGGGAGAGTTGGGGGGCAGGAGGTAGGGGGGTAAGAGATCAACTAAAGGACTTGTATGCATGCATATAAGCATAACCAATGGACATAAGACACTGGGTGATAGGGGAGGCTAGGGGACTGTCTAGGGCGGGGGGATAAAATGGATACATATGTAATACCCTTTGTAATACTTTAAGCAATAAAAAAAAAAAGATAATGAATTCTATAAAAAAAAAAAAACAACAACAAAAAGGTATCCACAGCTGCTGATTTGATCTTGAATAAATATTAACATCCTGTCTCTTCCTGGACTCTCTGAATTATTGTAGTTCCCCCACAGTTACCAATATTTTTCCATTTTATTTCCACAGCAAGACCTAATGCCCTGGGGAAAGCAAAGCCACGTAGTGAAATCTAGACTACTCCTCTGACAGTCACAGGAGCCTCCTGCAACACCATTTGCAGTGTCATTAGCTTCAGATTATGATGACAGGGTCTCCTAATTCAGGTCTGTGAAAGCACTTTTAAATCACTCACACTACTAAATTGTTTCATTTGTTTAAAGAATGTCCACTGCCCTCAGGGCCTCTGAGCATGGGTACAAAATACTGCTATCAAGAGGGGTCCACAGCAGTCCTCAGTATGCTCATTATCACACTTTTACCAGCAACACTGGTACATCAACAAGGATGAACTATAAGAAACATATGATTCTTGTTCACACTTACACAAAATAGTGACAATGCTGTTAGTAATTAGTTACCAGATCCTCAATTGCTTTGTCTTTTTGGCATTAGTAATATGCCACTTGAAGTTTTACACCAAATTAACATTACCCACATTCGACTGTTTCCAAGCCCCTTGAAAATGTGCATCCTCTTTAAAAGCAAAGATGATGCTCCTGACAGTTAGACGTGAACTTTGAATTGTTTGCTCTTTAAGAGTGTGCAGAGTAGCCTGGCTGGTGTGGTTCAGTGGTTGAGGGTCGACCTATGAATCAGGAGGTCATGGTTCGATTCCAGGTCAGGATTACAGGCTCAGTGCAGAAGGTAGCCGATCAATGATTCTCTCTCATCATTGATGCTTCTATCTCTCTCTCCCTCTTCCTCTCTGAAATCAATAAACATGTTTTGTAGGTTTGGGTTTTTTTTTTAAGAGCGTGCAGAGTAGAATCCATTTTGGAATGGGATCAGACTGTTCTGATATCATTAGCAATTGTCTACCATGATGAAAGATTATTTCACTATTTGAAGCTACCTCACATGATTGGAAATAAATTTATTAACATGTAACTCGGTCCAACCTCCAGGCTAATTTTAAGGTGAGGGGATGTAAACTCTGAATATAACCAAGGCACTTAACTCAACTAGGACTCATTCTGGTTCCACAGTCAGATCATAGACAGAAACATATGCCAGGATTTTAAGGACTAAATAGTTTTATAATCAATGCTGATAAGTCCCTTAAAATTCGTTTCTGCTTCTGTATTTGCAGAACGTGAATAACATCTGTTGATACCCAAATTCCTTATGATGCTGAGTGAGATAGTAATGACATAAATCACTTCCATTTTAAAGAAAAAGTGCTTCTGAAGTGAAACGTATTATTGAAGACCAGGCAAAATCCCAAAACCAGTCTCCAAATTGTGTTCCAAAAAAGTAAGCACCTATATTCTCAAAAGACAAAAAACAACTGACTGTAATTCCATTTGGAGAAACTACCCCCACGTTTGTCTTATAAACAATCCTACAGACAGTATATAATTTGTTTTGTTTTGTTTTCTACTGACACTATAAATCAAATGTTTTCAATTGACACTGTAACTAGAAAACTGAATCTAAATGCCTCACTGGTTAACACAGCCTTACAAGATCTGGAGTCTTCTGGCTTCTCTTCCAAATCCCAGATCTTTGACTACATATTTCAAATTGAAATATGAGTCTGTCAATTAGTGTCTGAGAGGGTTCCATTGCATCCAGAAACTCCAGATTTTTGCTATAGGATTATAGCTATAAAAGCATGTCCTAGAATTATGGTTAATCTTTTTCTTTCACATATTCTACTTTAACTAAATGTGATATTTTTGTTGTTGATGGGTTAATAGTGCTTTCATGTATGGAAGTTCTGATTCATCAACAGATAGAAAACCATGCTCTTGAGACTCCATTATTTCATCCTCCATTTCACAAAATCCCTCTTGCAACCATTAGAAAGATGACTGGTCGAACTGAAGGGGCCCTCTGTTAAACTAAAAGAGGTTTTTGTCTGGGGAGGAGGATTTGCATTAAGTAATATGAAAGAAATTTAAATTCATGATCTTTGATTCTTAATATAATGGTCTAATAAATTGAACTAACCATTTCAAATATTACAAAAATGTGATCCAACATTTATTGGGAAAATATTACCTTCAGTATTTAGTTAATGAATGTATTCTAGATTCTAATGTTTTTACTATGTTGGCAAGCAAGAAAAGACCTATAGGATTGGTAACAAATGTTTTGCTCCTGCAAGTAATTATTTCACTTAAAACAAAATACTCAACTTTTTTTTCTCTTCCACAATATGAATTCTTCTATCCTTTTGGATAAAAGGCTCAGATGATCTGTTTTCTCTAGCCAGAATGACTGCATATGTTCAAATAATATATCAGTTTCATCAGCCGCCATAGAATAGGCACATATGACAATAAATCATTTTGGGAACTTCCTGAATCCCAGCCAAGTTGTAGACAATAAAAGATTCTGCTTGTAAAGGCAGCTATAAAAGTTAATTTCATACAGGTTCCCCAGCACACATGCTACGGTTCAGTTCCAAACAGATGTGATCTTAGAACAGTGATGGAAAATGGCATGAAGTATTTTCACTAACTCTCTATATCAGGAGTGTTTTGTGCAACCTTTGGTCATTAACACATTGCAGCAGGTATGAAAACTAAAATCATGTTTCTCCTGATTTTAAACAATAGCTGGATTCATCAGAAGTTGCATGTTTGTCTGAATTTTTGTAATTTGAGCCATTCTCTAAACACTAGCAAAGCTCCCTATTAATGGTTTTCTGGAATTGATTTGCAACAATAATGATCAATCCTTTGGTTTATCTTTTGCTGGAATAGGGATTTTCAAAATGTGGTAAAGAAATACCCTCTTCACAAAATCCCTGCTGAGCTTGAGAGTACAAAGTGCAATTGGAGTCCAAGAAATTGTAAAGCAATTCAGTGCTGAGGGCTGAATGAGAGCATCATTAACATTACTCATACACCTGAAATTAATTAAGGCCAACCTAAGGATTAAGGTACTCCAGGCCAACAAAGACGAAAAGGTAATCCTGATGATGTTATGTGGTGGATATTTATATAATCACACTTTATTCCAGGAGATTGCTTTAAAATTATAT
Source organism: Myotis daubentonii (assembly GCF_963259705.1). NCBI lineage: Eukaryota > Metazoa > Chordata > Mammalia > Chiroptera > Vespertilionidae > Myotis > Myotis daubentonii. The sequence continues at coordinate 137,657,134 of NC_081842.1, forward strand.
GCAACACTTTCCATCCATTAGTTCATGTGAACATCAGACCAACTTATAAATTTATGAGGGCTTCTTATTTTGAGGGTTTGAGGAAACAGCTGGCTTAGTGACATTAAATGGCAATCCCAAAAAATGGCAAAGGAAATAAAGGCCATAATCCCAGGTGCATGGCCTTGAAGGCCAGTAAAGTAGGAGTTCTAACAATTTCAAGGGGTCCACTGGCACTGCATTCTGGGACTGAGCTCCAGGAGGGTATTCCCACTGAAGACACAAGGAATAAGTTCTATCAGCTCAGCCACTGACCATCTGTGCCCTCCCTTTTCTCATCTTTAAATGTGAGAAAGGTAGACTAGAAAATGAATTCTAATTTCTCTTCCATATCTGACCTTCCTCCACATGGGTCCTCTGGATGGAAGTGGCAGAGATGAACTGTTATTTCTTGGCAAAAGGCGCTAGGAAACATGCTTTGTGAGACTTATTTTGATGGTATCTCTGTCCCTTAGCCATGTTTTATCATAAGTGCTTTGCATTTTCAAGAAATATGCAAAATGTGTCAAACCATGAGTGGGGTGACCTCAAAGCCAGAGGATATATGCTTTAGTACCAGGGTGAGAGGCAGAGCAGAACCCAGGGCAGGCAAGTCAGAGAGCAAGAAATAGTCAGTTTCACCAGCCACCTTGAAACTTTCAGTTAGTCTTACCAGGGATTGGATCTAAATTTAGTAATTGGTTTTCTTGGAACTAAGAGTAGGTGGTTTTGCTTCACCAAGCAGATCAGAAACCAATTAACTTGACTGTGACCAGCCTGATCCTTGCCTGAATAACTAAGCTAATTGTGGTGTTTCTCTCCAGATTCCTACAACTCCCACTTTTGACCAGTTAAGCTAGTGCCACAAGCAGGAATGTTCTATAGATAACATAATAATGCCCTGGTCTCACATCCAGGTCAGTAATCTCCCCTTCCTCTCCCATTTTGCACTTCAGAACACAGTAGGTCTTTGTTAGCAGTCAATCTATCAGTTGAATATTAAAGGTCCCAATTGTTAAACCTCTAATCTGAGACATTCAGTAGAAGTAGGACTGGTTTGATGTCCAGACTCTACAATGAGAATGATTCTTACATTTAGCAATCCTATGAAAGCTACAGTCCTATGTTTACAATAACAAGAACATCTATAGCTCATAGCAATTACATTCTATCATCATCTGTCATAGAACAGACCAATTCACAAGATAATCAAGCTGATTTTGTTTTATCTTACCTAATGATCAAAACAGCTCTTTGGAAACAAACTGAGTATTCTATTAGGTAGTAAATAGTACATTAGTGGCAGGAAGAGTTTGCATCTGGCTTGCAGGGCACAGCTCTTTACCTGGCAGGGTTTGAATCATTGGTTTTTAGTTCATATTACTTTCTAGAAGGTATTTGCTGCAAAGGAGCTCTTCTTTATACATTTCTGTGTTTGAAATATGTCTCTTTTAGCCCACGGAGGGGTGTACTCCTCTGGAAGTGTCTAATCCAAGACCAGGTGGTTTTGAGCAACCTCCACCCTCAAATGCCTTATAGCACCTCCACAGAGCAGCCTGATGAGGTAGGAATCCACCAGTGGGCTTCCCATTTGACAGAGGAAGAACCTCACATAGGGAAAAGATGAGCCATTTGTCCAGGGACACACTCATGGTGTTCAGACTCTTTTTGTTCTGTATTACCAGCTCTGGAAGACAATCATAAAAGAGCAGTTCAAAGGAAGAGCCTCTTAGGTGGATTTTTGTATTGACCATGGATTTCCTTTTATCTTGAAGTTATTCTATAGATAACATAATAATGCCCTGGGCAACTCCTTCAAGTAAGTAATCCTTGAACATGATTATTTGTTTTAAGACATTACCACCCAAATACAAGATTTCTACAATTTGGCTTCTTGTTGAGGGAAAAAGAAATCACATATAGGTACTGTTAGCCAGGAATCCCCCCACGGTATTTCACCATCACTTGACAGATTTTTTTTTCCAGTTATAAAATATATTTTATTACCAAAAAAAATTGCATAAGTCTTATGCTTTGTGAAAGAAAATGAATCCTGAAGACATCTTAAGATAATTCCAAATACTCTAGAAAACTTGTTTTCCTGAGCAGAGATTATTATTGTCCCAACCCAAACAGCGAAATTATATTTGTAGTTTTATATAATTAGTGGATAAATGTCAAAATACCCAAGCAGATATCTGGCCATTCAAAGTTATTTAAAGGGAGAACCAAGATGGCGGCATAGGTTAACGCCGGAGTTTGCTGCTTTGAACAACTACTTCAAAAGTGAAACCAAAAAACGGAAGGGACATCACCCAGAACCACAGGAACGCTGGCTGAGTGGAAGTCCTACAACTAGGAGGAAAGAGAAACGCTCACGGACACTCAGAGGAGGCGCGGTGCTGAAGTCAAATTCTGAGGTGCGGAGTGCGTGGAGCGGGCTGGCGGCGGAGGGCGCGGTTGTTGTTTTCAATCAGGAGGGAGTCGCAGACTCTGAGCTCCAGATCCGGGCGAGTCTTTAGGGACCCAGACTCAAACGGGAGAAGCGGGACTGTCTGGCTTCGGTCAGAGCGAGTGCAGCTTTCTCTCCGAGCTTTGCAGCGGGTGCTGGGACTCAGAGAGGCAGAGCCCCTTGGGACAGGACTGAGAGCCGCCATAACTGCTCTCTCCGGCCCACCCTGTTGATCCTGTGCGACCCGCCCCGCCCAAGCCCTGCACAGAGGCATTTGCCGGATAGCCTCAGGCAAAGGCTAGATTAGCACCTCCCTAGAGGACAGAAGTTCTCTCACTGCTGACACAGCTGATTCTCATAGCCACTTGGCCTGGAGGTCAAACCCTCCCTGGAATTAGCTACAACAATCAAGATTTATCTATAAGACTGGGAACAAAGACCACTAGGGGGTGCACCAAAGAAGCATAACAAAATGCGGAGACAAAGAAACAGGACAAAATTGTCAATGGAAGAAATAGAGTTCAGAACCACACTTTTAAGGTCTCTCAAGAACTGTTTAGAAGCTGCCGATAAACTTAATGAGATCTACACGAAAACTAATAAGACCCTCGATCTTATATTGGGGAACCAACTAGAAATTAAGCACACACGGACTGAAATAACGAATATTATACAGACGCCTGACAGCAGACCAGAGGAGCGCAAGAATCAAGTCAATGATTTGAAATGTGAGGAAGCAAAAAACATCCAACCGGAAAAGCAAAATGAAAAAAGAATCCAAAAATGCGAGGATAGTGTAAGGAGCCTCTGGGACAGCTTCAAGCGTACCAACATCAGAATCATAGGGGTGCCAGAAGATGAGAGAGAGCAAGATATTGAAAACCTATTTGAAGAAATAATGACAGAAAACTTCCCCCACCTGGTGAAAGAAATGGACTTACAGGTCCAAGAAGCGCGGAGAACCCCAAACAAAAGGAATCCAAAGAGGACCACACCAAGACACATCATAATTAAAATGCCAAGAGCAAAAGATAAAGAGAAAATCTTAAAAACAGCAAGAGAAAGAAACTCAGTTACCTACAAGGGAATACCCATACGACTGTCAGCTGATTTCTCAACAGAAACTTTGCAGGCCAGAAGGGAGTGGCAAGAAATATTCAAAGTGATGAATACCAAGAACCTACAACCAAGATTACTTTATCCAGCAAAGCTATCATTCAGAACTGAAGGTCAGATAAAGAGCTTCACAGATAAGAAAAAGCTAAAGGAGTTCATCACCACCAAACCAGGATTATATGAAATGCTGAAAGGTATCCTTTAAGAAGAGGAAGAGGAAGAAAAAGGTAAAGATACAAATTATGAACAACAAATATGCATCTATCAACAAGTGAATCTAAGAATCAAGTGAATAAATAATCTGATGAACAGAATGAATTGGTGATTATAATAGAATCAGGGACATAGAAAGGGAATGGACTGACTATTCTTGGGGGGGATAGGGGTGTGGGAGATGTGGGAAGAGACTGGACAAAAATTGTGCACCTATGGATGAGGACAGTGGGTGGGGAGTGAGGGCGGAGGGTGGGGTGGGAACTGGGAGGAGGGGAGTTATGGGGGGAAAAAAAAAGGAACAAATGTAATAATTTGAACAATAAAGATTTAATTTAAAAAAAAGTTATTTAAAAATAAACTGATCATTTTATAAATAAATAAATAAATAAATAAATAAAATTAAACATAATTAATTAATAAGTCATAATAAAATCTACCATCTGTACAATGCTTGAGAGTTGATCAAATGCTTTCACACCTATCACATTAAATCCCTATAAATTTCTCTAAATTGGCTATAATCCTCCTTTCATAGATTAACATTGTGGCCAAAATACTCAAAAACAGGATTCATACTCAAGTCTTGTGAATCAAAATCTAAAGTTTCTTTTATTTTACCACAAATCAATTTCAGCAAGGCCAGATCAATTTACAATCCAAGTTGAGGAATTGTTAGTTGAATAAAGAGTAATTTTACATTTCTGAAATCGTACATGAACTAATTTTAAAATGGATAAAACATCATAAGCCTAAGAGGATTAAGTACTAAACATGATGTATTAGGCAGTTCTCCTTTAGCTTTAATTCTTTGCCCGATACTGTGTCCATTTATAATGTTTTCCCAACAACCAACTAAGATTAGTTAAGTTCTCAGGGGTAAAAATCTTCTTGTTCTCTGGTGGTTTGATTCTGCATCCTTCAGAGGATGTCATCATCTCATTCCATCTCTCTTTCTAATATGCCTCCTGAGGAGAAGGATTCAGATTCTGGGTGAGCTCTGTATTGTCAACATCTACAGGGCAACAGGTGCTTTGCAAATAATGTTCAGCAACCACAGCTTCTGCTCCCTGAAAACTCCTTGAAAAAGAACAAATTACCTCACTGATCACCAAGCAAATACCATTGAGAGCTGTACTGTTATGAGTCTAGCAAGAGAACGGTTCCAAATAGGCCTCCCCAAGATGTGCCACTTGGGTGTGTGAGTTATTTTGAGCTAAAAGCAATCGAGACCCTGTGGGCTTATGAGAAATCTTTACCACCCCTTTAAAGAGTTTAAATTTGGGGCCTTGCCCATAGTAAGAGTTATCAGCAGAGATAACTTTTGATGCCCTATCTACATGGCAGGGCAAACTGCTAATTACTGAACATTTGCTCTTTTTACCATCCTGCAATGAACTCCCTCTCCTCTGCACTTCCAAGGTGCCTACTTCATCCTTAGCTCAGATATCATATATGCTTCATTTTCCCTTTCTGTCTCTGAACCTCTCATGTATGCAGGGTTCCCATACGTACACATGTAATTAATTTTTTTATTTTTCTCTTGTTAATCTGTCTCATGTCTATTTGATTATTAGACCAGCCAAAAGAACCTAGAAGAGCAGAGGATATATTCTTCCTCCCCCACAAAAGGGAAGGCCAGAAATAGATTTGGCCTACAGAGACCAAAACTGTTTGCCAGCAATTGGTGATTAATTATTTGTTTCTTCTATTAGAATTTTAATATTTTGGTTCATGGGTGTTTTACTCAACTCCTAGGAAAGTATCTGTAAGTAATAAGGGTTGCATTAATGTTTATTAGAAGGGGAGGGAAGGAGGGAGGCAAAGAGGAAGGAAAATAGAGTAGGAATGGAGGAGAGAGACAGGAGGAGGAGGAAGAAAGCAAGGTTAGAGGGAGGAAAGAAGGGAGGTAGAAAGGGAGGGAAAGAAAGAAATAAGGAAAGGAGGGAAAGGAGCTGGGGACAAAAGGGGAGAGGAGAGAAAGCTCTGAAGGAAAATTTAGCTTAGGGATTATATCAGAGGTTACTTGTCCACCAATATTCATTCTCCCCGTATTTAATAATGCAAGTTCTAAGTTGTACCTGGGCATAGCCTCTCAGCTGAAGACTATATTTCCCAGCCCTCCTTGAAGCTTGGTGAGGCCATGAGCAGAAGGGTATGTACTGCTTCCAGGTCACTCTAAGTCTCCTTTCCTCCCTGCTGACTGCAGCTGTAGCTGCTGCCAGACCCAGCCTGCTGGCCTCTGGACTGTCACATAGAGGAGAAGAAGCTTCAATCCTGATAACGTCAATGTATTTTAGGATCCTTCTGTTTTAATAAGTTAGCCTGTTCCTTAACAAACACAGAGACCCAGGGCTTTCATATTGTAGTACGTAGAGGGCATCCATCTAAGCTGTGATTTAATCAAGTCTCCTGTTTAAGTGAGTTTGTAAGTTTATGTCAATCATTTACTAACAGTTAATATTTCTCTGCATGTGCTCTATTCAAGCACTCTGCTTGGCACTATAGTTATATGTGACATCATCCAGCCCCCAAGAAATTGACAATCTAGCCATAAAGACCAGACAGACAGAAAATACCACAAAGCAGCCCTGTGCATTCCTACTCTCCACACCAGTGGCATCAATGACAGCCCCACTTCTTCCACCTTCCTCAATAACACTCCTCTTGGCCCGAGGACCCTCCCAACTTGAAATAAGATTTGATGGTGTTTGAATACGTTTTCCCTTCCCAAATCACTTCATTTTCCTCTACCTCAAATTTTCCAATTATGAAATAGTCCCAGTGTGACTATCAATGTCTTCATCCGTTTGACTTTATGACTTGAGCTTCCCAACCCCTCCAATTGGCCTCCTCCTCTCCAGTCCTAAGGCACATGGAAGTCGATCTGGGGCATTGCATAGTATTTTGTTTGAGTCATGCACCATGGATGTTGAAAATAATCACTCAATGCCTCTCGTCCCGCGCCCCGCAAAGAGCACACCTCGCATTGCTATGCTGGCTGCTGCTGTGCCTAGTGCTGAGTGGCTGCCTTCCAAGGAGCCAGAGAAGAGTAGCTGTGCAGACTGGCCCAGACACCCAGGACCAAAGCCAGAAAAGGAAAAGGTAAGCAGACTGCACAAAATCAGGAGGTGGATTGATGAGATGAGAAGGAATATGGAATGATTCTCATATGCCATTGGCAAGTGCGTCTAAAGCTGTTTCTTAAACGAATCAAATTGTTTCACTGTTCACCACAGGCGAGAGTAGTATCTGTGTATGATGTTGACCAACATTAAATGAAACACACACATGAAGTGGAGTTTCATCTATTTATTTTATTGTATTGTATTGTATTGATTTTTTACAGAGAGGAAGGGAGAGAGATAGAGAGTTAGAAACATCGATGAGAGAGAAACATCGATCAGCTGCCTCCTTCACACCTCCCACTGGGGATGTGCCTGCAACCAAGGTAGATGTCCTTGACCAGAATCGAACCTGGGACCTTTCAGTCGGCAGGCTGACGCTCTATCCACTGAGCCAAACCAGTTAGGGCTCATCTATTTCTTTGGATTAATTACATCTCCAACCTAGTTATGAGGGAGAACTGGAGCAATTTCTAACTGTTAGGTGAGGTTGAAAGCAATCTCCAACCTCCTGGCTATGAGGGAAACCATTTGAAATATAGAGAAGAGAGTTGTTTTGTGTTAGAAGAGCTGCTCAATTAAATCTAACTTATTGAGTGACAGTATTTTCATGTATAAAAATTAGATAGCAATGCAGGATTTCTCTGAAAGTTACCGATAAAGAAAGTGCCCAGCACACTGCCTGGTCCAGAGAAATTAATCAGTAGTTGTTAGCTCGATCAGAAATGAACATTTAAAAAAGCTGACATTTGTTCCAAAATGAAAATAAGAACCTAGCGACATGAAGGAAAGGGCTGCCAGAATGTGATATGAAAAAAACTAGGAAAATAATTCCTGGGAGGAAACTTATATCCCCTGAAAAGGAACGATTTCGAAAAACTGGCAAAGACACAGCATGAAGTGACAGAGAAATGTGTAGGAATGTTCTGAAACTGGAGGGGATCTCCAAGGACATGAACCCAGGAAAGAAAAAGAATGATTCATTGAGCTTTCCTAGAAGCAGGACAGCAGAGCAGGTCTAGCCCAATACAGACTCGAGGGGTGCACGCGGATTATTTTCAGGCACACACGAGAGAGGGCCTTGTGGAACTTCCCCTGAAATCAAGGTTGAAAAGAAACAAAAGGAAAATCTTTTGGAGAACTGGAAAGAGATTCAAAAGCCTGAGATACATGGAATAAAACAGTAATGTAAGATTCTATATTCCTGTCATTTGCCAAACTGTTGGAGTGTTGACCTCAGGAGACAACCATATGTTGTGTGGAATCACTTTGGACGCTGACAGCATGTGTGGTGTTTCACAGACACAGGCTCTGAAGAGGGGGCGGGGCTGCCGGGGCTGGACCCGAGGCTGCATGAGGAGAGAAACGTGCCATCATTGCAAGGACAGAAAGGTGGGCCCTGGGAGCCTGTATGCCTGGCCCTTTGTCCAGTGATACTCCGGTGCCTGCCCACTGTGCCCACACTGAGCCTGAGATGTCATTTGATTTGCACCTTTTTTCTAACAGAGTAAAGGATCGGGTGTCTGGATTCTACCAGTGTCCCCTCAGCCGGAAACAGCTGTACTGTCCCGGCAGAAGCATCCACCTCTGCCTGACAGGTAAACAGCCCACAGAACAGAGAAGTGACTCCTCCAAGGGACACAAGAGCTCCTGGTAGTTAGAGAGGAAGAAAGGGAAGGAAACCCATTCCTGAACCTCTAACCACATTCACAGCCGAGTCCCACTATCAGGTGTGGTTCTGCTTTGCTTTCAAGAAGGAGGCAGAAACCCTACACCACCCACCCCACCAGCCTCCAGCTTGTGGGCAGAGCTGGGGCACCCGCCCTGTGCCCGCGCCTTGTGGGCAGGGACGGGCCAGGAAACGCTCAGAACACTGAAGCCTGGTTTCCCATTGGATGCACCTGCCCTGCCCTTTCATGTCCCTTCAATCCTGCCCCCCACCCAGCACCTGCACCCCAGTCGTGGCCAAGCCCATCCCTAAGTTCCACACCCCAAAGGAGAAGAAACAGGGAAGACAAACCCAGGCAGAACTGCGGTCTGACCCACATGGCAGCCAGATGGCTCTCTTTCTGCCTAGGAATGCATTTCCCTCAGACAGCTCCAGCTCCAAAGTTGTGAGAGGGCCTGTCGCTGCAGGCAAATGTCAGCCTGGTGCTCGCCCCGACTTCAGCAGGAGGGAAAAGCAAGTGCACCCTTGCTTCCCTGGGCCCTCACAAAGTCCAGAACCATTTATTTTCCTTTGCTTAATCTCCCCTCCTGCCACCAGGACGGTGTGAGGCCTGGAAATCTGTGCTCAGCACAAGACAAAACAGAGGAAGAAGCCGGCACAAGTGTTTTCTCCGCCCTGCTGCCTGTGGAGACGGGCCTTGCCTTTGACATGTGCTGGAGGTGTGGGGTCCAAACTAAACCTTTGAACTATTTTTTGGAACCTCCAAAAAGACCCTGCACATCAAAGGGGATCTGATCCCTGCTCCGTGCGTTGCAGGCATCGTTAAGCATTTTGCATGAATCAACCACCTTCTGAAAAAGAAAGAAAGACCAAACTCAAAGCACATTGCCAGGCCTTGGACCCAAGCGTGGCCCCAAGCACATGCTCACCACATGGCTGCTTCCTCTGGTTCAGTGGAATCAAACCCTGCAGACACGCCCCGGGCTCCTCCATTGCTCAGCGGTCATCACAGAGCCTCTCACTGCAGCCTCCCGGGTCAGGATACAATGGGGCCATTTGTTGGAGCAGCCTCATGCCCCTCGCCCATGCCCACCTCGAGAGAGTCCACATGAGCTCTGACTCTAGTCACGAGGGGAGCCCTGCTGGGCTGCCCACCCCAAAAGCCAGCACAGGATGCAGCCTGCAGCTGAATGAGGAGTTCTGTGTGAGCTCCTTGGCACCATGCCCAGAAAGCCACATCGTATGCAAGCACCGGCATTGGTGGGCATGGCAGAGAATTCCAGTTTCTGGAAAAAGGCCGAGTAGGGAGCAGATCCTGAGGCTTGAGGCGCTTCTGCCATTTACCTTCCGTGGAGTTCACTCGGTTCCCCACAGGCAGCCAAGGTGATGAGCAGGGGTGAGCCGAAGCTGCAGAGGCCACAGTTGCCCCAGTAGCTCCTAGAAATTGGTAAGATATTCTCTTCTGACCAGTCTCAGGAGGGAAACATTCTCAGGCCCTCACCTACCAGCCATGCTATCTACAGACCCACAGCTGAAGCCATCATTTGAGGACAGATGGGAGTGGCCGGGAGAGGCCACTTATGTCCTCTCCAGCCCCTCACAACTTCAACCCAGTTACAGCCTTCAAAGCATCAGAAAGATACCTGACCCTATGATTTCACTAGAGGTACATGATACAGTTTTTAAGACAAGATGCTGTCATTCTTGGCAATTGTCTTTTCTTAAAGTCATTTTCTCTTCTAGGTTCAGGAAAAGAAAAAAGGTTTAAAACTGCTAATGCAACCTCACTGGTAAGAGTTTTAATTAGCAGTTCAAAAACTGCCCACGTTCTGGCTTTTTAATTAATAGGCACAATTTCTGTTGAGTTCTACTTCAGTAGGTGCTATATAAAACCAGTGAGTGGGTGACATTATTCCATTCAAAAAAGAATTATAGAAAGAAGGGGGAAAGCTGAATTAGAAGGAACAGAGAAGACACATGAACTGTTTCTCTGGGTTATAACTTTATACATAAACATTCTTACCTAACACCTCTTGCTAGAAGCCCTTAGCCTCATGGCCAATCAACCCCTTGAATCATTTTAACACCTTGATACCCTAACCCCTTAGTCCAGATACTGGAGATCCCAGCCAGATGCCCTCATTCAACAAATACTGACGGAGCATGCTACCTGCCAAGCACCAGGCAGGAACCAAGTATTCTGAGATGACAGAGCTGGTCCCACTGTCCAAGGGCTCATAGTCTTATCAAAGATAACCACCTAAGGAAAAAAATGTTGTACTAGTATGACTAGATTATAAGCACCCAAGTGCAGATATGCTGTCTTATTCATTTTTATCTTCCCATGATCTAGACAAAGTGTAAACACAGTAGGAAATTATTAAATGTTTGCCAGATGACAAAGACAGGGCGAATAATGGGTGCCTCCACATGTACAGCGGCGGCACAAAAGAAGGATGATCAGCTCTGCCAGGGTGGGGTAAAGCCAGGTGACAGTTACCTGGTGCATTGAGAGAAGGATTTCTCCATGGCATCTGTTCTAATTGCTCAGAGCCCAAGCAGACCAGTTGGTAAGTCTATTGGTCATCATCATAGGGAGAGCACCGAGACCCTGGACCTGAGTCTTAAAGACCAAGTGTGAGTTACCCAAACAGACAAGCTGGAAGGGCATTCTGGACAGAAGCAGTGATACAGACAAAGGCAAATAAACCTGACATTTACCAAACAAGTTGGAAAGTCTGAAGAGAGCGCCTGGGCTAAGACACAGGAGCAAAATTCTTAAGAGTGTCATCTATCACCCACAGGAAGGCAGCGTTTGTCCTGAGGGTGATGAGAAGTCATCAGAAGACTCTAATCAAAAAGAGACCTGATGGCCCTAGCTGGTTTGGCTCAGTGGATAATGGATTTTGGTGTGTGTTTTTGTTGTTTGTTTGTTTGGCGGTTTTGTTTCATTTTTTTTTCAGTCTCATGCCGTCTCTCTGTCTCCCCCCCCCCCCCCCCCCCCGCTCTTTCTCTCGCTCATGCATGCTCTCACTCTCACTCTCGCTCTCTGGCTCTCTTTCCCCTAAGATTTCTGTATGTGTTATACCCTGATGCTAATTCAGAAGATGCCACAGAAAGCAGTGCACAATCAGAAGGTAGCTCTGACATTGATGAGCTAAAGTTATGATATAGCAGACTCCAGGAACACTTCCAAATAGGGAAAAATGCTCAAACATCATTTCTCTTACATATTCCAAAGAGGTCGGAAAGAATCCCCAGTGTGCTCAGCAACCTCAAAGAAACTTTCCTCCTTTAAAAAAAGAAAAGAAATAATAAATAGAGAATCTTGCTTAGCACACATCATCAAAGTCTTAGCTATGCTCAGCTGCTTGGTCTGAATCACAAGCAGACTTCCCACACACAGTGATGGTCCCACCAGACATCTACCTGTTGATTCTGAACAAGAAATCCTGATCATTCTATAGACTATCTCCTTCCCTTCAGGTATTTCTCTTATAGTCCTGGCTTCCTCAAAAGCCAAGTAGTACTTATTGAACCTTCACACCAATTCATCTACCCTCAGTTCAATGAATCCACTCCTATCTGGTGCTGTAACTTCCAGGTGACAAATAAAGCCAGGAAAATGTCCAAACCTAGATGGCTGTGGCATAGCCAAAATCTCTTCCTGATCACCTTGATCTTCCACCTGACCTGCCTATGAATTAAGTTAATCCTATTGGTCACTTTACTGCCTGGCTTGGGCCATAGGGAGAATAAAAGACTTTCATGAGACTATACTAGTACAACAAGTTGGTTGTAAGAGCTCATCCTTAAGATGATGATGGTCAGGAATCCCTGTTATTAGAGAAATGAGTTCTAGCCACCCCTGCCAATAAGGCAGTTTGCACATGTGTTACTGCACCAACTTTTAAACTACCTCCTGTTCAGATGCAGTCTGAACCCTGAGGCCAGCCCAGGTGAGCTGCCCAGCAAGAGGCACAGTGAGGAGTTCACAGGATCTTGTATGTTACAAGCAGCATTGACTCTCATTATTCATCATAGTTATGTTCCATGATGTCTCAGTGAACACTGACCCATTGCTCCTGGGGAATTTCCAGGTTAGGTTCCCGCAAGGGTCTGGTCACAAGCTCCATCAGCCAATCAGTTCCATCAGCCATTGATACGGTAACCTTGTCTTATGTGTGTCTCTGTTTAAAGACACATCATTCAATATATATTGTTGATTCATTAACATGGAATTCACAGCCAACGGCACTATAATGCATGCCTGAACAAAGATTCTCTAACACATGTGCTTAAAACACATTGAAGCCTCCTGCACTTAGGAACATTAGGCAGCACTTCAGTACTGTACTTGGAGGCCATTTTAAATGGTGAAATCACCAACAAAAAGCACAAAAGTGTGGAAATGTAGCACAAATAGACCATGAAAAAGACATTAGTTCACAGTATGAGAGCTGAAACCAGAGGCAGAGATGGCCTTGTTCAACAGCTGGAAATGTGAGTGCTGGGTGACTCAAATTTTTCACCACTCTGCGCATGTCCACAAATGACTGTGAAAGCACTGTAATTATTGACTTAGCAGTTACACATACACTTTAGCCAGTATGCACATTTGAAACATGAATCTGTGAATAATGAGGATAGCTGTACATTGTACCTTAACTCTTTCCTCTAACCTAGATATTCTGTAGGGGATCTAATTCATCTGCAAGGTTATTCAAGCCATTTTCCCCTTTTTTATATTTTAGTATATTTTTTAAAACAAAAATAAAAATGAAAAAATGACCAATGGGATTATTAAAATTTCAGTATAGTAGACCCCCCTTTATCCATGGGAGACACGTGCCAAGACCACCCAGTGGAAGCCTGAAAATTTGGATAGTACTGAACCCTACATATACTATTTTTTCTTATATATACATACTTTATTTATAATAAAGTTTAATTTAAAAATTAGGCAAAATAAGGAAACAACAATTCTATATAATAAAAGTCTAATATGCAAATTGTCCCCTCGGGCAGTCATTCCACCAGGAGTTCAACCGGGAGACCTGAAGTTCCACCATGAGCTATGATGTGTGCTGACACGGAACATGGAGGGCGTTGGTGAAACACCACGACCTCTTGCCAGCTACCTAGGGGCAGGGGTGACAGGGATGGAGGTGTGGTGAGAATGCGGGGTGTCCCCCGAGCTCTTGGTGGAGGGTTGCAGGGGGAGTGAGACTGAAACACCAACCTTGTATGCCACGCTCAAGTGCCAGGTGCCTGCGAGGAGCCCGCCTTGCACCCGTGCAGCTTTTTCTGTGTGAGCCGGGCCACAGCCACAGGGACCACAGGAGCCAGGCGGGCTACCTGTGAGTGCGCAGGAGCCAGTCTGCGAGGCCGGCCAGGAGAGAACATGCTGCCTGCCTGGCTTCGATGCGGCACCACTGGATGACCCAGAGGCCCACACTGTACCCTGGCCTGCCATGTCCAGCCACACTCACCACATCTCCACATGGGGATTCAGGTGCTATAACTCAGGCAGAGTGTTGTGTGCAGGGCCCAGGGGCCCAGGTGCTGCCCACGGTCCATAGATCAACTGGAACCTACCCTTCCACACCAGATGCTTGCACTTCGATTGCCAGTCAGGACCACACCTGTGCATGACTTTTGTGCACCAGGCCTCTAGTAACTAATAATAAAATAAAACAATTATAACAATAACTGTAATAAAATTTATGTGTGTTTTCTCTCTCACTCTATCTCTCAAAATTCCTTATTGTACTGTATTCACCTTTCTTGTGATGATGTGAGAAGATAAAATGCCCATCCTACTCCTGAATCTGTGTAATCATCCCTTACTTGCAGTACATGGCTTGGTGTCACTCATTTTGGGATCCCTTGCAGAAGCCTTCCACCCTCAGAATTAATGCCTTTTCTATCTTAACTAAGTACTAACCACACACTGCAGCAGTAAGTTTTGCAATTTGAGATGCAACAGCAAAACTAGCAGGAATATCTTGTCCCTTCTTCACAATTTCACAGCAGATTTGTTCTCATCATAGATCTTAGCAACCTCAACATTTTTTTTTCTTTCCCTGATAAGTCAAGAACTTTCACCATTTCACATAAAGGAAGCACAGTTGTATTTTACTCCATCTGGATTTCTCCTGGGCATCTCTGAATTGCCAGCCCCACTAATCCTGACGTGGAATAAGGGTTTCTTGAACACAAGTCCTGGGAAACTTTGACAGTGGATCGGATAACCAACCAACCCCCTACCAAGTGACAAAAGGGTGCGTGGGATGCACAGCGTGGATACGCTGGACAGATTCACACCTCAGGTGGGACAGTGAAACATCATCGTGCTACTCAGCATGGCATGCAATTTAAAACGTCATGAATCTATTCCTGGAATTCTGCATTTAATATTTTCAGACCACAGTTGACCACAGTAACTGAAACCACAGAAAGAGAAACCACTGATAAGGGGGGATTACTGCATATTGTAAACATTTACATTTGACAAATTAATGGCTATGGCTCATGATACCAAAACAATGCAATACATCTGGCACTAATCTTAAGATAATTAAAGATTTTTGAAATATTACTTCATGGATCATCATAGGCAGTGTGGTCTGACAGAGGAACATGAGTTTTAAGTTGTACGATGACAATCGACTTTTACTCCATCTGGGTGTTTCTGTCTGTAACCTCATTTGAAGAGAATCCCAGTGTTTATATTTAGTGAACAGGTGGCTCCAGCAGATGATTTTCCTGAACCTACTTGAGACAGGCTCATAAACCAATGGTGATCAAGCTCTCTTCAAGGAGTTACTCACTCTCCAGTTCACAATACAGTTAAAGGAACCCATTGTTTTACCTCCTGGGTGAATGACAACAGAACCCTCAGAAGGAAAGAGCTCAGGACACAATAAAGAAACAGGTTGAACAAATACCAGAGGTCAGACAGATCTACCACAGGTCACTTTCTGGCTCCAGGCCTCAGTTTCCTCAATTGTAGTTAGAAAATGCTTCAGACCAGAGGTTGGCAAATGTTTTCTGGAAAGGTCTGGATAGTAAATACTACAAGCTTTATGGGCCAAGAAGCAAAACCAAGGATATTTGTAAGTACTTATATAACAAGAAAGAAAATTCATTTTCACAATTTTTTCTCAACCATTTTAAAATTTTACATTTTAAAATGTAAAAGCCTTTCTTAGCTCCTGGACTGTACGAAACAGACAGTGGGCTGGATTTGGTGGGGGAGATGGAGTTTGCTGAGCCCCACTTTAGGTCAGGTGGGTGTTGTCCAACAGAACTTTGTGAAGATGGAAATGTTCTTTATCTGCGCTGTGGCTATTGAACATTGGACATATGGCTAGTGTGACTGAGGAATTGTATTCTTAGTTTTATTTCATTTCAGCGAATTTAAACTGGAATAGGCACACGTATCTAGTGGTCAAGCACAACTTTAGAACTTCTCGCCACTTCCTTGGGCCCTAATATTTTATGTTTCTACTAGAGGCCCAGTGCACAAAATTTGTGCATGGGGGGGTAACTCAGCCCGGCCTTCACCCTCTCCAATCCAGGACCCCTCGGAGGATGTCCAACTGCCAGTTTAGGCCCAATTCCTGCATGACCAGGCCTAAACTGGCAGTCAGATATCCCTCTCGCAATCTGGGACCGCTGGCTCCTAGCCGTTTGCCTGCCTGATTGTCACTAACCACCTCTGCCTGCTGGCCTGACTGCCCTCTAACTGCTTCCCCCTGCCAGCCTGATCACCCCCTAACTGCTCCCCCCTGCCAGCCTGATCGCCCCTAACTGCCTCTGCCTCGGCCCCTGCCACCATGGTTTTGTCCAGAAGGATGTCCAGAAGATGTACAGAAGAAGTTGGGTCTAATTAGCATATTACCCTTTTATTAGTATAAATAGTCCACTGTCTTCAAGAGCATCTGTTGTATGAAGTTGACAGATATGGAAATTCCTTAGAGATTTTGTTTTCATTGATTCTTAGAACAACATTGATTTTCACTAGACACATGGTTTTCTACAGTGTATCTAGTCTACCATACCCATCCTAATGCTAAATTCCAATGGTGCAGAGAAGCACCATGAGAGCCACAACAAACTCAAAGGGGTGCCACAGAATATTTCATAGAATATTTTATATTTGAATAAACCACGCCATATTTGGCATTTATCTAACTATCTATACTAGCTCAACATCTTTCCAATAGTCTGTATAGTGCTACTAGTTCATAGCTTCATCAGTAGACAGTGCTGCATTCCTTTCAATGGAGTCATATCTTTTAAAGTCTGGGTTTCAGCTGCAGTGATAAAACACAAGAACCACAATGCTCTCTTAGTCCATTCAGGCTGCTATAACATAACAGTTTCACAGACAGGTAATAGAAACAACAGAAATTTGCTTCTCACAGTTCTAGAGGCTGGAAGTCTGAGATCATGGTAACTGCCTGGTCACGTTCTGATAAGAGCTCTTCCAGGTTGAAGACTGCTGACTTCTCCTTGTGTCCTCACATGGTGGAAAGAATGGGAGAGCTCTCTGGATTCTCTTCTTATAAGAGCATTAATCCCACTTATAAGGGATCCACCCTTATAATGTAATTATCTCCTAAGGCCCTACCTCCAAATACCATCACAGTGGGATTAGGGTTTCAACATATGGATTTTGATCCATTGCAGGTGTCCAATCTAGTTCCAAGATTTTTTTTTAATCCTCACCTGAGGATATTTTTCCATTGATTTTTAGAGAGAATGGAAGAGAGAGGGAAAGACAGAGAAATATATATGTGAGAGATACACATTGATTGGTTACCCCTTCTGCACACTCCCCAACCAGGGCCTGGCCAGGGAGGAGCCTATAACCAAGTACATTCCCTTGACCATAATAAAACCTGGAACCCTTTGGTCCAGAGGCCCACATTCTATCCACTGAGCCAAATCGGCTAGGGCTAGTTCCAAGATTTTTAAAAACACAATTTGTATCCCTTTTTTTCCCATTCTACCTCAAAAACTATAACTCTTAATTTTTCTAATCCACAGGACTTACCAACTTACTTGATAAATTTTCCAATGCTAGTTAGTCCTAACAAGAACAAAATGAACTTTCCCTGCCAAGATCTGGCTAAGGCAAGATTTTGTCCAAGGTTTTTGAGAAAACTTTATTGAAGTACAATTGACCTTTAAACAACATAGGAGCTATGGTGCCACCCCCCGTGCAGTCAAAAATTCACATGTAACTTTTGACTTTCCCAAAACTTAACTATTAGTAACCTACTATTGACCAGAAGCCTTACTGATAATATAACATAATATATATATATATATATATATATATATATATATATATATATATATATATATATATATATACTGTATTCTTACAATAAAGTAAGCTAGAGAAAAAGAAATGTTAAAAAATCATAAGGAAGAGAAAAATTTATCAAGTTTACAAGAAGTAAGTTTACTAGAAGAAAAACATCCATAGTATAAGTTGACCCACCGAGTTCAAACCCATGTTATTCAAGAATCAATTGCAGCTGTAACCGGTTTGGCTCAGTGGATAGAGCGTTGGTCTGCGGACTGAAAGGTCCCAGGTTCAATTCCAGTCAAGGGCATGTATCTTGGTTGTGCACACATCCCCAGTAGGAGGTGTGCAGGAGGCAGCTGATTGATATTTCTCTCTCGTCGATGTTTCTAACTCTCTATCTTTCTCCCTTCCTCTCTGTAAAAAATCAATAAAACATACTAAAAAAAAAAAAGAATCATTTTCATTTGTACAATGTAAACTGGGGTTTTCTAACTCCATTAGAAGTATCTATTTATTTGTAGGAACTTCAGTTCTTATTTTGTTTGTTTCTTTAATTGATAATTCCACCTTCCACCCCCACTATTCCTGCTTTTGCAAAGAATGGGAAGGAGATTGGTTCTGCTACTGATCAACATTCTCTCTGCCAGAGAATAAGAGCCCATTACATGATCATCTCTACAAGCCAGCGAGCAGCCCTGTCTCCACTTGACCTGCAGACACAGAAAGTGTAAGGAGTGACTTGCAATCTTTATAATACTCTTTCCAACTCCCAGGGTTCTCTGGTGTCTGGCTGCCACTTGCCAGAACAATGAATCTGAACCTATTAACATTTTTTTTCCATTCTGATCATGGGGAAAGGTTGAGAAACATAGCAAGTGTCAACATGAAAAAATATATATAATCCATGCCCTGTTTTTCCTCTAGAACATCGGTTCTCAACCTGTGGGTCTCGACCCCTTTGGGGGTCGAACGGCCCTTTCACAGGGGTCGCCTAAGACCATCGGAAAACACATATATAATTACATATTGTTTTTGTGATTAATCACTATGCTTTAATTATGTTCAATTTGTAACAATGAAATTGGGGGTCACCACAACATGAGGAACTATATTAAAGGGTTGGGGCATTAGGAAGGTTGAGAACCACTGCTCTAGAACCTTCATTAAGAAACTGAAATCTGGGGAGAACCAAGATGGCGGCATAGGTTAACGCCGGAGTTTGCTGCTTTGAACAACTACTTCAAAAGTGAAACCAAAAAACGGAAGGGACATCACCCAGAACCACAGGAACGCTGGCTGAGTGGAAGTCCTACAACTAGGAGGAAAGAGAAACGCATACGGACACTCAGAGGAGGCGCAGTGCTGAAGTCAAATTCTGAGGTGCAGAGTGCGTGGAGCGGGCTGGCGGCGGAAGGCGCGGTTGTTGTTTTCAATCGGGAGGGAGTCGCAGACTCTGAGCACCAGATCCGGGCGAGTCTTTAGGGACCCAGACTCAAACGGGAGAAGCGGGACTGTCTGGCTTCGGTCAGAGCGAGTGCAGCTTTCTCTCCGAGCTTTGCAGCGGGTGCTGGGACTCAGAGAGGCAGAGCCCCTTGGGACAGGACTGAGAGCCGCCATAACTGCTCTCTCCGGCCCACCCTGTTGATCCTGTGCGACCCGCCCCGCCCAAGCCCTGCACAGAGGCATTTGCCGGATAGCCTCAGGCAAAGGCTAGATTAGCACCTCCCTAGAGGACAGAAGTTCTCTCACTGCTGACACAGCTGATTCTCATAGCCACTTGGCCTGGAGGTCAAACCCTCCCTGGAATTAGCTACAACAATCAAGATTTATCTATAAGACTGCGAACAAAGACCACTAGGGGGTGCACCAAGGAAGCATAACAAAATGCGGAGACAAAGAAACAGGACAAAATTGTCAATGGAAGAAATAGAGTTCAGAACCACACTTTTAAGGTCTCTCAAGAACTGTTTAGAAGCTGCCGATAAACTTAATGAGATCTACACGAAAACTAATAAGACCCTCGATCTTATATTGGGGAACCAACTAGAAATTAAGCACACACGGACTGAAATAACGAATATTATACAGACGCCCGACAGCAGACCAGAGGAGCGCAAGAATCAAGTCAATGATTTGAAATGCGAGGAAGCAAAAAACATCCAACCGGAAAAGCAAAATGAAAAAAGAATCCAAAAATGCGAGGATAGTGTAAGGAGCCTCTGGGACAGCTTCAAGCGTACCAACATCAGAATTATAGGGGTGCCAGAAGATGAGAGAGAGCAAGATATTGAAAACCTATTTGAAGAAATAATGACAGAAAACTTCCCCCACCTGGTGAAAGAAATGGACTTACAGGTCCAAGAAGCGCGGAGAACCCCAAACAAAAGGAATCCAAAGAGGACCACACCAAGACACATCATAATTAAAATGCCAAGAGCAAAAGATAAAGAGAAAATCTTAAAAACAGCAAGAGAAAGAAACTCAGTTACCTACAAGGGAATACCCATACGACTGTCAGCTGATTTCTCAACAGAAACTTTGCAGGCCAGAAGGGAGTGGCAAGAAATATTCAAAGTGATGAATACCAAGAACCTACAACCAAGATTACTTTATCCAGCAAAGCTATCATTCAGAATTGAAGGTCAGATAAAGAGCTTCACAGATAAGGAAAAGCTAAAGGAGTTCATCACCACCAAACCAGGATTATATGAAATGCTGAAAGGTATCCTTTAAGAAGAGGAAGAGGAAGAAAAAGGTAAAGATACAAATTATGAACAACAAATATGCATCTATCAACAAAGGAATCTAAGAATCAAGTGAATAAATAATCTGATGAACAGAATGAACTGGTGATTATAATAGAATCAGGGACATAGAAAGGGAATGGACTGACTATTCTTGGGGGGGAAAGGGGTGTGGGAGATTCGGGAAGAGACTGGACAAAAATCGTGCACCTATGGATGAGGACAGTGGGTGGGGAGTGAGGGCGGAGGGTGGGGTGGGAACTGGGAGGAGGAGAGTTATGGGGGGGGAAAAAAGAGGAACAAATGTAATAATCTGAACAATAAAGATTTAATTAAAAAAAAAAAGAAACTGAAATCTAAGGAGGGAGCTATGTGAATGGTCACCCTCTGCTAATTATTGAGGCAGCTCAAGGGTTTCATCCAGGTTCATGGTAAAATCTCTACAATTGGGGCTGCCACTCCCCACCCCCAAGAGAGTGGCCCACACAAATGCATTTCACCCTGGGGTCCAGGGTTTGGAAGTTCTGGCTTTCAACCCTATAATTTCCCTTGGCTGAGATACAACCTGCTTTACTTAGTTACACTCTACTTTGTCATCCTGGCACAAAATCTCTCTTTCCCATTGAAAACATATTAGATCCATATCAATAAAGTAAAAAAGGTCAAGGTCTTATTCAAACACCTCTGAGTTCTAGCAATACCTACTGATGGGCTAGTGGTAGCAGCAAGTGGCAGGGAAGGTGTAAGCCCAGCAAATTTCTCCTTTATAAAAACAAAGTGCTTATATTTAAAGGCTAAATGATCTTCTCACTTTGAAATTTCATGATTCTATGGAGAGCTCTGAGGGATTTTGTAGGCTCTCTTTGCTATACAACTATGAACAAATTCTACAACCTCCTTGTCCTCAAATAACTCCAAGAAGATGTTAAAAATAAAAGATGTATAAAAAATAATGTCTTCCAAGAACAGGGAAGTCAAAGACTGAAGAGAGGACATTACCTGGGAGGCTGAACACCCTTGTCCACTGGGGTTGAGCAAGAGCATCTCAGACAGAAGGAAAGCATGATCATGGGATGGACACGAATAATGCATTCAATAAAGAGCAAAGGTTAGCCTTTCTCAGCCTCTCAACTTGTCTCCCACCTCTAGCATTTCCCTTTCCAATCCATTCTGACTTCCGAACCAGAGAAATATTTCTAAAAATCAATTATCTTGGTAGATATGCTTAGCATGCTTGAAATGTACCCCACAGCCTGGCCATTTCTTATCTCTCCAGCCTCATCAACTGACCAGTTCTTCATAGCTGCAACTCTGCTCCAACCACCACTGCTTGGCTAACTCTACTGGATCTTCAGGACTTAGCTTAAGGGTGGCTCCAATGAGAAGTCTTTCCCTCTGCCAAGGCTGGTTTGGGCTTTTCTTCTAAGTGTCTACAAGTATCCAGCAGCACATATCAGACTATTTCATAACGACCTTCTTGCTTGTCTGAACCCCCCAGGACTGTGAGGTACTTAAAAGTAGAAACTCGATAAATATTTGTGGAAGAAAGAAAGGAGGGAGGGAGAAATGGTGGGAGAGAGGGTAGAATCTTGGAGAAATCTCAAATGTGAGAAATAAAATAATGAAGAACTAAGAGCCAAGGGAGGAATAATGAGAAACATGAAAGAAAGGTACTATTGTGTGAGCAGAGGAGAAGAGAGCTTTTAGTAAGAGGCTCTTCTCATTGTAAAAGAAGTACTCTGGCCAAATCAGGTTGCTGATGATTAAAACTGGGTTCTCTGCCCTTTTTTGTTCCATGAGCCTTTTGGCAGTATGGTGAAACCTATCGGCTCTTTCTCAAAATAATAGTTACTTATACAAGATAAAATACATATGATAATAAATAAAACTACTTACATCAGCATGTTAAAACATATTGTAAATCATGTTTATGCTTCTTTGCTCATTTATTAAGTAATAAGATCTAGCAGTTAATATATAAACCATTGTAATTTCCCAATAGTAATAAAAAACTACCTCCAGATATCTATATTAGTTGTAATGTGATTTTGAAATACTTATGGGTACTACTAGTACTTTTGTGGTTTGCTGTCTACACTCAGAATTGAAGGAAATGCTAAATTTCTGTTGAAGATTAATATTTCCCCATGAAAAATGATAGATCCTAACCAAGTCACTGAATTAGCCAGGAGATCCTAGCTGACCTTTGCCAGATCAATTTCATGCAGTGATGGAGCACAAGCCAGAGTAAAATTAAGTCATGAATGAATGGGAGGAGAGAAAGTGAAGGTCATGATTATAGGCTCCTCTTTCCAGATGTTTCTGTGAAAGAAAAAGAATGAAAAGACTTGGAGTAGCCTAAGGGGGGAGAAATGTCAAGGGGATAGAGAAATTGAACATCTTCTTGTGACCCAAAAAATAACGTCAGGAACACAGCTAAATCACTATAGGAAGCCATTCCCCCATCATGAACAAAGGACAACAGATGAGGACAGGGAGTTATTAGCACTGTGTGTAGTAGTACAGGGAGATCAAGAACTGCACAACCTCACTGTCAGAACTGCAGGAAAAAAAGACCATCAAGCCATAGCATTCTTTTTTGCTGAAAAGTAACCAACTCTTGTTGTTTGGAATAGTACAGATGGTCTTTGGAGTCAGTCTGCAATATCCACTCTCCATGTAATACTGATTATAGAAAGGACCATGAAAATAATTCTTCTAGTCCATAGAGAAGATAGAATCTCCCAGAAACTTGCTCCAGATACAGCCTTTCTTATACAGATGAGAGACGGTCTCGGGGCAATAAAAGTTATTGAACCTATTTTTTTTTTCTGTGTCAAAATTGAACACTATCAATGCCTGTTGATATGTGAGGCATCAGATGCTTTGTAAAAGAATGTGTACATGAGACACATACAAAATTAAAGAACATGGCAGAACAAACCCAATGGTTGTTAAGCACAGAATGCAACTGAAACCAAAATTGAGAAAGTCTGGCTTTCTTAATAACTTCCTTTTCCTAGCCAAAGTTAAAAAAAGAAAAAAAAAGACTCCTGAAATTTGATGAGCTGTGCGGTAGGGCCTTCTGAGAATTTGAGGAGACCGTGAACAGAAGGAAAGCTGTACAGATATGCAAATACCTTATGCAAACCGAGGCTTTGCTTTTTCTGCAACTGAGGGTAATTAAGTGGTTAGAGAGCTGCCTTTGAGCCTCTTCTCAGAAGCAATGGTGGAACTGTTGGCTAGTTGACTTCATCAGGCCTTAGCCAAACCGTGATAAGTGACATTAAATGTCCACTGACACAAACCCAGGGCCTGTCGGTCACTGGGAACCCCTAATACAGAGCCTGTGGGTGGGGAAGCTGGCCATCCCTGCGCCTGAAGCTCAGGGGCTGCAAGGCAGGAGCCTAAAGGGAGGTTGTTGGACCTTGTTAATTGTGCTTTTCTGTGTAAGGAACCCAAAGCCCTTTACAGAAGTGACCTCCACCAGGCTCACCTCACTTCAGTGAGCTCCTCCTGCGACCAGAGTGTTTCAGCCCACACGCCAAGTCCAGAGTGAGAGAAAGGGATTTATTCAAGGTCACCCAGCAGATGGAGGCCAAACCTTGGGTAACACTAACTCCTAGCCCTGTGCCTTATCTTTCAGGCACTCTTTATCTCAGCCTGTGGCTTTTAGGGAAACAGAAGGGGGGGGGGGGTGGAAAAAACACAAGCAAACAGTTCTTTTCCAAGAGCAGTCAAGACTGGCCTTTCTGGAACCAACCTGGAGTTCTCAGAATACCTAGCACAGGAGTTAAGAGAAAAAGATCACATTTTCCAACCCTAAATGCTCAGGTTTCTAACACCCCACCCTCCGTGCACAGAATGAACTACCTCTGAATCTGTGGAGGAAGTACAAATTGAACACAGTATGTCAACCGAAGAGTTATAGTACATTTCTGAGGAATATGAGACTCCATCAACCCTCAGCTTTGGGTACCTCAGATCTCAGAGATGCAAGTGCTGGTGTACTTCACGCCAAAGATTCCCTCAGAACCACCCCGCTCACTTTGGAGATTCAAGGCTCCCTCCTCCCCGTCCCCCCACCCCCCCCCCCCGCGCCCCCGCCCCCCCCACTTCCAGCACTCTCTGCTCCACTTAGTAACCAGAGTGTTCTTCAACAGCACAAACCAGTGAAGCTCCTGCTCCTAGAAGCACCTCTCTGCTTGGAGAAGGGGACAAGAGGCTGGCCCGCCATCCAGGGAGGCTTTCAGGGAGAGCTGTCTCAGCCTCGGCACAAATGCTGGTTTCCAGAGAAGAGGGTTCTCGAAAACTCTGACTCATTTGCCTGTGCAGTTTTTGCTCTGTGTGCCCAAGTAACTAATGAGAACCTGAGAAATAAACACATTCTATTTATTCTCTACTGAATGAGGAAGGGAAGGGGCACTCACGGGGCGGTTCCACCTTCTATTGTTTTCTCCCATCCCGTCTCTGCTGCATGTTTTTGCCTGACAGTAAGTCAGAAGCCACAGTACCCAGGTTCCACACCTATGTCATCCAGCCACCTGGGGACCTCTCACATCTAGTCAGGACACAGACGCTCTAATGACTCAGCTTTTAAAAGGCACCTTCTATATCTATGAGCTTTGCCATTTCTTGGGGCCAATAACACCTTGACCATGTGAAAATGCCTGTGAGGTACTTTATGTCAAGACCTCAAATTGAATTAAAAGAAAGAACAAAAAGAGGCTCTGGCTACCTCCCAAACACACAGATTGTGAGGC
The DNA here is from genome assembly GCF_963259705.1 of Myotis daubentonii. NCBI lineage: Eukaryota > Metazoa > Chordata > Mammalia > Chiroptera > Vespertilionidae > Myotis > Myotis daubentonii. The sequence continues at coordinate 137,682,559 of NC_081842.1, forward strand.
ACACAATTAGAGTTGGGCCAAGTTATTTATTGCCACATTTAGTACCTTAGTACTTCTGCAGCACTTAACATATGCCATAGAATCCACAGAGTCCAGTGGCTGAAGGGAACCCTGAATTCACCATCTGCTCATGTGAAATAAAATGTTCACCTGGAGACATTTATGAAATGCTAATATGTATCGTGGAATCCTTTCTAAAGAAGAAGTGGAAGTGGGGACCTCCACATCACCAAGAGACTTCTTTGCCTCTAGGCCCTGTCAAGGTCAGCATGCCTATCACCAATGCAGGCCATCGCCACACTTATCTCCTCCACTCCTACTGAGGCCCAAGACCCCTGATGAATAAACAGTAATGCAGGCAGCCCTGCTCCCAATCCCAGATGCACAGTCCATAGAAATCACTCCTGGCTTTACCATGTTTGACGCCTGCCTACCTCCCCTCACACCTCCCCATGGGCGTTCCAGAGCTCCCTCCACACCTGCTAACCCCACCTCCAGCTCCAGACTGCTTCTCTCTTTGCTTATCTTGTGTCCTACTGGCCCCAGAAGTGCAGATTTCCTCCTATCTAAGGACAACCAGCCCTCCTCTGATGTTTAAACCCCTAACACCTGAGGGACTTTACTATTCCCTCCCCACATCTTTCTTCTGGCCCTTTCTACAGCTGTTGTCTTTCTACCTTAAAACATTCAAACCTTGCTCTCGCTGGTTTGGCTCAATGGATAGACTGCGCTGGCCTGTGGACTGAAGTGTTCCAGGTTCGATTCTGGGCAAGGGCATATGCCTGGGTTGCAGGCTTGATCCCCAGTGTGGCATGCAGGAGGCAGCCGATCAATGTTTCTCTCAACATTGGTGTTTCTAGCTCTCTCTCTCCCTCTCCCTTTCTCTCTGAAATCAATAAAAATAAAAAATAAAAAAAAAGCATGCAATCCTCCCCATCTCAGGGTGTGGATGTAGGGGAGTTCCCTTCCAACCACATCACCTCCTTCCTCTCAGCCAATCTTTGCAATCTCACCCCCTGTTGCATTTCTGTAGAGCTCATTCATTTCTTACCCTCAGGCAGGCTGGCCCATGTGGCTCCCTTGAAACCATGAGCTCTCAAATGTCAGCAGCAATCCTTGACCACATCGAATAATAACCTCTCCTCATTTCTCATTCATCTTTAATTCTCTGGAACATTTCAAAATTTGGTAATAACCACCCTCATTTCAATTTCTAGCACTCTTCCCTCCTGGTTTTATTGCTACCTGGTGTTTCCCTTCTGTGTCCTTTATGGATCCTCTTCCAAAGGTGGGAGCAGGGGGATGTTCCATCCCCAGGCCTCATCCTCATACTTTCCTCATCAACCGCCTGCTCTGAAATAGCCCATTGATCCTCATTGTTGATAGAACAAAGTACTAACTCTTATTTCTAGCCATTGAGGTCTTCCACTTGACCTCACCCCACCAACATTATCTCTTACTCTTCCCTTCAGCACCAGCCAAGCTGCTGTCCTCCTCCCTGGACAGTAGGTATGAGTGTGTTAATCAACTCCAAAGTTCTACCTGGGCCACGTGCCTTCTACTTTCCTCCTCCCTATGCAAATCCTACTCCTATTCCAAAGTATAACTAAATTCTCATCTTCTGTCACTTGTATTATTAATGCACAGAAAACAGAGAAGGGTCTTATACCCTCATAGTCTATGATAGACATATGGAAGCAGAACAAAGCCAAATATATTGAAGATATTGAATAAATCTATTTCATAAATATACTTAATCTCTACATCCTTTTGCCATGACCGTCATAGCAGCAAGCAAATTGTAGGACATAATTTTTGTTCAAATATTGCTTCCTTTGCAGACATTGGTAATCATAAAGTCTATTATTATACATTAGTAGAGGCCCAGTGCACAAAAATTTGTGCACTCGGGGGGAAGAGGGGGTCTCTCAGACCGGCCTGTGCCCTCTCACAGTCTGGGACCCCTCAGAAGATAACGACCTGCTGGCTTAGGCCTGCTCCCGGGTGGCAGAGGGCAGGCCCAATCCCTAGGTGCAGCCCCTGGTTGGGCTCAGAGCAGGGCCGATTGGGGAGTTTTGGCGCTGCCCCCTGTCATGCACAGAGCAGGGTGGATGGGGAGGTTGCGATGCCACCCTCAGTCACGCTCAGGGTAGGGCCGATTGGGGGATTGGGGCACCGCCCCCTGTCACACTCAAGGCAGGGTCATTAGGGAGGTTGTGGTGCCACCCCCTGTCATGCACAGAGCAGGGCCCATCAGGGGGGTTGGGGCTCCGTACCCTGTCACACACAGAGCAGGGCCGATCAGGGGGTTGAGGAGCTCCCCCCTGTCACTCACAGAGCAGGGCCGATAGGGGAGTTGGGGCGCCGCCACTGTCACACTCAGGGCAGGGCCAATGGGGGAGCGGGGTTGGGGCGCCGCACCTTGTCACACACAGAGCAGGGCCAATCAGGGGGTTGGGGCGCCGCACCCTGTCACACACAGAGCCGCAGGGTGACCAGGGGGTTGGGGAGCCGCCACTGTCACACTCAGGGCAGGGCCGACTGGGGGGCGGGGGTTGGGGTGCTGCACCCTGTCACACACACAGCCGCAGGGTGATCAGGGGGTTTGGTCGCTGCCCCCTGTCATGCTGATCCCGGTGCTGGGAGGCCTTGCTGCTCTGCTGATCCCAGTGCTGGGAGGCATATTACCCTTTTACTATATAGGATAGAAGCCTGGGGACTGGCTGCTTGCCCTGAAGGGTGTCCTGGATCAGGGTGGGGGTCCTGCTTGGGTGCCTGGCCAGCCTGGGTGAGGGGATGATGGCTGTTTGCATCTGGTCACACCCCCTTCAGTGTGGGGGTCCCGCTTGGGTGCCTGGCCAGCCTGGGTGAGGGGCTGAGGGCCGTTTTCAGGCTGGCGGGTGACTGAAGCTCCCAACCGCTCCTTTTTTCCTTTTTTTTTTTTTTTTAATTCTGGGCCAGTTTTAGCTCTGAGGTTCAACTCCAGCTATGAGACCTCCGCTGCTGAAAGCAGGTTTGTGGCCTTTGTTTACCTTCTGTATTTGAAACAATGTTGCAGTCCTGCTGGCTGAAGCCCGGGGTTTTGTTTAGCTTCTATATTTGTTACAATGTTGCTTAGAGTTCAGCTGAGAGGCCGGCAAGGCAGGCGGGGAAGCTTGGCTTCCTCCATCACTGAAGCAAGCAAGCCTCCCTGTTCGCGTCAGCTGCCTGGCTGCCGGCCGCCATCTTGACTGGCAGTTAATTTGCATATCGTGCTGATTAGCCAATGGGAAGGGTAGCGGTCGTACGCTAATTACATGTTTCTCTTTTATTAGATGGGATAATTTTTCATGTCATAGGTTTAGCTTAACAAATCCAGTAATAAGTAGACCTATTTGTTTCCTCCTACTTATTGGCAGGGTTCAAGTAGGTTGTTATTAGGTAGTAGCAGTATATCACACTTGGCTATGTGGTCTAAACAGGATGGCTTATGCCATCTACATGGTTTATCTGAAATAATGAGAAGTGGACTTTTCTTATTTTAGAAAATAGAGCACTTTGTTAAAGCATCTAAATTTAAACAACCACTAATACTACACCAAATACTGTGCTTTAAAGATAATACCGGTGTAGCTTACTACCAGAGAAAACAAGCACCTAGGGAAAAAGTAATATCTTTCTTATTCATTGTTAATTGTTAATAACTTAATCTAAACTTTCATTATTATCTCACACATTGATTAAAATGTCACTTTACAAACCATGTCTACTTTATCAGAAACAGTTAGTCACCCCCCATTCACCCCCCACCATTTGCCTGTTTAGTAGAACACCCAGTTCTTAGCTGCCCACTGCCCAGCCTGCCTTTCAGCTAGATATGGTCTGTGACTATGTCTGACGAATAGGATACAAGCAGAAATGTCATGTGCAGCATCTGAGAAGTCTTTAAAGGAAAGGAGTGTTCCCTTCTTTCCCTTTTCTTCCTTCCCAATGACTAAATACAGATAAAAACCATGGACCCTCCAAGGCCAGGAGTGGAAGCCTCTGTGGAGGCTGGTGGAGTAGCCAAACAGAAGGAGCCTGGTCCTTGATTTTTTTTAAACATTTGAAATTCTTTTGCAGGGATGTAGCATTCTTACATTTGTAAATGAAAAAAGAGTAAATAGATTGGCTTATTTTTGTATGTTAGCATTTATCATGAATATTCTGCTCAACTGTGTGTGTGTGTGTGTGTGTGTGTATATTCTAAAATAAAGATATTTTGTCAAGACAAAGCACATATTTTTGTTACTCAAACTTTGAATTTTGCCCTTTAGAAACAATCTAAATTCTATTCTGTAATCGGTCTTAATTTCCTAAAATAAGATTGTATACATATAGGTTTTACAATTCTTCTCTACAAAAAAAAAAGAGAAAATAAAATATTTATCTTGGGGAATATGTTAAACTTTCTACTACATAATCGCATACAAAATTGACAAAAAAGTCCCTGACCAATCATTTTAAATACCCCTTTCATACACTACTTCAGGACGATTAGGTTTTTCAGTGTGTATTTTTTCATGACTAACGCACATTACTATATCTTAACTCAGTATTAACAACCTTTCTTAGATAAACTAAATAATTGTTGCAATTATTTTGCAATTTTGGTTATTACTATTTAATGCTTACTCCCTTGTAGGAGCTGAAAAACGTAGCCTGGTTCTTGGTTTTTGAAGACCAGACATGCTTGCCCTGCAGTACCTGCCTCCAGAGTTCATTTCACAAGAGAGAAATAAGCATCTATTCTATTTAACTCACTGTTATTTGGAGCTTTCTGTTTGTTGTGTGCTGCTAGACCCAATTTTAACTGACATACCTGAGATCAAAACTCATAATTCAATTTATAACTTCCTGAACCTCCAAAACAAAATCCTGACAAGCACATAAATAGCTTTGCTTCCAATGCCCATGTATGTGCCAATCCCTTCCTTTGTATATTAAATGGATCCATGACTCATTTCAACTAAGTGGACTGAAATAAGCATTATTGTCTTTCCTTATCTTCGTTCCTTTGTGACTTTAAGCAAAGAAAGGCTGAGTGGTGCTGTGGAATGAGCATGCAATGTGTGATACATGAAGCTTAAGTTGACTTTCATCTCTGCCCTTTATCAGCCATGTGACCCTGAGTAAATGACGTCCTGTACAAAAAAAAAAAAAAAAAAGCGAATAATTTCCATTTGAATCATCAAAATCCCCACCAGGGTTGCTGTGAGAATTAAATGGCACAAATAAATGGCCTAAACAGCCTGGCCAGTGTCTGACATTTGGAGGGGCTCAATAAATGCTTGTGAAATCTAAAAAAAATAAATAAAAAAAAAATCTTAACTGCAGAGCATACAGCTCCAAAGTAGTTGGCTTCTAATCTGTAGTGATTTTCTCTTTTAAGTGGAGAGAAAAACTGTACCCCTCACAACAGGGATTATGGTCTTCAGTAAAGAGCTAGGTACTGAGACTACTATAGTCTAGCTTCTTCCATAGGCATAAAGATTCATGGGGAGTCCAAGATAAAAACCTTCATTTGGAGTTAAACAGTGCCGTAGATCATCTGCAAAGATGGCAGCCAACCAACCTCTCAACTCCATATGCACATGCACACACCATTCCTCACAGTAAGAAAACTCTTTTGCTCTCTCCTTGAGATTTGCTTTGACCAATAGAATGCAGCAGAGTGGCATCTTGTGAATTGTGACAGGCCTAAGACAGAAGAAGCCTTACTGCTTGTTATTGCCCTCTTGGAAGCCAGACACCAAGTAAAGAAGCTTAGGCTAGACTAGCTGCTGAATGAGAGATATCCGGGAGCGAGCTCACCCTTTTGGAGGAGGAGGAGGGGAAGAAAAGAAGAAGAAGAAGAAGAAGAAGAAGAAGAAGAAGAAGAAGAAGAAGAAGAAGGAGGAGGAGGAGGAGGAGGAGGAGGAGGAGGAGGAGGAGGAGGAGGAGGAGGAGGAGGAGGAGGAGGAGGAGGAGGAGGAGGAGGAAAAAAGGAGAGAAAGAAAGAAAGAAAGAAAGAAAGAAAGAAAGAAAGAAAGGAAGGAAGGAAGGAAGGAAGGAAGGAAGGAAGGAAGGAAGGAAGGAAGGAAGGAAGGAAGAAAGAAAGAAAGAAAGAAAGAAAGAAAGAAAGAAAGAAAGAAAGAAAGAAAGAAAGAAAGAAAGAAAGAAAGAAAAGGAATTCTATTACCCTAGCAAGCCATCAATTTTCTTTTTCCTTCATTCTCTGAAACAGTACTGGATGAGAATTGGGAAATATTGATTTTAGTTCTAGTTATACCATTTGGGTAGGTCATTAACCATATTAGCTGGTATATAAGAACATCCAAATATTACAAAGAAACGTTTTAGGAAACGTTTAATCATGCATGTACTGAAAGCAATTGTATTTTTATTTATTTGTTTGTTTTTTATATTTTTTTTATTGATCTCAGCAAGGGATAGAGAGAGAGAGAGAGAGAGAGAGAGAGAGAGAGAGAGAGATAGAAACATCAATCATGAGGGAGAATCATTGATCAACTGTTTCCTGCATGTCCCCTACTGGGGTCAAACCCCAACCTGGGCATGTGCCCTGACCTGGAATTGAACCTTGACCTCCTGGTTTATGGGTCATCACTCAACCTGAGCCACACCGGCCGGGCACTGAAAGCAATTCTAAAGTGGCTTGGTAAGGGGGGAAATGTTTGTATAAACACACTGTACTATGCAGTAAAATTAGATAGAGTATAAGTCATATGGCTACAAAGAAACATTCTAAAAAAGACCAAGCAACAAAATATACGAAATTTACTGGTAAATGAAGTTCCATACCATGGTGAAGCCAGGGCGAGGACTTTGGCTGTATTCTGAATGAGAAGGGAAGGCAGTTATGGGCGGGTTTTGAGATCGCATGTTTAAAGAGTCACTCTGTCTGCCATTTGTACAGATGTGGAAGGAGGGGTGGTTGGGAGACCATGTAATAATCCGGATGGAATATGATGGTGCTTGCACCAAGGTAGCAACAGAGGAAGTGGTGAGGAGCATCAAGCTTCCAGAAGCATTTGGAAGGCAGAGAGAACTACATTAGTGTTAGCATTATGATGCCCATTTTACAAATAAGAAAAGTAAAGGTTGAGTAATATTACCCAAAATGATACAGATAATAAACGCAGAGCCAGAATCAAAGCAGGGTTTGATTTGAGAACTCAACCTCTTTGCCACGCTGCCCTACTGCCTTAGTTTGAAAACCTCTGAGCTTCATAAGTCAGAAATTCCACAGGTCAGACTGTCCCAGTTCTACCCCGCCCCATCCACAGATGCAATAAAAATAGGCCAAATCCCAGTGTCAATTTAGCAGATTGTTGAAAGAGCATTGTGCCTTATGACTCAAAGAATCCCTCCCCTTTACATGAAAGAATACCCAAAGCCACACTGTTGGACGTGGACAAGCTCTTGCCCCAGACACAGCAGGCCTTACCCATCACCCACAATTGCCTAAAATCTGGGTGAATGGCTTTCTCTTACAGAGCTTGCCAAACAAGTCCTTATAACTGATTACCTAAGGAGATCAGAACAACAATGTCATAAAACAATTACAGAGAGGACTTACGAAATAGCAAGGCATGTTAAAATGATTTTATCATCACCTGCCACTCTGTAAAATTAAATGGGATCTTGGGAACAGTTTCCATGAAGTGAAGAGCTCTGATTCTCTTATTCTACTTGAAATTCTGTTGCTCATGACCTTCTACAGTGACACAATATGATCCAAATATGTTTGTGTGGGTGCTTCTTAGAAGAGATATGTGTACACACAAAAAACACGTCACTGTGAATAATCAGATGGTCATGACCTAGATGCACTCTATTTTGAAATAAATAAAATAAAAAATTCTTGCCCTGGCCAGTTTTGCTCAGTGGTTGGAGCGTCAGCCCTGGGACTGAAGGGTAGTGGTTACCATTCCAATCAAGGGCATGTACCTCAGTTGCAGGCTCGATCCCCAGCCCAGGTTGGGGCATGTGCGGGAGGTAACCAATCGATGTGTCTCTCTCACAATGATGTTTCTCTCTCTGTCTCTCCCTCTCCCTCCCACTCTCTCTAAAAGAAAATCAATGGAAAAAAATATCCTTGGGTGAGGATTAACAGTAACAACAACATAAATTATTAGTAGTTTAAAACCTTGTTAAAATTCTCTAACATAAAAAATATTTAATAAGAGGAGCCAAGTTGTCTTCTCCAATTTTCAAATGTACTGTCACCAAAGTTGAAAACAAAAGGGCCTTCTCTTCTCTGAATCTCTCCCCCACCACCACTGCACCCCTTTCCAAAGCAGAGGACCCCAAGATTTTCAGCTGCAAAGCTTGGAGACCCCAGAGGTTCAACTGTTAAGATCACCAATTTCTGACTGAGGAATCACATGCAAACACAGTGAAGTTTAACTGACATCACAATTTATTGTCCCCAAAACAATCTTCCCAACTCAAAGCAAAACCGTAATTACTGGTGAGAAAGACACTGCCTGTTAACTGACTGAAAGAGTAATTTACAGTGTGTCTCCCTCGCAGCAGAAGTCCTCCTGGCAGTCAAAACATGGGTTTTGTGTATTCAGAAGCAAAGCTCAGAGGAGCAGAAGGGAGTAAAAAGGATGCGGCATGGGAAGTGTGCCCTTTCCCCCATTTACCCCAGAAAGTCACAGCACTGAGAGCTCTTGGAAAATTCCCCATTAGGAACACAAACTTGCACCATGATAAGGACAAAGACTGAGCACTTTTTTTTTCTTTCTCTCTTTTAAGTAGTTTCATATCCATTGAAATCTCCCACTCCGTGTTTAGGGCTTATAAGAAGATCACACTAACACAAATGAGGAAAATGCTCATACAATTTTCTTTTTAAAGAAAGAAATATTTTTTTTATTGATTTCGAAGAGGAAGGGAGAGAGATAGAAACATCAGTGATGAGAGAGAATCATTGATCAGCTGCCTCCTGCTTGTCCCCTACTGGGGGTCAAGCCCACAACCGGGCCATGTGGCCTTGACCGTAATCGACCCCGGGATCCTTCAGTCCACAGGCCAGTGCTCTATCCGCTAAGCCAAACAGGCTAGGGTTGCTCAGAAAATTTTCAATCACAGAATGACGAGATGACATAAAATAATATTAAATTCTTGTATCTGCGAGAGCTGTCAAGCATTAAGGTAAAACAACACTAGGAGATAAGCAGGCGTTACCAGAAGAAAGGCTAGTTAAGAGAGATTGCGGGCAGGAGAATGAAAAGGGTGGGAGAATGGAAAGGAGTCAGGAGGAAGGAGAACTGGCCCAGGGAAACAAGCTTCAGGGGAAGTGCCTACAGAAAACTGCCTGGCGGTGGGGCCCCTCTTTTCTGCAGCCCCACCCCAGGTAGCATATTCCCAGAGGGCATGGATCAGGAACTCACTGGCCTGCTCCCAAACTTGGAGAGCTTCTTACCTGTTTGTCCTAATTTTTCCAATCAAAACAGGTGGCCCCAATGAAGAAGCACAGGACTCATTTCTCATCTAAGACAGACACGATCTCCAAATAGGATCCACCTTTGGAAATTTCCTCCAGAGGTTTGGGAAGTAGTCCATTTTAGGACAAGTGGGAAATGGCTATATATAAGAGAGAAATGAGTGGATTGCAATAGTCTTTTCAGAGTTTTCTTTAGCAGACCTGAAT